>NC_083420.1:55870512-56173790 GCF_020745735.1 Hemiscyllium ocellatum
TGTTTTCTTTGGCTTGGCACATAGGTATCCAAAATATAAAGAGCTCTTGTCATATCTGATTAACTGATCTGGATCAAAAAAGGAAGGCAGCTTCCCCCCATCTTTCTCAGGAGCTGATCAATTTGAAGAATCCCATTTGGAACTGTCACAAATTAGGAACAATTTCAATACAGTCATGTATACAGCACAGAAACAGACTGTTGGTCCAACCAGTCCATGCTGACCATATTCTCAAACTAAACTAGTTCCATTTGCCTGCACTTGGTCAATATCCATCCAAACATTTCCTACTCATGTATTGATCCAAACGTCTTTTAAAATTTGTAACTCTACCTGCATCCACCACTTGGTCTGCAAGTTCAGTCCAGACACAAGCCACCCTTTGTGTAAAAAAGTTGTCCCTCATGCTGTTTTTAAATCTTTCTCCTCTCACCTTAAAAATGCAGCCCTAGTCTTCAAAGCCCCCACCCTATGCAAAAGGAACCTGTCATTCACCTTATCTACACCCCTCATGATCTTATCAACCTCCTCCTACACTCCAGCCGAAGATTCCCAGCCTATCCAGCCTCTCTCTCCAACTGAAACCCTCCATACCCAACAATTTAGCATGGCCAATTCACCTGACCTGCACACCTTTGGATCGTGGGAGGAAACCCATGCAGACATGGGGAGAATGTGCAAACTTCACACAGACAATCGCTCAAGGCTGGAATCAAACCGAGGTCCCTGGCGCTGTGAGGCAGCATTGCCAACCATTGAGCCACCCACAAAAAGCCACAGTGGAATCAAACCCACAATCCCCTGATTCATAATCAAGCACATTATCCATTGTGCCACTGACCCCACTCAATTCTAGATCTGGGATATTGAAGGAAAATGTCACATCTGAGTGAACTGTGCGACTGAACTTGAGGGAATAGTAAGAGTTATTCCAAAACTCTTGAGGTAGTTGTAAAATTGAGAATACATTTTGTAAAATTGGTAAAATTTGAAATGGACAAAACCCAAACCAAAACACGTATTATCCATGGAGGTGGATCAGAAAATTGAGTGAGCCCCATTAATCAGGAACGCTTGGAAAAGCTCAGCAGGTCTGGCAGGATCTGTGGAGAGAAATCAAGGTTAATGCTTTGGGTCTGGTGACCCTTCCTCAAGTCTGCTGCCAGACTGCTGAGCTTTTCCAGCAATTTTTGCTTTTGTTTCTTGATTTACAGCATCTGGAGTTTTCAACTGGGACAATTTAATGGATGAGCTTCAGCTAATCAGACATGATGTACTGTAAAGTGAGCTGGACATACAGTTGATGAGAAAATGAACATGAGCGACAGAAGGTGGAAGAGCAGGAAACACAAACAAGGCAGACTGCAGCAGGAGAGAGAACATTTATCGCAAGGTGAGCATGGAGGAGAAACAGGGACAGCGTGAGAAAAAGGTGAAGCAGAAAGGGCAAATTTGGAGTTTCGAAAACAAAATAAAGAATCAGATGTCAGGCGGGATCTTGTTTATCTACAATGGCTTAGTGAGGACAGTGGGGTAATATAGAGGCAAGATATGGATAAAGATTCCTGAGAGATGGTTGTCGAAGGTATACTTCTCTATTGTTAATTTACACTTTATTAGAAGCTTAACAAGCAGGCCTGTGGTGCAGTGGTTAGACTTCATACCATTGGACCAGGATTTCAGGGTTTTAGCTCTGAGCCAGGGTTTGCTGACTGTGGAAGGCAAGCTTGTATTGGTTATCCATCTCTGAACCTAACCAATATACCTGATGACCAGTGGTGTCAGTGAGGGAGTTTCCTGGCCGCTAGTTGGGATAATATTTGGAAGATTTCTTTGTGGGAAGTAGGCCACCATTTGTTACTCATCCCTAATTGCCCTTGGGCTAACTGACTCGCTCTGTCATTTCAGAGTTTAGGATCAGCCGTGTTGCTGGGGGTCTGGAGTCACGTATGGGTCAGACCTGCTAAGGATGGCAGATTTCCTTCCCAAGTGAACCTTAGTGAATTAAATGGGCTTGTAAACAAAACAAAGGCAGAGCTGTGGTAGCATTTGAACCCAGGTCTTCTGGGCATTCGCAGAGAATTTGTACTCTCCGCAGTAATGGTTACTGTTATCTCACATAACACGAAAACCAGAAGTGGATTATAAGAAATTGAAAGGTGCGACAGAGGTAGAGCCTTAGAAATATGCAGCCTTTTGGAAGCAGACCATTTGGTTCAACTTGTCTTTGCTGACCAGATATCCTAGATCTACCTAGTTCTGCTCACTGTGCTGATAGGTTTGTTTGCAAATGTTTCGTCACCATTCTAAGCAGCATTTAGATATCTGCAAACAAACTTACCAGCTCAGCAAGCAAGTCAACAACCTCATCCACAACCTGAGCTATGAATCTTCTCAAATACTCTGAACAATCTAGACCCATTTGTCAGCGTTTGGCCGATATAGAGATCTCGGTGTCCATGTGCATAGATCCCTGAAAGTTGCCACTCAGGTTGATGGGGTTGTTAAGAAGGCAGATGGTATGTTAGTCTTTATTGCGAGAGGGATTGAGTTTCGGAGCCATGAGCAGCTGTACAAAACTCTGGTGCTACTGCACTTAGAGTATCGCGTACAGCTCTAGTCACCGCATTATAGGAAGGATGTGGACGCGTTGGAAAGGGTGCAGAGGAAATTTAGTAGGATGCTACCTGGTATGGAGGGAAGGTCTTATGAGGAAAAGCTCAGGGTTGAGAGGTGACTTAATAGAGACATACAAGTGAGAGTTTTTTTTTCCTCAGATGGTGATTGCGAGCACGAGGGGACATAGCTTTAAGTTGAGGGGTGCTAGAAATAGGACAGGTGTCAGAGGTAGATTCTTTACTCAGAGAGTAGCAAGAGTATGGAATGCCTTACCTGCAACAGTAGTAGATTTCCCAACTTTAAGGACATTTAAATAGTGATTGGATAAACATATGGATGAAAATGGAATAGTGTAGGTTAGATGGGCTTCAGGTCAGCGCAAAATTGAGGGCCAAAGGGCATGTACTGTGATGTAATGTTCTATGTTCCAAGATCATCTCCCTCCAAACCCTTCCTATTCATATACCCAACCGGATGCCTTATAAATGTTGTAATTATACCAGTCTCCACCACTTCCTCTGGCAGCTCATTCCATACACGCACCACCCTCTGTGTGAAAAAGTTGCCCCTCAGGCCCTATTTAAATCTTCCCCCTCTCACTGTAAACCTATGCCCTCTAGTTCTGAACTTACCTATCCTGCAAAAAAAGACCTTGGCTATTTACCATATCCATGGTTCACGTGATTTTATAAACCTCTGTAAGGTCACCCCTCAGCCTTTGATGCTCCAGGAACCTCTTCATCCTCTCCCTTTAGCTCAAATCCTCCAACCCTGGCAACATTCTTGTAAATGTTTTCCTGCACCCTTTCTAGTTTCACAACATCTTTTCTTTAGCAGAATGTTCAGAATTGAATGCAGTTTTCCAAAAGTGGCCTAACCAAAATCCATTACAACTCACTAATATGTACAAATGTTACATCCACACTCCCCACATGCTCAGACTAACATTAACCCAATCAGTTACAAACACCAGCATACTTCCATCAGCATGCCATGCTTCAAGTGGCCCCAGTTAAGATGGATTCTGACCTTTATACCCTTATGTCACCTGCTGTGATAGTGTGAGCATGCCTGACATACTGATAATGAGACACAACACAACAGGCTTTTGTCTGTTACTCATTCAGACTCATTACACCACTATCTCCACAATGAAGACAACAGAACCACTACACGGATGACAAATGTGTTCATTTGTTTACTTTATTCAACGAAAGCAATTGAAGAAGCTGAAAGATCAATCACCAGACGTATGCATTTTTTTTCATAGTGTAGCCACAATGGATGTGGTTCATGGTAATGTTGGAATCTGTCATATCTCAGTGTTCAAACACAGACTGTGACAAACAGGTGAGACATCTCACTCAGGGCTGGTTGGCATCAGTGGGCACCAGGAGCCTCAGACCATGTTCCTTTCCATTAGTAAACACTGAGGTCAGTGCAGACTGGATAGAAAGACTGCCAGCTGATTCAGCAGCACTGACCACTGCTGTGGCTAGGAGGAGACCAGAGCTGGGGACCACAGAGGTGGGAGAGAGCAAACAGGGTGGGGCTCAGGAAATTGAGGAGGGAAGAGATAGTGGGTCAGCATCAGATCACAGCGGAAGTGAAGGCTGAAGCCACAGGGCTTCGTGTTGTGAGATACTGTTCCTTTAACAAGGTTACATTGTCCTTGGCTTTTTTTCCAGGTAGATTATAAAAGACAGACTCCGGAAAGTCGAGGTTTGGAGGATTTTAGGGCCAAATTGATTATAGCTAACAGATACTGCCTCAGAAAAACGACTTTAGAAAAAAAAACACTTGTACAATGAAAGGGGAGTGGGCCAGTTCTGCCCGCTCAGCTTTTCTCTGGTTTGATTTGGTCTGACTGTTCATTCAAAGCAGTCAGTCAGTGTTGTGAAGCTGCTGGACCCAAAGAAGCATGTCTATGCTGATCCTCCCGCTCTCTGACCTCTCTCCTGTAAGACTCTGTGTTTGATTTTACCTTTATGTGCCAAGAAGTGTTTCTGGGGATTGTTGCAAGTATTTGTAACAGCATCGTTAAATTGGAATAGTCTGTTGGGGGTTTGGATGGATTAGGTTATTCAGTATTCTGTTTTCTTTCCTTTGTGTTTCATCCGGTAATCTTGTAAATAAATTCTGTTTTGTTTAAAACTAAGTGGTTTGACCAGCTGCATCCCTCCTGGACTATCCGTGTTACCTCCCTCTTAAAACAACTGGCATAAGTTAGATTCCCTTCCCCCACCTCACCCTAGTTCCAAACTTCCAGCTCAGCACTGTCCCCATGACTTGTCCGGACTTGTCCGACCTGCCTAGCTCCTTTTCCACCTATCCACTCCACCCTCTCCTCCCTGACTGATCACCTTCATCCCCTCCCCCACTCACCGACTGTACTCTATGCTACTTTCTCCCCACCCCCACCCTCCTCTAGCTTATCTCTCCACTCTTCAGGCTCACTGCCTGTATTCCTGATGAAGGGCTTTTGCCCGAAACGTCAATTTTGCTGCACCTTGGATGCTGCCTGAACTGCTGTGCTCTTCCAGCACCACTAATCCAGAATCTGGTTTCCAGAATCTGCAGTCATTGTTTTTACCTGGCATAAGTTAGACTCTGGGTTACTTTTTTGACATGTTTTGAAGGGGTCTGGCCTGCTCCATAATGGTGTTCATATCCAACTGCCGATGGTGAGGCCAGGTCCCGGGGTGTGGAGGTTTGGACCATGGGATGGGGCGGTTGTTGAGATGTAGGGTTAGAGGTCATGTGGGTTAGAGGTCAAGTCCTAGATTCCGTTCTGTTACCCTGATACAATCTGCTGATAAAGCACGTAAGGCAATGTTTTTTGCTGTACTTTGGTACAGGTGACAGTCAAAAATCAAATCAAATCAAGTATGTGGAGTTTGGATGTCAGATCTTGGTAGGATCATGTGGAGGTTTGTACTTTGATTGGTCAGATATGGAACCTTGTTGAAGTAGGCCTGAATATGCTAATTCCCCCCATCTCGACTGCAGCATCTACACTGTCATTGCTAACTTGAAGATAGTTTCAGCATTTACCTCATTGATTCTGATTGGCATGGAGCAGATGAAGTGAAACCCTGTAACTGGAGCTTGGATTCAGCAGGTTAACACCTTCTAGGCATAATTACTGCCAAATCTCAGCCAGCATTGAGAAGTGATTGGCTCCAATGACCAACGTTCCCTTTCCAGTGGTTGACTTCAATAGGAGATCTCACTAAATCAGGCTGCTTTCCCTGGCATGGATACTGACTCATCCATACTGACATTGCACCCTGAAAGCTGGCAACTTGTGAAGGAATTTCTACCTTGTATAAGAACATAAGCTCATCAGAGCAAGGAGCAGGGGTAGACAACTTAGCCCCTGGAGATTGCTCCTCATTTAATACAACCATGTCTAATCTCATCTTGGTCTCAACTCCAGTTTCCTGGCTATTCCCCATTACCTTTAACCCATTGTTAATTTTAAAAATCTGCCTCACTCTTCCTTAAATTTATTCAGCATCCTGGCATCTACTATACTCTGGGTTAATGAATTCCATAGATTCACAACCCTTTGACAGAAGTAGTTCCTCCACATAGAACATAGAGTATAGAACATTGCAGCGTACTGCAGGCCCTTCGGCCCTCAATGTTGCGCCGACCTGTGAAACCTCTGAAGTCCATCTAACCTGCACTATTCCCTTCTTGTTCATATGCCCATCCAATGACCATTTAGATGCCCTTAGGAGCCTCCTACTGTTGATAGAACATAGAACATTACAGCGCAAAAGCAATGACAAACAGAGGCCTGCAAGTGTGAAACTTACTTGTAAATCCCAATGCCGCACAATTCCATCTCTCCTTTAAATCCGTTGCCCCTTACCCTAACGCTATGACATCTGGCCCTAGATTGCCCCACATTAGGAAGCATCCTCTACTTTGTCAATTCCATCTTATGTAACTCAATTAGATCTCCCGCCATCCTTCCAAAATCTTGCAGATATAGGCCAAACTACTCATTGTCATAAGATAGGCCTTTCATCTCTGTGTGGAGAAAGTGAGGTCTGCAGATGCTGGAGATCAGAGCTGAAAATGTGCTGCTGGAAAAGCGCAGCAGGTCAGGCAGCATCCAAGGAGCAGGAGATTCAACGTTTCGGGCATAAGCCTTCCTGAAGAAGGGCTTATGCCCGAAACGTCGAATCTCCTGTTCCTTGGATGCTGCCTGACCTGCTGCGCTTTTCCAGCAGCACATTTTCAGCTTTCATCTCTGTGCGCTTTACACAGAGCAGCATTGAAATAAATGGATTATGGTAAGTCCTTTGACAGCACCTTCTACCCCTCTAGTTACAAGGGCAAGGGCAGCAGATGAATGGGAACACCATAACTTGCAAGTTTCCCTCCAAACCACACACCACCTTGACTTGGAGTTGCACTGTCATTATAGTAACTGGATCAGAGCTTGGAGCTCCCTTCCTAATAGCCCCATGTGTGCCCCTACACCCCATGGACTACAGGATTCAAGAAAGCAGCTTACTACCTTCTACAGGGCTATTAGGGATGGGCAATTAATGCTGAGGTAGCCGGCAATGCCCATTTCCAATGAAGGATAATAGGAAGTACAGTCATTACTACAGTTTACGATTCTAATTGTTTATGGTTCAAAATTTTGCAGCAAAACGCAACTGATGCCCAAGCAACGTCATGGTAGAGAAAATTATAGAGGGCATCGATTACCAATCCTGTCAGCAGTACCTTTCACTGTTATTGGTTTACACAGGGGGTATTATATGAGGAAATGCTTTGTACGCAGAAGACAGGATACAGCACCACCATAGGAGGGTTCCTGGTTGAAAAGTAAATTGAATTAATTGAAAGCTAACACCATGCACCCGGCAGCATCTGCTCTGTGTGTGATCATAATATCTAATAACAATTCAAAGAGAGTCACATCTAGGAATAATCAGCAAAGTGCTCTCTGGTGGGTTATTTGCTGCATCTCTGATTCTGTTCTGTTACAATCTATCACCTCTTCTTGAGCTTATCATGTGGCAGCCACTTCCAAAATTAGAAATAACTTTCCCACAGAACCTTTCCAATTCATTAAACTGATTCTAATTAACCACTGGATCCATGCTGCAGGTTGACATTATAGAAATAACTGAAGAAAGCAGTAATTGACCATTTAATATGGAAGGTGATTTGCGTTGACAGCTGACTTAATAGAGACATTTGAAGGCTTTGAAACAAAATTGCTGTGCGTTGATATTAAAAAGTGTTGAAACATGGGCATTTAATCAGCAAAGTTGTTCAGTCGATGTCTTTTACACAGCCAACTCTCAGCTCTTTGGAACAAAGTCAGGATGGTTCGAACACTTCATGATACATCGAAGACTATGAGCAACGTTGCAACACAACATTAGTAGATGCTTCTATCAATGTTCATTAATCTTACTGCAGCCCCAAGAGGTACCTTGCCTCTCAGCTAATTCCAAGGGCCCTTTGACGCCAAAGGCCTGAAGTTATCCTCATTATCCCCATAACCCTTAATTCCCCTACCTAGCAAACATCCACCCAACTGTGTCTTGCAGATATTTAATGAAGCTGCCTCTACTGCTTCCTTCAGCAGAGAATTCCATAGATTTACTACTCTCTGGGAAAAGCAGTTTCTCCTCACCTCTGTCTTAAATCTATTCCCCCTAATCTTGAGGCCATGTCCAGTATCCTAGTCTCACTCACCAGTGGAAACAACTTGCCTGCCTCTACCTTATCTACCCCTTTCATGATTCTTTGTTTCTATAAGAACCCCTCCCATGCTTCTAAATTCTAGTGAGTACAGTCCCAGGCGGCTCAACCTCTCCTCACAGGGTAAGCCCCTCATCTCCGGAATCAACCTGGTGAACCACTCTATATCCTTCCTCAAGTAAGGAGACCAAATCTGCGCAGAATACTCCAGGCGCGGCCTCACCAACACCTTGTACAATTGCAACAGAACCTCCCTGCTCTTAAATTCAATTCCTCCAGCAATAAAAGCCAATATTCCGTTTGCCTTCCTGATTACCTGTTGTACCTGCAAATCAACTGTTAGCGATTCATGTACGAGAACTGCTAAGTCCCTCTGCACAACAACATGCTGCAATCGTTCACCATTTAAATAATACTCTGACCTACTATTTTGACTTTCAAAGTGGATAACCTCACATTTACCAACATAGTACTCCATCTGCCAGACCCTTGCCCACTCACTTGATGTATCTAATTCTCTCTGCAGACCCTCCACGTCCTCTGCACAGTTTGCCTTTCCACACCAGGAGGTAGGACAGATAGAGATGTAGGGTTGAGGGTCTGTCTATTGGAGTGGATGGGAGAGATTGAATGGGGTAAGGAAGTGGAGGGGGTTTGAAAGTGGAGTGGGGAATCCAGGGTGGGTGCTGAAGCCAGTGGGTGTGGGTCTGATGCCAGGCGAAGAGGTAACAGGGATGGTGTCAGCAGGGAGGGGCGGTTGTGCTGGGGATAGTGGGGTCAGATGTGGAATGGGGGAGGGCTGTTCAGTTCCTCTGGGAGGTGGGGGGCGGTTGTGCGGGAGCTGAGTCTCACAGGGCTGCTGGGAGATAGGAGGCCAGCTACAAAATCCCAGTCATCTGCTTTTAACAAGGCTCTCAAATGTCGTAGGGTGGAGTGAGTGACTCTGCAAGGCTCCCCCCAAAATCTCTGGCATGGGGAACAACTTTGGGAAGTCAGTGCGTTGACCATCTTCCTGATCCTGTGTTCTGGCTGCCCACACTCTCGGTATTGGCAGAGGCCAACATTCAGCTCTTTCAAACTATCATTGTGGAACAGGAGCATCCTGTCCAGTCTGAAGACAAACACACAATCATTCATGATGCCTGGCATTCCTTATTTCCATAGAGACAAAAAAGCTGCAGATGCTGGAATCCAAGGTACACAGGCAGGAGGCTGGAAGAATACAGCAAGCCAGGCAGCTTCAGGAGGTGGAGAATTCGACGTTATGGGTGTAACCCTTCTTCAGGACTAGGGGTGGGTGTGGGGGGAGCTGCAGATAAAATGGTGGCAAGGCCAGGGTGGTGAGGTAGGGATAGGTGAACACAGGTAAGAGGGTACAACCTGGTTGGTCAATGGGAGGTATGAATTAGGTTGGTGACTGAGAGGAGTGGAAGGGAAGGGAAGGGGCTGGGCAAGGAGTTGAGGAATGGAAAGGGAGGTTATCTGAAATTAGAGAGCTCAATGTTGAGTTGTCCGGGCTGTAGGCTGCCCAGGCGGAAGATGAGATGTTTTTCCACCAATTTGCAGTTTGATTCACTGTGGCAATGGAGGTGGCCCAGGATGGTCATGTTGGAAAGGGAGTGGGAAGGGGAATTAAGATGGGCGGTGACTGGGAGCTCCGGTCAGTCCCTGTGGGCCCAGCTGAGATGCTCAGCAAACCATTTGTTATTTTCATTACAGGCTTTTGTTTTCAAATGTTGACATCATCCTTGGGTGCTTGGAAAGTGTAAACCAGTTTTGATATCCTTTGTAAATTTGCTTTTATACTTCTTTTTGCAACTCTGGCTCTCGTTTTCACCTTACTTGCTGTTCTCAACAATCCCCCGAACCGACACAATT
Source organism: Hemiscyllium ocellatum (assembly GCF_020745735.1). Taxonomy (NCBI): domain Eukaryota; kingdom Metazoa; phylum Chordata; class Chondrichthyes; order Orectolobiformes; family Hemiscylliidae; genus Hemiscyllium; species Hemiscyllium ocellatum. The sequence continues at coordinate 55,880,749 of NC_083420.1, forward strand.
CCTCACAATTTACTGTGTTCTTCTCTTTATTTTATGTTCTCTTTCACCTCTTGCATTGTCCGTGGCTGTTTGGTTTTAGTGGGGAGAACTCTTTCTCTTTCGGTGTCGCCACCCTGGATTCTGCTACATCCTGCTTGGAAGTACCTCGCATTCTTCACCTGAAGTTTCAACCAACCATCCTGTTAATGTGATCAAAATCTAGATCATGAGGTGCTGGTTGTACATGTGAGAGAGGTTGGTCAATGTCTAGAAAGTGGATATTGCTGGAAATCAATGCAGTGGATGTCACAAGGTCTTTGCTTTCTTCAATTTGGTGCGATTTACTATTATCACTAGGTACAGTGAAAAGTTTTGTTTTGTGTGCAGTACAAGCAGATCATACTGCACATAAATCACAAACAGAGTGAGGAACACAATGTTACAGCTGCAGAGAAGGTGCACAAAGAGTGAGATCAACATTTAAATTTGAAATTTGAGAGGTCCGTTCAGAAGTCTGATAACAGCGAGGAAAAAGCTGCTCTTGAGACAATTGGTACATGTGTTTGAGCTTTTCAACCTTCTTCCTGCTGGAAAAGGCTGGAAGAGATTATAACAAGGGTGGAAGGGGTCTTTGATGATGTTGGCTGCCTTCCTGAGAGTAAAAAATGAGGTCTGCAGATGCTGGAGATCACAGCTGAAAATGTGTTGCTGGTTAAAGCACAGCAGGTTAGGCAGCATCTCAGGAATAGGGAATTCGATGTTTCGAGCATAAGCCCTTCATCAGGAATGAGAGAGAGTAGCCAAGCAGGCTAAGATAAAAGGTAGGGAGGAGGGACTTGGGGGAGGGGCGATGGAGGTGGGATAGGTGGAAGGAGGTCAAGGAGGTCCTGAGAGGCAGTGAGGAGGTTAGATGGAGTCAATAGCTAGGAGACTGGTTTGCATGATAGATTGGGCTATGTTCACAACTCTCTGAGGTTTCTTCTGGTCCACTTCCCACACCAAACCATGATACACCCAGACAGAATGCTTCATTGCATATTAGGGTGGCAAGGTGGCACAGTGGTTAGCACTGCTGCCTCACAGCACCAGGATCTCAGGTTTAATTCCAGCCTCAGGCGACTGTCTGTGTGGAGTTTGCGCATTCTCCTCATATCTGCATGGGTTTTCTCCAGGTGCTCCGGTTTCCTTCCACAGCCAGGTGAGTTGGCCATGTTAAATTGCCCATAGTGTTAGGTGCCTTAGTCAGAGGGAAATGGATCTGGGTGGGTTACTCTTCAGAGGGTTAGTGTGGACTGGTTAGGCTGTAGGGCCTGTTTCCATACTGTAGGGAATCTAATCGAAGCAAGTACATCATTGTTCTTCCACCTTTAGATTTTCTTTCCGAGCAGAGCTCCTGATGTGGCCCCATATAATTCAGTCATAACGCTAACATTCAAAGGCAGAAAGCAAAAATAAAATTTGGGGAAGGCGATATAGAGTTGAGAAGATAGAAGGCAATTGAGAAGTTGAATTGAAATGTTACATTTTGGAAAAGCAAATCAGAGCAGGACTTTTACACTTCATGGTAAGGTCCTAGAGAGTGTTGCTGAACAAAGAGACCTTGGAGTGCAGGTTCATAGCTCCTTGAAAGTGGAGTCGCAGATAGCTAGGATAATGAGGAAGGCATTTGGTATGCTTCCTTTATTGGCCAGAGTATTGAGTACAGGAGCTGAAAATGTGTTGCTGGAAAAGCGCAGCAGGTCAGGCAGCATCCAAGGAACAGGAAATTCGACGTTTCGGGCATAAGCCCTTCATCAGGAGTTGGGATGTCATGTTGCAGCTGTACAGGACATTATTTAGGCTACTTTTGGAATATTGTGTGCAATTCTGGTCTCCTTCCTGTTGGAAGGATGTTATGAAACTTGAAAGCGTTCAGAAAAGATTTACAAGGATGTTGCCAGGGTTGGAGGATCTGAGCTACAGGGAGAGGCTGAACAGGTTGGGTCTGTTTTCCCTGGAGTGTCGGAGGCTGAGGGGTGACCTTATGGTGGTTTATAAAATCATGAGAGCATGGGTAGGGTAAACGGACAAGGTCTTTTCTCTGAGGTGAGGAAGACCTGAACTAGAGGGCATAGGCTTAGGGTGAGAGGGGAAGGATTTAAAAGGGACCTAAGTGGCAACGTTTTCACACAGAGGATGGTACGCATATAGAATAATCTGCCAGTGGAAGTGATGGAGTCTGGTACAAATACAGCATTTAAAGGACATTTGGATGGGTATATGAATAGGAAGGGCTTAGAGGGATATGGGCCGGGTGCTGGCAGGTGGGACTAGATTGGGTTGGGATATCTGGTTGGCATGGACATATTGGACTGAATGGTCTGTTTCCATGCTATACATCTCTGTGACTCTACAACTCTATAGAAGCAATAAGTGCAAAGAGTGCAGTCAGATTCCATGATGCCTTCCTAGAATGTTAGCTGAGGGTTATGAGGGCCTGGGGAATATTCTCTTGACTAGCAAATGGGGAGGAACTCTGAGGCACCCACCTGGAAAGTGTGGATGGAAAGTTCCCAAAACAAGTCCCTCTGAAACTTGGAGGCTGCACAGGATGTACTTTAATGGAGTACCTCACCTCGCCATTTATCCACCCACCAGCCCCACCTTTACCCTTCTCCCCCACTGTCACAAAATCTTTGATCCAACAGACAAGCTCATCCTGTCGCACAAATTTGTAAATTTGTTCATTTTGCTCCTGTAGTGGCGAGAGTGATCAGCAGGGGGAAGTAGAGAGCTGTAGGTGATCCTCTAGCTCACTGACAACTCACGAGGATCTGAGGAAGAGGCATTGGAGATTGGTTGGTCCCAGCCAACCCGGTTAATGAAGTCAGATTTGGAGTAGGATGGGAGTAGCAGCAATTAAATCTACTTCCAGCTTTGAAGCAATTGGAGAAGATGTCATTATGGCAGCTCTATGTGATCCTCACTTGGCTGAACCCCAACCACACATTGAGGGGGCAGGAGAACCTGTGGTTGACGAGCTCTCCCAAGTTCCCTGGGCTTTTCAGATTGCCATATGTTTGCATTCAATGACACCCTGTATCCATGGGGATCCAATCTGAACCATGACATGCCCTCATTCTGGTTGGCAATGCTGCAGGTTGACTTGGCGTCCTTGCCACCTTGAGCAAACAGGCACCAATTTTCATGTACTTGTGGACGGCAACATGGACCAACTCTCAGGACTAACCCACCGCAAACTGGGGATGTCCAGTTGTACGCAGCAGCCTTCAGGTCCTGCAATATTCAAGAACTAATGGGAAGGTGATGACAAGATGGAGAATGGGGACCCTCTAGTTCAGAAGTGTCTCTCTACAGTTTCTCTTCAAGGTTGCATGGGAATGGCGAAAGGTCCTTTTCCCAAAGAATCATAGAATCATTACAGCAGGCCATTCAGCCCATCAATTCCACACGGACCCTCCAAGGGGTATCCCATCGAAAGAGTACCCCTTTTCTGTAACCCCACATTTTCCATGGCTAACTCACCTAGCCTGCATGTCCCTTGACACTATGAGCAATTTTCTAGGGTCAATCCACCAAACCTGCACATCTTTGGACTGTGGGAGGAAACCAGAGTCCCAAAGGAAACCCACACAGGCACGGGGAGAATGTACAAAGTCACACAGACAGTTGCCTGAGGCTGGAATTGAACCCAGGTCCCTGGTGCTATGAGGCAGCAGTACTAACCACTGAGCCACCATGCCACCCAGAAGAAGATCACCTGGTTAAGGTAGTCTGGACGGAGGTTGGCAGTGGAGGTTAGCATCGTCTAGAGTCCCAAGAGCATTACTGAGTCCAGTGGAAGTGGCAGTGTCCCACACTCTGACAGGGTGAACCCAACTGAGAGATGAGATGCTGGAGTTGTCAGGAAGCCAATCCATGATGAGGGGACTAGTCGGCCAGGCGGGTGAATGAATAGCACAGCCCAGCATCAGCACTCACCTCAGGAGAAACCGCTGCATGTGGGCGACTGCAGGGGGAGGTGACAGCGCCCTCCGAGTCATTCCAGAGTGGGCGGGCGAGACACCATCAAGCGGGAGGCCCCATCAGAGACCTGAGGAATGTGAGGGGAGAAAGAGATGGTGGGGCGGTCACATTGCCCTCTGTGTGCAGGTGAAGAGTGCCCGCGCTGTGAAAGGGACCATGAAGGCAGGTGGAGGAGGGCCAGGTAGATGAGCCCTGACAACCGCTGAGGAAAATGGTCTTGCACCAATCAGAGAGCAGAGTGGAAGCCCCTCACGGCGGAACGGTGGCACAGTGATTAGCACTGCTGCCTCACAGCGCCTGAGACCCGGGTTCAATTCCCGACTCAGGCGACTGACTGTGTGGAGTTTGCACGTTCTCCCCGTGTCTGCGTGGGTTTCCTCCGGGTGCTCCGGTTTCCTCCCACAGTCCAAAGATGTGCGGGTCAGGTGAATTGGCCATGCTAAATTGCCCGTAGTGTTAGGTAAGGGGTATTTGTAGGGGTATGGGTGGGTTGCGCTTCGGCGGGTCGGTGTGGACTTGTTGGGCCGAAGGGCCTGTTTCCACACTGTAAGTAATCTAATCTAATCACTGTGGGAGAGTTCAGAGAGATGGACAATGAAGGTGAGAAGGTGACACAATCCAGCCCTGGGGAGGACTGTAAAAGTATGAGCATATTAAATACATACAACACATTAAATATATGTGTATATATAGCGTTCATATTTTTACAGTCCTGCCCAGAGCTGGCACATAAATATATATTTTTCCTCCCTGTGTTAATTCTCACCAGAATAACAACCAGGAAACAGTGAAAAACCTTTCTTACTAATCGTTATGAAATGACAAGAATATCTGTAGCCAATAGATCCATAATTGTTAAACTCAGGCGGTGTTAAGCAGATCAAACATGCCACCTGAGAGGGTAGGAGAGGTGGGTATTTCTCAACATTTAAGAAGCGTCTGGTTGTGCAGTTAAAAGGCCAGGTTATAGTAGGTTAAAAGATGTTGTGAAACTTGAAAGGGTTCAGAAAAGATTTACAAGGATGCTGCCAGGGTTGGAGGATTTGAGCTACAGGGAGAGGCTGAACAGGCTGGGGCTGTTTTCCCTGAAGTGTCAGAGGCTGAGGGGTGACCTTATAAAGGTTCACAAAATAATGAGGGGCATGGATAGGATAAATAAACAAAGTCTTTTTCCTGCAATGGGGGAGTCCAGAACTGGGGGGCATAGGTTTAGGGTGAGAGGAGAAAGATATAAAAGAGACCTAAGGGGCAATTTTTTCATATGTGTATGGAATGAGCTGCCAGAGGAAGTGGTGGAGGTTGGTACAATTACAGCATTTAAAAGACATCTGGATTGTTAAATGAACAGGAAAGGTTTGGAGGGATATGGGCCGGGTGCTGGCAGGTGGGACTAGATTGGGTTGGGATATCTGTTCGGCATGGACGGGTTGGACTGAAGAGTCTGTTTCCGTGCTGTACATCTCTATGCCTCTATGACTGTATAAGTGCAGGTAAATGGCATTGGTTTTGTTTGGAGTCTATTGGTTTGCATAGATATGGTGGGCCGAAGGGCCTTTTTCTATGCTCTAGGACTCTAGGTTGAATACTGCTAAACATCAGTTGGTTAGCAATGGGATATGTTGCAATCTCAACAACAATCCCAATTGACAATGTCTTATGTGTCAGTTCTATCGTCAGGTTTTCACCTAAACTACCATTTAAAGACATGTTCCCTATCAAATATTGAAAGAGTTGAGTTGCTTCTTCCAACACAAGAGGTGAATTACTCTTGTATCTTGGTGTAGCAGGGGAAATGTGAAGCCAATGTCTCGATGAGTCAGCAAGTGTTTTCATCAAAACCTGCTCTATCATTAAGGTGCGTCACTGGCCACTTGAGTGATGAAAATCCTCTCGTGTGTCAGGCGAGAGGAACATTTACTCTGCTGCCTCAAACATGGTGTTGGAAGAATTTTAAAAATACATAGTGCTATCCTGACGTTCTTGTGTCCTTTCCGAAGGCAGTAAATCTTGTGGTGACTCTCATTTTCACTATCGTTTGCCAGTTGTGTGAGTGCTGATGGACCCATTAGAACTGAGTTAAAACATACATCCAGCTATCTCCTTATATATATATATTTTTTTTGTGTGTGTGTATATATACACACCTTGTTTTAAGGTGCTTGATTTTCAGTGTTTGATATTAATATTAATATTCTTTAAATGTATTCAGATGTAATATCTTTCACATGTGCTGTTGGGTTTTATCCAGTACCAAAACTGAAAGGAGACTTTTGTGTGGAACATGAGAGTGTACGCACTGCAGCGAATCACAAAATGAGAACAAGCTTTTCAAGGTCTGAGCACTTAGAAAGCTCCTGTAGGATACAGGGTAATTTGCTTGATTATATTCCTTTTGGCGTTGATGTGTCAGGATGTAAGGCAATTGATCTCTTTCGATTGCAGTGTGGATCACGTCTTTGACCTGGCAATTATCTTGTGACTGTGCTCCAAAATGAAGTCAGGAGCCTGAGCTGAAATCGTCAGAAAATGTAATGAGGTCCTCAGGAAGTGGAAATCTCACTCAGCTTCAGTTTGGACTTTCACAATTTATACCTTCCAAATGTCACATGGTGCAATAAGAAAGCCCGCATAAGGTGATTTGTGTGAATGTGGGTTTGAAAAGGCAAGTTAGAACCCCGTTGAAAAGTGTCTGAGAAAGCTTGAGTAGTATTCTAGGCTGCAGGTACACCATGAGCAAGTTGCCACCTGTCTGTTCGAAAGGAAAATAGCTGCGATTATAGAATCCATACAGTGTGGAAGCAGCCCACTGAGTCCACGCCAACCTTCCGAACAGCATCCTACCCAATCCCTGTAATCCTGCATTTCCCATGGCTAATCCACCTAGTCTGCATGTCTTTGGACTGTGGGAGGAAGCTGAAAATGTGTTGCTGGAAAAGCGCAGCATGTCAGGCAGCATCCAAGGAGCAGGAGAATCAATGTTTCGAGCATGAGCCCTTCTTCAGGAATGAGGAGAATGTGCCAAGCAGGCTAAGATAAAAGATAAGGGAGGAGGGACTTGGGGGAGGGATGTTGGAAGTGCGATAGGTGGAAGAAGGTTAAGGTGAGGGTGATAGGCCGGAGTGGGGGTGGGGGCGGAGTGGTCAGGAAGAAGATTGCAGGTTAGGAGGGCGGTGCTGAGTTCGAGTGTTGGGACTGAGACAAGGTGGGGGGAGGGGAAATGAGGAAACTGGAGAAATCTGAGTTCATCCCTTGTGGTTGGAGGGTTCCCAGGTGGAAGATGAGGTGCTCTTCCTCCAGCTGTCGTGTTGCTATGGTCTGGCGATGGAGGAGTCCAAGGACCTGCATGTCCTTGGTGGGATGGGAGCCATGGGGTGGTTGGGTTGTTTGGTCCGGGTGTCCCAGACGTGTTCTCTGAAACATTCCACAAGTAGGCGGCGGAACGCTGATAGGGGAGGGGAGGGAAATATATCCCTGGTGGTGGGGTCCATTTGGAGGTGGCGGAAATGACGATGGATGATATGATGTATATGGAGGTTGGTGGGGTGGTAGGTGAGGACCAGTGGGGTTCTGTCCTGGTGATGATTGGAGGGGTGGGGCTCAAGGGCGGAGGAGCGGGAAGTGGAGGAGATGCGGTGGAGAGCATTGTCAATCACGTTTGGGGGGAATCTACGGTCCTTGAAGAAGGAGGCCATCTGGGCTGTACAGTATTGGAACTGGTCCTCCTGGGAGCAGATGCGGCGGAGACGAAGGAATTGGGAATATGGGATGGCGTTTTTACAGGGGGCAGGGTGGGAGGAGGTGTAGTCCAGGTAGCTGTGGGAGTCAGTCGGTTTATAGTAAATGTCCGTGTTGATTCGGTTGTCCGAGATAGAAATGGAAAGGTCTAGGAAAGGGAGGGAGGAGTCTGAGACAGTCCAGGTGAATTTGAGGTCGGGATGGAAGGTGTTGGTAAAGTGGATGAACTGTTCAACCTCCTCGTGGGAGCACGAGGTAGCGCCGATACAGTCATCGATGTAGCGGAGGAAAAGGTGGGGGGTGGTGCCAGTGTAGCTGCAGAAGGTGGACTGTTCCACATATCCTACGAAGAGGCAGGCATAGCTGGGGCCCATGCGGGTGGCCATGGCTACTCCTTTGGTTTGGAGGAAGGGGGAGGATTGGAAAGAGAAGTCCTCCCTGTGGGAGGAAACCAAGGCACCCAGAAGAATCCTATGCAGACAATTTGCAAACTCCATACAGACAGTCACCCAGGACCGCAATCGAATCCAGGTTCCTGGTGCTGCAAGGCAACAGTGCGAACCACTGAGCCGCCATGCCGGCTATACCAAATGGATAATTCTCTGAATCCGTGAATGGGGGATATCTGCATCAACCAATCTGAAACAGAAAGCTGCCGTTGTGAAACACTGGGACAGTGCACCTCCCATGTATAAGCACTTGCTACCCTTAAAGCTGTTGTGGCGCAATGGCAGTGTCTCTACCTCTGGGCCACTCATTCTGGGTTCATAATCCCACCTGTCCTGGAGGTGTTTCAAAATGCACTTGAGCAATTTGATTAAATTGAGAATGGATAAGGTGCAGGAGTAAGCAATTTTGCCATGTCATGCAGTTGTGGCAGATCTCATCTCAGCTTTCCTACTTAACTCTTCAACCTGCTACTCAATTAAAAATGTATCTCCTCCTGACATTTACTCAATGTCCCAGCATCCATGAAACTCTGGGGGAGTGAATTCCACAGATTCACTATCCTTTGAGAGAAGTAATTTCTCCTCATCTCTGTTTTAAATCTGCAATCTCTTATCTTAAAACTATGATCTCTCATTCTAGGTTGCCTCACATGAGGAAACATCCTCCCTCTGTCAACACTGTTAGTCCCTTTTAACATCTTATATACCTCAATTAGATCTCCTCACGTTTTTCTAAAGGGAGTATAGGCCTTAACTGTTCAATCTCTCTTCATAAAACAAACTCCTCACCTCTGGCATCAATCTAGTGAACCTTCTGTGAGCCACCTCTCATTAGAACTACATTCCCCTTCAAGTAAGGGGACCAAACACTGTCTGCAATTCTCCAGGTGTGGTCTCACTAACTGAAAAATGTGTTGCTGGAAAAGCGCAGCCGGTCAGGCAGCATCCAAGGAGCAGGGGAATCGACGTTTCGGGCATAAGCCCTTCTTCAGGAATGAGGAAGGTGTGTCCAGCAGGCTAAGATAAAAGGTAGGGAGGAGGGGCGTTGGGAATGTGATAGGTGGAAGGAGGTTAAGGTGAAGGTGATAGGCCAGAGAGAGGGTGTGGGCGGAGAGGTCGGGAAAAAGATTGCAGTTCAAGAAGGTGGTGCTGAGTCCAAGGGTTGGAATGAGATAAGGTGGGGGGAGGGGAAATGAGGAAGCTGGAGAAATCTGCATTCATCCCTTGTGGTTGGAGGGTTCCTAGTTGGAAGATGAGGCGCTCTTCCTCTAGGCTTCGTGTTGCCATGATCTGGTGATGGAGGAGGCCAAGGACCTGCATGTCCTTGGTGGAGTGGGAGGGGGAGTTAAAGTGTTGGGTTGGGTTGGGTTGGTGCGGGTGTCCCAGAGGTGTTCCCTGAAACGTTCCACAAGTAGACGGCCTGTCTCCCCAGTGGAGAGGAGGCCACATCGGGTGCAGCGGATGCAGTAAATGATGTGTGTGTAGGTGCAGGTGAATTTGTGGTGGTTATGGAAGGATCCCTTGGGGCCTTGGAGGGAAGTGAGGGGGGAGGTGTGGGCACAAGTTTTGCATTTCTTGTGGTTGTGGGGAAGGTGCTGGGAGTGGAGGTTGGGTTGGTGGGGGGTGTGGACCTGAGGAGGGAGTCACGGAGGGAGTGGTCTTTCCGGGACGCTGATAGGGGAGGGGAGGGAAATATATCCTTGATGGTGGGGTCTATTTGGAGGTGGCGGAAATGATGAAGGATGATACGATGTATCTGGAGGTTGGTGGAGTGGTAGGTGAGGACCAGTGGGGTTCTGTCCTGGTGACGATTGGAGGGGCGGGGTTCAAGGGCAGAGGAGAGGGAAGTGGAGGAGATGCGGTGGAGAGCATCATCAACCACGTCTGAGGGGAAATTGTGGTCTTTGAAGGAGGAGGTCATCTGGGTTGTTCGGGATTGGAATTGGTCCTCCTGGGAGCAGATGCAGCGGAGGCGAAGAAATATGGTCTCACTAACACCTTGTACAGTTGCAACAATACTTCCCTGCTTTCATAATCTATTCCTTTAGCAATAAATGCCAAAATTCCACTTGGCCTTCTTAGTACCTGCTGTACCTACATACTAGTTTGCTGTCATACATGCACAAGTACACACAGATCCCTCTGCATCGAAGCACTGTGAAGTTTCTCTTCATTTAGATAACAAGTTGCCATTTTATTCCTCTGACCAAAATGGATAACTTCACACTTATCCATGTTAAACGTTATTATACTTTTAGAATCAGGGTCACACAGAGTGGGAGAGAAGATCGCGAGGATGCTGCCTGAACACATGGACACAGCTGCATCATGGGAGGTTGTACCATGTGGAATCTTTGATTCAGAGCCATTTACACTAAAGGAGGCCCTATGCACTGTTCAATAAAGATCTGACCACACTAATCCCATTTTCCAGCTCTTGATTCCATGTCCCTGGAATCTATGGCAATGCAAACGATTCAAAATATTATTTAAAGCTTAAAATGGTTTCGAACTCAACTACCCTTTCAGGCAGACAGTTCCAGATTCCCAGCATCCTCAGAGCAAGCAAAAGTTATCCTCAACTCTCCCTGTAACCTTCTTCCTCCACTTGCTCTCTTGTAAGTACATCAATCCTTAGACATGGAGACCAAATCTGGACACAATAATTCTGGTAAGGTCACACCAAGGCTCAAGACAACTGCAGCAAAACATTTCACTTTTGTAGTCAATTGCTCTTCCACCAGAGGCTAATGACATTTGCCTGTATTAACAATCACTGATACCCTTAGTGACTTATGATAAAGTCTTCGAGTAAAAAGTGAGGTCTGCAGATGCTGGAGATCAGAGCTGAAAATGTGTTGCTGGTTAAAGCGCAGCAGGTCAGGCAGCATCCAAGGAACAGGAAATTCGACGTTTCGGGCAAAAGCCCTTCATCAGGAATTTCCTGTTCCTTGGATGCTGCCTGACCTGCTGCGCTTTAACCAGCAACACATTTTCAGCTCTGACTTATGATAAAGACATCAAGGGCCATTTGGAAATCAACACCTCCCAGCCTCTTGACATTTAAGAAATACTTGGTCTTTCTGTTTTTTTCCTGCACTACATTGGATAAATTCACACATTATATTCCATCTGCCATGATCTTGTTCATTCACTAAGGCTGCCCAGGTCCCCTCCTTTGATCCTCCTCCAACTTACATTCCCACCTAGTTTTGCATAATCAACAAATATGGATACCCTCGCCCAAACTATTGATATAGGTTGCTACACAAGGTGCTAGCTAGATCCTACCTATGAACAGTTTTGATCTCCCTATGTAAGAAACGATACACTGGCTTAGGAGGCAGTCCAGAGAAGGATCACTAGGCAGATACTGGGTATGTAGGGATTGTCTCGTGTGGGGAGATTCAGCAGGTTGGGTCTGTACTCATTGGAATATAGAAGAATGAGATACGGCCTCACTGGAACATAAAAGATTGTTAGAGCACTTGATAAGGTCGATGTGGAACGGTTACTTCACCTTGTGTCTAGAACCAGAAAGTGTAATCTCAGAATAAGGGGTCACCCATTTAAGACAGGGATGAGGAGGATTTTTCCTTTCTCTGAGGATAGTGAATTCTTTGGAGTCACAGAGCTTTCGGCCCAACCCATCTAGGTCGGCCAGGTTTCCTGAACGGAACTAACTTGCATTTGGCCCATATCCCTCAAAACCTTTCCTATCCATGTAACTATCCAAATTTCTTTTAAATGTTGTAACTGTATTTGCCTCTACCATTTCCTCTGGCAGCTCGTTCCATACATGTACCACCCTCTGTGTGCAAACGTTGCCCCTGAGATCCCTTTTGAATATTTCCCCTCTCACCCCAAACCTATGCCCTTTAGTTTTTGACACTCCTACTTTGGGGAAAAGCCCTTGGCTTTTCACCTTATCTATGCCCCTCATGATTTATAAACGTCCATGAGGTCATCCCTAGGCCTTCTACCCTCCAGGGAGAAAAGTCCCAGATTACCCAGGCTCTTCTTATATCTCAAACCCTCCAGTCTCATTAGCACTCTTGTCAATCTTTTTCTGCACCATTTCTAGTTTAATAACATTCTTCCTAAAGGAGGCGACCAGAATTGTACATTGACTCCATGGATGCTGCCTGACCGGCTGTGCTTTTCCAGCACTACACTTTCCCAACTACTATCTTCAATGCTCTGACTGATGAAGGCAAGCATGCACTGCAAAGGGCTGTAAGGTAGAGGTGGCTAAATATATTCAAAGCTGAGAGAGACACATTTTTATTCAGTAATGGAATGAATGGTCATGAGGCAAAGGTGGGCAAAATGGACTATGATATCATGAAACAGTGCAGCAGACCCAATGGGGTGAATGACCTACATCTGGTCTTATTGTGAACTGTGATCACCTAAAGGTTGATCCTCGAGGTCCCCCCACTGATGGTAGTGTTGGTTTTGCTCAGTTGGCTAGACTGTTGGTTTTGGATGCTGCCTGAACTGCTGTGCTCTTCCAGCACCACTAATCCAGATCCTAGACTGTTGGTTTGCAAAGTAGTGTAATGCCAACAGTGTGTGTTGAATTCCCATCAGTTGAGGTTACCATGAAGGACTCTCCTTCTCAATCTCTCCCCTTAGCCTGCGGTGTGGTGCGCCTCAGGTGAAATCACCATCAGTTGTCTCTGTCTAGTGAAAGAGAGGCCCCACAGGCTGCTTGTGGCAACTTGACTCAACCCCACTGGTAGCAGAAGGGCCGAAAATAAACATGGCTGTGTTAGTAATGCTGAGACGTGATTCGGGAGAGGCTTGAATAAAAGCAGGGAAGAAGAAAGAATAGTGGCAACCACAGATCCCAATTTTCCTGAGGTGTTGTGCTAATAATGAGGCCTCTTAGAGTCACAGAGTTGTACAGCATGGAAACAGACCCTTTGGTCCTACGTGTTCTGAGGAAGATGGAGTACACAAGTTGGCAAACTATGTTGCAGCCATATAAAACCCTTGGTAGGCTGCATTTTGAGTATTTGTTCACCACATTACTAAAAGAACGTGGAAGCTTTGACGAGAGTGCAGGGAAGGTTCACCAGGATGTTACTTGGTCTCAAGGGCATTGGTTATGAGGAAAGGTTATAAAGACGAGGATTGTTTTCATTGGAAAGACGACGGCTGAGAGGAGATCTGATAGAGGTCTGCAAAATTTTGACAGGCATAAATAAGGTGGATGGTCAGGGTTGAAGTTTCAATTACCAGGGGGCACAGGTTCAAAGTGAGAAGGAGGAAAGTTTAAGGAAGATGTGAGAGGGAAGTTTTTTCACGCAGAGTGTGGTGGGAGCCTGGAATGCATTGTCAGTAGAGGTGGTGGAAGCAGGCACATTGGTGACATTTAAGAGGCATCTGGATGTTCTCATGAATAAGGAGGGAATAGAGAGATATGGACCAAATAAAGGCAGAAGGTTTGTTTTTTAGTTTAGTTAGGGCATGATAATTGGGACAGGCTTGGAGGGCCGAAGGGCCTATTCCCGTGTTGTACTTCTCTTTTATTTTGTTTCTTTCGTTACTTGTCCATACCAATCAGATATCCGAAATTAATCCATTTCGCAGGATTTGAGGCTGATTTGTACCAGCCTCCACCACTTCCTCTGGTAGCTCATTCCATACTCGCACCACCCAATGTGTGAAAACGCTATCCTTTTATATCTTTCCTCTCTCACCTTAAAACAATACCGTCTGGTTTTAGACCTTGGCTATTCACTCTACCCATGCCCCTCATGATTTTATAAGCCTCTATAAGGTCACCCCTCAGCCTCCAACACTCCAGGTAAAACAGTCCCAGCTTGTTCAGCCTCTCCCTATAGCTCAAACCCTGGCAAAAACCTTGTAAATCTTTTCTGAACTTTTTCAAGTTTCTCAACATCCTCCCGATAGCAGGGAGACCAAAATTGAACAAAGTATTCCAAAAGTGGCCAAACCAATGTCTTGTACAAGCGCAACATGACCTCCCAACTCCTACACTCAATGCTCTGTCCAATAAAGGCAATCATACTAAATGCCTTCTTCACTATCCTATCTTGTTGTGACTCGACCTTCACGTTACTGTGAACCTGCACTCCAAGGTCTCTTTGTTCAGTGACACTCCCCAGGACCTTACCGTTAAGTGTCTAAGTGCTGCCCTGATTTGTCTTTCCAAAATGCAACACCTCACATTTATCTAAACTCCATCTGACACTCCTAAGCCCATTGGCCTATCTGATTAAGGTCTCTTGCTCGTGCAACAAGAATTTCCAGACGAAGGAACTTACAGCATTAGTATCAGTCTAAATCCATCACTGTTAGGCTGGACCTTTAGTGCTATGACCTGTTGCTTGGGGTCATGGCTCTGACAGGGGTAATGTTGAGTAATCATTAAGCTCCACCTGATCTGCTCATGTCAGACTCACTTAGATGGGAATAAGGCAACTAGGAGAAACTGAGGACTGCAGATGCTGGAGAGTCAGAGTCGAAAAGTGTGGCGCTGGAAAAGCACAGCAGGTCAGGCAGCATCTGAGGAGCAGGAGAGTCGATGTTTCGGGCAAACAGCCCAAAATGTCAACTCTCGGCCTGAAATGTCAACTCTCCTGCTCCTCAGATGCTGCCTGACCTGCTGTGCTTTTCTAGCGTCACGCTTTTCAACTGGAAACAAGGCAGAATAGTTTAGAATTTCAGGAAGCATTGCCACCTAAGGGTCACATGTTGACTCAGTGCCAGAGACCAGGGTTCGATGCCAGCCTCAGGCGGCTGCCTGTGTGGTGTTTGTACATTCTCTGTTTGTGTGGGTCCCTTCGGGAGCTCTGGTTTCCTTCCACAGTCCAAAGATGTACAGGTTAAGTGAATGCCCGTGCTAAATTGCCCATTGTTCAGGGGTGTGTAGGTTAGCTGCATTGATAGGGGAATGGGTATGGATGGGATACTCTTTAGAGGGTCGATGTGGGCATGTTGGGCCAAATGGTCTGCTTCCACACCGTAGGGATTCTATGATCCCATTATCCACGGGTCTTCTCATAGTCTGCGAAGGAAACATCTAACAAAGGTATGTTTAATTGACATATTCACACTCATTACAATACAGGTCTGAGGTAAGCAGGACTTGAACCTGGGTCTCCTGGCTGAGAGATAAGGACACTATCACTGTGCCACAACGACAGGGATCTCATTGCTGTCATTCAGTAATCTGCATCCTGTTAAGAAAACAGCCTCTTGTTAAGAGTTAGTGGTGGTTAATCCTCTACCACTGGAAACCAATTAGGCCTTGAGCTGCAGTCAAAGGAAAGAGGATTGGTGCCAGTATCCTTCTACTCACAAATGCCACAATTCCCATTGAGTTCAACTTAGCTCAAGCTCCTTGATTCCAAAGTTAGTTAATTGCTGGCTTGGTGTTGAAGGCAGTAATTCACACTTCACCTGCAGCAATCAACCTTTTTGTCCATGTACCAACTTTGGCTGTAACAGACAATAGACAAGAGGTGCAGGAGTAGGCCATTCTGCCCTTCGAGCCTGTACCACCATTCAATATGATTATGGCTGATCATCCTTAATCAGTATCCTGTTCTGCCCTATCTCCATAACCCTTGATTCAACTATCCTTGAGAGTTCTATCCAACTCTTTCTTAAATGATTCCAGAGGCTGGGCCTCCACTGCCCTCTGGGGCAGAGCATTCCACACACCCACCACTCTCTGGGTGAAGAAGTTTCTCCTCATCTCTGTCCTAAATGGCCTACCCTGTATTTTTAAGCTGTGTCCTCTGGTTCAGCACTCACCCATCAGCTGAAACATGTTTCCTGCCTCCAGAGTGTCCAACCCTTTAATAATCTTATATATCTCAATCAGATCCCCTCTCAGTCTTCTAAACTCAAGGGTATACAAACCCAGTTGCTCCAGTCTTTCAGTGTAAGGTAGTCCGCCATTCCAGGAATTGACCTCGTGAACCTACGCTGCAATCCCTCAATAGCCAGAAGGTCATTCCTCAAATTTGGAGACCAGAACTGCACACAGTACTCCAGGTGTGGTCTCACCAGGGCCCTGTACAGCTGCAGAAGAACCTGTTTGCTTCTATACTCAATCCCTCTTGTTATGAAGACCAGCATGCTATTAGCTGCCTTCACTGCCTGCTGTACCTGCATGCTTACCTTCATTCACTGGTGTACAAGAACACCCAGGTCTCTTCGTACTGCCCCTTTTCCTAAATTGATTCCATTAATGAAGACACGAGCCTGGATGGAACCCTGCAGATCCCAAGCCAAGCATTGCTGAGCAGATTATCGCTCAGTAAGTGCCACTTGATGACACTCTTGACGCCATCTTCCATCACTCAAATGAGACTGAGTGTTGATAGATGGGGTAGCTCATGGTCAGATTGGGATTTGTCCTAATGTTTGTGGTCAGGAATTACCCAAGCAATCTTCCACATTACTGAATGGATGGGAATTCTGTAACTGGGCTGGAACAGCTTGGTTTGAGACTAGCTGATTACTTGGCCTTTATTGAGGGCTGTAGGGAATCATTAGGTGGCCCTCTAATCTCCACATTCAGTGTTTTAACATCAAAAGAGCTGGCTGACCTGAGTGACATGAGAGTTGTGCTGTGGACACTATACCCATTATGTATAACAGATAAGCATTCATTGTGGGAAAATTGCCACTCAGCAAATGGTGCTAGTGAGAAAAGATTATAGATTGACCTTAAAACAGACGTGAGTGATAAAAGGAATCTCTAAAATTAAAAGGGTCGGGTCAAATGGTCAACATAACAGAAGGGGAAGAAAGAGGGTCTTGTGGCATAGTGTTCATGTTCGCTTAGCTCAGAAAGCTTGGATTCAAGTCCTCAGAGGTATGTCTGAATGGGCTGACAAAGTTGAAAATCACACAACACCAAGTTATAGTCCAACAGGTTTATTTGGAAGCACTAGCTTTCGAAGCGCTGCTCCTTCATCAGGTGGTTGTGAAGCAGGACCATTAGACACAGAATTTATAGCAAACGATCTTTTGTTGCACAAAATTTTCTTATGGTCTTATCCTCCACAACCAGCTGATGAAGGAGCAGCGCTCTGAAAGCTAGTGCTTCCATATAAACCTGTTGGACTATAACTGGGTATTGTGTAACCAGGTCCGAGAGGCTTGCAGTCATATGAGTCCTGCCCAACCTCTTCCACCCTTCCACCACCTTACACCTTGTTGCTCCCTCAGGAATAATTGATCACTTTGCTTCCGACATTGGTTCTGAAAACAAAACTGAGAATCCCCCGGGAGCCAGCTGGGAACAAATTCACAGCCTGAGAATAGGTGCGTGGGATCAGGTAACGGGCCACATTGCAGTGATCAGCTGCTACCTTGCTGAACTCCGACCTTTCAAAACAGCTCGTTCGAGACAGATTGCAGGCAGGTGTTGGAGTGATGGATTACACCATGGGGCCCACGCACCTTCATCAAGATTGAATCTGAAGGTGCCGTGACATTTTAAACCTTGTTCAATTGCTTTAATGGCTGACAGGTATGTGCACACAGAGGCAGATGAACTCTAGTCAGGTCGCAAGTAACATTACACAGGGACGGGCCTGACAGGGTTGCTTTACAAGGAGCGATTGAACAGACTGGGTCCAAGCTCATTGGAATTTAGAAGAATGAGAGTAAGGTGATCTTATGGAAACCTATGAAATTATGAAGGGAAAGGATAAGATAGAAACAGGGAGGTGATTTCCACTGCCGGGTGAAACTCGAATTAGGGGGCACAGCCTCAAAATAAGGGGGAGCAGATTTAGGGCTGAGTTGAGTAAGAACTTGCTCAATCAAAGGGTTGTGAATCTGTGGAATTCCCTGCCTAGCGAAGCCGTTGAGGCTACCTCGTGGAGTGTATTTAAGACAAAGATAGATAGATTTTTCAAAAGTAAAGGAATTAAGGGTTATGGTGAGAATCATAGAGATGTACAGCATGGCAACAGACCCTTCAGTCCAACTTGTCCATGCCGACCAGATATCCCAACCTGATCTAGTTCCATTTGCCAGCACTTTGCCCATATCCCTCTAACTCCTTCTTATTCATATGCCCATTCAAATGCCTCTTAAATGTTGCAATTGTACCAGCCTCCACCACTTTCTCTGGCAGCTCATTCTATACACGTACCACCCTCTGTGTGAAAATGTTGCTCATTAGGTCTCTGATATCTTTCCCCTCTCACCCTAAACCTACGCCCTCTAGTTCTAGACTCACCCACCCCATAAGATCTTGTTGATTTACCCTATCCATGCCCTTCATGATTTTATAAACCTTTATAAGGACACCTCTCAGCCTCTGACACTCCAGGGAAAACAGACCCAGCCTGTTCAGCCTCTCCCTATCGCTCAAATCCTCCAACCCTGGCAGCATCCTTGTAAATCTTTTCTGAACCCTTTCAAGTTTCACAACATCTTTCCGATAGGAAGGAGACCAGAATTGCATACAATATTTCAAAACTAGCCTAACCAATGTCCTGTACAGCCACAACATGACCTCCCAACTCCTGTACTCAATACTCTGACCAATAAAGGAAAGCACACCAAACATCTTCTTCACTATCCTATCTACCTGCGACTCCACTTTCAAGGAACATGTACATGTACTTTAATGTCTCTTTGTTCAGCAACACTCTCCAGGACCTTACCATTAAGTGTATACGTCCTGCTAAGATTTGCTTTTCCAAAATGCAGCACCTCGCATTTTTCAAAATTAAACTCTATCGGCCACTTCTCAGCCCATTGGCCCATCTGATCAAGATCCCGTTGTAATCTGAGGTAACCTTCTTTGCTGTCCGCTACACGTCCAATGTTGGTGTCATCTCAAACTTACTAACTATACCTCTTATGTTCACATCCAAAGCATTTATGTAAATGACGAAAAGTAGTGGACCCACCACTGACCCTTGTGGCACTCCATTGGTCACAGGCCTCCAGTCTGAAAAACAACCCTCCACCACCACCCTCTGTCTTCTACCTTTGATCCAGTTTGTTTTCAAATGGCTAGTTCTCCCTGTATTCCATGAGATCTAAATGTGTTGCTGGTTAAAGCACAGGTCGGGCAGCATCCAAGGAACAGGAAATTCGATGTTTCAGGCCAGAGCCCTTCATCAGGAAAGGGCTTTCCTGACGAAGGGCTCTGGCCCGAAACGTCGAATTTCCTGTTCCTCGGATGCTGCCCGACCTGCTGTGTTTTAACCAGCAACACATTTTCAGCTCTGATCTCCAGCATCTGCAGACCTCACTTTTTACTTCCATGAGATCTAACCTTGCTAACCAGTCTCCCATGGGGAACCTTGTCGAATGCCTTACTGAAGTCCTTATAGATCGCATCTACTGCTCTTCCCACATCAATCCACTTTGTTACTTTTTCAAAAAAGTCAAGTTCGTGAGACATGATTTCCCACGCACAAGTCCATGCTGACTATCCCTAATTAGTCCTTGCCTTTTGAAATACATGTAAATCCTATCCCTCAGGATTCCCTCCAACAACTTGCCCACCACTGACATCAGGCTCACTGGTCTATAGTTCCCTGGCTTTTCCTTACCACCTTTCTAAAACACTGGCACCACATTAGCCAACCTCCAGTCTTCTGGCACCTCACCAGTAACTATCGATGATACAAATATCTCAGCAAGGGACCCAGCAATCACTTCCCTAGCTTCCCACAGAGTTCTAGGGTACACCTATTCAGGTCCTGGGGATTTATCCACTTTTATGCATTTCAAGACATCCAGCACTTCCTCCTCTGTAATATAGACATTTTTCATCTATTTCCCTACATTCAATATCTTCTATGTCCTCCTCCACAGTAAACATTGATGCAAAATGCTCATTTAGTATCTCTCCCATCTCCTGCGGCTCCACACAGTCTGCCTTGCTGATCTTTGAGAGGCCCTATTCTCTCCCTAGTTACCATTTTGTCCTTAATGTATTTGTAAAAACCCTTTGGATTCTCCTTAACTCTACTTGCCAAAGCTATCCCATGTCCTCTTTTTGCCCTCCTGATTTCCCTCTTAAGTATACTCCTACTGCCTTTATACTCTTCTAAGCATTCACTCAATCTCTGTTGTCTATACCTGAGATATGCATCCTATGTTTCTTAACCAAACACTCAATTTCTTTAGTCATCCAGCATTCCCTATAACTACCAGCCTTCCCTTTCACCCTCACAGGAATATACTGTCTCGAAACTCTCATTATCTTATTTCTGAAGGCTTCCCATTTTGCAACCGTCCCTTTACCTCTGAACATCTGCCCCAATCAGTTTTTGAAAGTTCTTGCCTAAGACTGTCAAAATTAGCCTTCCTCCAGTTTCAAACTTCAACTTTTACGTCCGTTCTCTCCTTTTCCATCGCTGTTTAAAGACTAATAGAATTATAGTCACTGGATCCAAAGTGCTCCCCCACTGACACTTCAGTCATCTGCCCTGCCTTATTTCCCAAGAGTAGGTCAAGCTTCGCATCTTCTCTAGTAGGTACATCCACATACTGAATCAGAAAACTTTCTTATACACACTTAACAAATTCCTCTCCATCTAAACCCTTAGCACTATGGCAGTCCCAGTCTATATCTGTAAAGTTAAAATCCCCTACCATAACCACCCTATTATTCTTACAGATGACTGAAATCTCCTTACAAATTTGTTTCTCAATTTTCCATTGACTATTAGGGGGTCTATAATACAATCCCAGTAAGGTAATCATCCCTTCCTTATTTCAGAGTTCCACCCAAATAACTTCCCTGGAGGAATATCCTCCCTCAGCACAGCTGTAATGCTATCCCTTATCAAAACTCCCACTCCCCTTCCTCTCTTGCCTCCCTTTCTATCCTTCCTGTAGCATTTGTAGAATGTTGCCAGGGTTGGAGCTAAAGGGAGAGCCTGAACAGACTGGGTCTGTTTTCCTTGGAGCATTGGAGGCTGAGGGGTGACCTTACAGAGGTTTATAAAATCATGAGAGGCATGGATAGGGTAATAGACAAGGACTTTTCCCTGGGGTGGGGGAGTCCAGAACTAGAGGGCACAGATTTAGGGTGAGAGATTTAAAAGGGACCTAAGGGGCAACATTTTCACACAGAGGGTTTTGCGTGTCTGGAATGAGCTGCCAGAGGAAGTGGTGGAGGTTGGTACAATTACATTTAAAAGGCATCTGGATGGGTACATGAATAATAAGCATTTAGGGAGATATGGGCCAAGTGCTGGCAAATGGGACTAGATTAATTAAGGATATCTGGTTAGCTTGGACAAGTTGGACCAAAGGGTCTGTTTCTGTACATCTCTATCACACTATCACTCTATTATACTCTTTCCCCTCTGACTCCCAACCTTTGGAGCTGCAGCCTGGGCCTTGCCCAGGTCAAGTGAGTGTTTCAGCTGACCTGGGGCCCACGCCTGAGGTCCTTTCCCACACCTCCACCACTGCTGCGACCTGAGGCCCAACTCCACTGCCTGGGACTTGCCTGGGGGTCCCTCCCCAACAGGTCTGCCTCCACTGCTGGGACCGAGGGCCTGCCTGGGACTCGCCAGAGGCCCACCTCCACCGCTGCTGCCCGGGACTCAATTTTGGGGCTGCCTGGGACTTGCCTTGGGGCCCCTCCCCAACAGGCCTGCCCCCACCACTGCAATCAACGGCCTGCCTACAACGCTGAGGCCTGCCTCCACCACCACTGCCTGGGACTCGCCTCGTCCCCTCCCCAGGACCTCCACCACTGCTGCTGCCTGAGGCTGGTCTCCACCGTCGCTGCCTGGGACTCTCCTCGGGTGACTGGCCTTGGGCACATCCCCAGGACTTCCGCCACTGCTACTGCCAGGGGCCCACCTCCACCAGCAGAGTATGGTGAGCCCGAAGGTCGCAGGGCCCAGCCGGACCTACGCCGGGGTAGCCGCTGCCTTAGGCTCGGCTGTCCCAACCACGGCCGCAACCGCATCCCCTTCAGGCTCCTGACTAAACGCCTGGGGGTAAAGGCCTATCTCCATCCCAACATGACAATTGAGGCCTGCAGTAAGGCCATGGCTAGTGTGGTCGGCCCACTGGCCATTGTCGCTGCAGCCCGCATGTACGGGAAGGCTGTTTTCTTCCTTAAGACCGAGCAGGTGGTCCACCTGGCCGTGGAGAGGGGGCTCACTGTGGGCGGGACACATTTGCCCGTCGACCCTTTGGAGGTCACGGCCCAGAGGGTCATGATCTCTAACGCCCACCCTTCATTTCCAGCGAGTTCCTTCTTCCCCACCTCAACACCTTGGGGGAGATCCAGTCAGGCGTCCAACTGCTCCTGCTCGGTCTTAAAGACCCCGCCCTCTGGCGCATATACTCCTTCCGACGCCAGGTATTCATTTGCCTGGCCCGGGAGGAGGTCACCGAGGGCTCGTTCACCATCCTCCACGAGGGTGCGATCTATTCCGTCTTCTGCTCGGCGGACAGCACACAGTGCCACCTGTGCCGCGAGGTGGGGCATATTAGAAACAACTACCTACCCAGAAGGCTGCCCAGCCCACACCAACGGCTGAGGGTGGCACCGCCATACCCACTCCCCCTCCCCCGAAGTCAACACCACAAGCCCCGGCACCGGGGGCTAAGCCGGAGGCTCCCAATGCCTCAGCCTCTGGCAGGGAGGGGGGGGGGGGGGTGAGCGTCTGACCGCACGGAAGACACCCAGGAAGACGCAACGTATCAGGCCCACCCACGGGAAGACTACCCTATCCCCATCCCCTTCCCCTCCACCTAGCCCACGACCCGCCCCGGCACGACAATGCCCCTGCAGCGGTGCCAGCGTCGGCTCAGCACGGCACGGCACAGGAACCCTGACCCCTGAACCCCCAGACCCGTACCTGATCCTGGCCCCACTGGCCCCGACCCCGTTACAGAAACCCCTGGGGCTTCAACACCTGCCCCTGGCGCCGCAACACCTGGCCCAGGGGTCCCCGAGCCCGAGCCCGAGCCCGAGCCCGAGCCCGAGCCCGAGCCCTGCCCCACCCTGACACTATAATGGGGGGGGAAGGTGGAAAGGAACCACTGCTGTCCTACCTGCAGCAGCGACCATGTCTCTGGGCCCCGGAGAGGGAACTATGCTCCCATCCCGTCCCGTCATCACCTGATAAACCAGGGGCAGGGCAGGAAGTGACAGCTGACCCTCCCCACCCTGGTCACGCCCCCTGTCTTCCCCCAGCCAATCGTATTCTGGGAAAGGCTGGGGGGGGGGCCTTGGGCCCCATGACCACCAGGGCGGGTGGGGAGGGGAAGGCCCATAAATTCCCTGTCTCAGTGGGGAGGAGGTGCTGGCCCTTGGAAAAGAGGAACATTCCAGCAGTGTGCTAGTGGTGCTGCCCCACCCCTCTCCAGGGGATGAGCCGACAGTGCCTTTTAATTGTCCTGTTCCACGGCCTGACCTGCCCAAACCCCAGAGGCTACAGCCGGGCCTTCCACCACCACCATAACTCCTCCGGCCCCTGGGGAGAACTTTGATAACTGTACGGGCCGTGGTGCAGGCGAAAATGATCAATTCTCTGCTGGGTCGTTGAGCAGTGGGGGGGGAGGAAGGTGTTATCCTCATTCCTCCCTCCCAGTCTGCTGACCCAAACTCGGGGTGTTCCGGGAAGGGGTGCGCTGAAGAAGGTACTGCCGGTGACCCTGGGGGTGGGGTCACTGGAGGTTTGAGGCCAGTTGGCAGTTCTGGACCAGCCCCCATCCTCTCGGTGGGGGAGGGGTTGGGATCGGTTGCTGACCCTGGGGATGACGTGGAGTTTGTCTCCAGCGACATTTTTGAGTCCCAGGTGCCCCTCACCAATCTTCCCCCCCCTCATCCCCCTCAAGGAACTCCAGGAGTTTGTCGAGGAAACTCTGAGATGCCAGGATAGAGCCCAACTGGTGCTCGACTGCTGGAGCTCCTTTGAAAGAGTGTACTGGCTGGCCCACGCTGCGTGCCAGGTGCCCGGGCTTGATGTGAATGAGCGAAAGCGAGTCAGGAACTTCCTGGGAGCACTCCTGGTGAGGTTGAGGGACTTCTGTGCTCCTCTCTCGTCCTCCCACTAAATATGTATATAGTTTTTGGTGAACTGTGTACACTGGTGGTGGTTGCACTATACTTCCGACATGGAGACAACTATAGCCAGCCTCAACATCAACGGCAGCAGGGAGTCACAGCGCAGATTCCAGACCCTCTCGGTCCTTCGGGACGGGAGGTATGCGGTGTGCTTCCTGCAAGAAACCCACACTACCCCGGGAGACGAAGCCACCTGGCTCCTGGAGTGGCGAGGTGGGGTCTACATGAGTCACCTCACCCGCAGATCTGGCGGGGTGGCTATCTTGTTGGCCCTGCATTTTCAGCCAGAGATCTTGGGGGTCAGGGAGCCAGTGCCAGGCCGTTTGCTTCACCTGACAATTCGGCTGGGGGGCGCGGTGCTTCACTTGGTGAACGTCTACGCTCCCCTGGCCGGGCCGAGGCAAGCGAGCTTCTTCGAAGAAGTGTCCGCTCACCTTGCTTCCATCGACGAGAACCAGTGCGTCGTCCTCGGGGGAGATTTTAACTGCGTCCTCGAGGACAGGGACCACGGCGGTGCCCGCACGAGTTCGGCGTCGGGGAGGAGGTTGGGGGACTTGATCAAGTCCTCAGACCTGGTGGACGTCTGGCGGAATCTCCATCCTGACTCCATCGCCTTCACCTTCGTGAGGCCTGGGGTCGGAGCGTCCAGAATCGGCCGCTTGTACGTTTCGCGGGCGTACGCCTCCTGTTTTCCGAAGGCCTCCACGCGGCAGGTGTCGTGCACGGACCATCACCTTGTGTGGGCGGAACTCCTTCCGTTCGGCGCCAGGTTGGGCTCCGCGTACTGGCACTTTAACAACCTGCTGCTGGAGGACGAGCGGTTCCGGCACTCGTTTTGTCGTTTCCGGGCCGGCTGGAGAAGGAAGCGGGGAAGCTTCCCCTCCCTGGTGGGATGTGGGCAAAGCTCACATCTGCGTTTTCTGTCAGGAGTACGTGAGGGGGTCGACAAAGAGGCGGAAATCCAGGATCGGGGAGTTGGAGAGGGAGATGCTCGACCTGGAGTCACGCCTCTGTCAGCCCGACGCGGACCCGACGGGGTGTATGAAGAAAAAAGGGCGTGGAGTTGAGTTATTCAGGGAGAGATGGGCGCCGCAGGGAGTGGAGTGCATTATTTCCCCCTC
The DNA here is from genome assembly GCF_020745735.1 of Hemiscyllium ocellatum. Classification (NCBI taxonomy): domain Eukaryota; kingdom Metazoa; phylum Chordata; class Chondrichthyes; order Orectolobiformes; family Hemiscylliidae; genus Hemiscyllium; species Hemiscyllium ocellatum. Next base: position 55,906,119 of record NC_083420.1, read on the forward strand.
AACTCGATCTTGGTTTAGTCCCTGCCCTCCCCTTCACTGTTTGATCACACAGCATTGCCCTTTGCGAAGGGCACTGCTTGTCACTGGCCACTCGGGTGTTTCCTTTCTTCCTTGTGGTGGAAATTGAATAAAGATTTGTGCACTTTGTGTCTCGCACCTGCACAAAAAAATGCAAAGTAGGAGCAGAGGAGGCCATTTGGCCTTTCAGCCCTCTCTATCATTTGATATGATCTTATTTACCTATCTATGCTACTTAGATCTGTGGTCTGTCTTTATTACTTGCTCCGCAATGCTTTTCGCTGTGCCTTGATATACGTTACAATAAATTCAATTCAATTTGTGGCTGATCCTCTATCTCCATGCCATATTTCCACTTGCTCTTCATACACTGTAATGTTATTAAAATCGAAATATTTGAGGTCTGCTTGAAAATACTCAGTGACCTCGCCTGCACAGGCTTCTGCTGGTAGAGAATTCCACAGGCTCACCATCCTCAGAGTGAAGGACGTTTTCCTCATCCCAGTCTGAAATGGTCTGCCCCCTATCCTGCGACCATGAGCCCTGGTTCTAGAGTCCCGGATTGAATGGAATTCCTACATTGACAAGGAGTGCCAATTGGAATCGAAAGCCGCAAGGTTTCAGAACTGGATGAGGAAACTTGTCCACAATTCAGTGAGAAGCGAGAGGGTCCGTGCTGCACTTGTTAGAGTTCACCCCAGATACGGCTACAGAAACAGGAGAGAACATGTACCCCGCAGGTTAAAGGGTGAAACCACCGCTTTGCAAATAAATAAACCATAGGATAAGGAATTGATACAACTAAATTGTGTTACTGTTGCCAAAGTGGGCCCAAATCAGAAGAAACTCCAGGTAAACATCTACCCTGGGGACTTGGAGGAAACTCAAGAATCACTGTATCTACTGTTTGGTAACAATCCTTGAGCAAACTCCAGTGGGGTATCTTGCCTCTAATCCTGTGAACACCATGATTAGGTTGGCCATATGCCCTTATGTGTTATTGGGACCACTGTAACCCCAGTTACACAGGAGCAGCAGGCAGTCTAACTCCCCTTAATGGTGGTGCAAGGGCCAGATTCCCCCAACTTTTAGGAAGAAACTGGCTCCAGAAAATCCACCTGGATTGGCACCAGATCTTTAAAATGGGTGTTGGCAATTAATATGAAGTCATTGAGCAGTATCCCAAAGTGTTTCAAGAGGGCCTTGGGAAGATAAAAGGTGCCAGGGCCAAGATCTATGTAGACCCAGAGGTCCAAACTAAACACTTCAAGGTATGACCAGTCCTCTGTGCTTAATGTGCTTTGGCACATATAACGTCTAAGGAACTTGGCATCACACTGCCTGTACAATTGAATGGGCCATGCCAGTAGTCCCAGCGGCAAAACCTGACGCCTTGGTTCACCTCTGTGGGGATTTATGAGTCCACAGGTTTTCCCTCTTAGACAGATGCCCTGTGCCACACATAACCAACTTGTGTAAAAATCTGACGGGGTGCTCACATATTTTCTAAATTGAATATGAGCCACGCCTACCTTGTAAGGTTGAGAGGTCACCTACAGAGGTCAATGTAAATACTCACAAAGAACTGTATGAGTATGCACACTTGCCCTTCGGAGTATCTTCGGCTGGTTCCACCTCTCAAAGGGTAATGGAGGACATCCTCCGGGGGTGCCCAGTGTGGCAATCTGTCTGGGTGAAGTTTTAGTTTCAGGAGCTACTGCAAAGGATCATATGGAGAGTTTGGGGGAGCTCTTACAGTGTTTTTCTGAGGTTGGCATCCAACTGATAGAGTCATACAGTCATCGAATCATAACAACATGAAAACAGTCCCTTCGGTCGAATTGACCATATTGACTATATTCCCAAACTAAACTAGTGCGACTGGCCTGTGCTTAGCCCATATGTCTCCAAATCTTTTCTAATCATGTACTTATCTCAATATCTTTTAAATGTTGTAACGGTACTTGCATCCACCACTTCCACACACGAACCACTCTGTAGAAAAAAGTTGACCCTCATATCCTTTTAAAATCTTCCTCCTCTCACCTTTAAAATATGCCCGTTAGTTTTGAACTCTTCCACTTTAGGGAAAAGACCTTTGCTGTTCACCTTGTTTATACCCCTCATTATTTTATAAACCTCCATAAGGTCACCCCTCAACCTCTTACGCTCCAGGGAAGAAAGTCCCAGCTTATCCAGCCTCTCCTTATAACTCAAACTCTCCATTCCCAGCAACATCCTGGTAAATCTCTCCTGAACCCTCTCCAGTTTAATAATATCCTTCCTATAGCAGGGTGACCAGAACAGTGCACAGTACTCCAGAAGAGGCTTGACCGAAACCCTGTACAATCTCAAATGACTTTCCAATATCTCTACTCAAAGATCTGAGCATTAAAGGCTACAGTACTAAACGCCTTCTTAATCATCATGTTCTACCTGTGTCACAAATTTCAAAGAATTATGAACCTGAACCCCATCGTCTCTCTCTGTTCCACAGCACTACTCAGGGCACTACCATTAATTGTATAAATTCTGCCCTTGTTTGTTTTACCAAAATACAATATAGAGGACCCTTGATTATCCAAAGGACACAGATGGGGAGTATTTCATTCGGTTCATCGAATGCCAGATCACATAGTTTAGCCAAGAATCTGGACCTTGCGATTAGTTTCCCCGACAGTGTGGAAACAGGCCCTTCGGCCCAACAAGTCCTCACCAACCCTCTGAAGAGTAACCCACCCAGACACATTTCCCTCTGACTAATGAGCCTAACACTATCGGCAATTTAGCATGGCCAACTCACACGACTTGCACATCCTTGGACTATGGGAGGTAACCAGAGCACCTGCAGGAATCCCATGCAGAGACGGGGAGAATGTGCAAACTCCACGCAGACAGTCACCCCAGGCTGGAATCGAACCTGGGTCCATGGTGCTGTGAGGCAGCAGTGCTAACCACCATGCGTCCCACAAATCTTGCTGGATAATCTGATATTCGGATAATCGAGGTTCCTCTGTACATCACATTTAGCGCACATCAAATTGAACTGCATCTGCCATTCCTCAGCCCATTGACCCAATTGGTCGAGATCTCTTTGTAATCTTGGATAACCTTCTTCGCTGTCCACTATTCCATCAATTTTGGTGTCATCGTAAACTTGCTAACCATGCCTCTGATATTCTCATCCAAATCATTTATATAAATGACCAACAAAAGTAGATTCAGTACCAATCCTAGTGAAACACCGCTGGGTACAGGCCTCCAGTCTGAAAGACAACCCTCCACCACCACCCTCTGTCTCCTACTATGAAGCCAATTTTCTATCCAATTGGCAAGTTCACCCTGAATCCTGTGTAATCTAACTTTACTAATTAAATTATCATGCAGAACGTTGTCAAAGGTTTTACTAAAGTTCAAATTAGCATGTCAATCACTCTGCCTCATCAATCCTTTTGGTTACTTCATCAAAATTGGGCTCTTTAAGTATGAGTTCCCTTGGTAACAGGCAATGACTGGAGCATGCTGATTAGAAAAATAAATAAAGCAGATCCATTGGTGGCATGGTGGCTCAGTGGTTAGCACTGCTGCCTCACAGTACCAGGGACTTGCGCTCAATTCCAGTCTTGGGCGACTGTCTATGTGGAGTTTGCATGTTCTTCCCTTGTCTGTATTGCTTTCCTCCGGGCTCTCCGGTTTCTTCCACAGTCCGAAGATATGCAGCACAGTTGGATTGGTCATGGAAAATTGCCCATAGTGCCCAGGGATATGCAGGCTAGGTGGGTTAGCCATGGGAAATGCACGGTTACAGGGATAGTGTAAGGTGTGGGCTGTATGCTGTTTAGAGGGCAAGTGTAGACTTGATGGGCCAAATGGTCTCCATCTGCTCCATGGAGGTTCTATAATTCTATACTAATTTGCAAGGAATTGATCACATCAGCAATTTCAAGGAGTCTTGACTCTAGATAGATGGGTTTTTCAAAAAGTAAAGCAAAGCAGGAGGCCCTTGTGATGCAATGGTAGTGTCACTACTCCTGGAGTAGGAGGCCTGGGTTCAAGTCCCACTTGCTCTAGGGGTGTGCAACAACATCCCTGAACTGGTTAATTGGAAAAATCAATAAAGCAAGCCAGCTCTCAGTGCCATTAGGTAGAGAGATGGGCACCACAGGGGATGCAGTGCTTTATCTTCCCCCCCCCTCCAAATCCATTTTGATTTGGTTCTTTTTGGCTTTCCCTAACTCATCCTTCCCTCCCCATAACCCTCACATCATATTGCCCATAATGGGTTTTGCTTGTAAATGTCCAATTGACTGTACCAGTGAATACCGGTATTGAGGTAAGAGTTAGAAACAGAAAAAAAAAGTCCCTTAGATTTAGTGGTGGGAAAGTCATTCAGTTGTGTGTGATAACACCTTGGAAAATAAAGAAAAATAATAATGTGGACCCAGGGGATGGATATGCTGAGAATCGGGCTGAGACTAGCCTATGTATGCACACTATTTTGGTGTTCAACAATAAATAATGCTCATTTCCAGTCAGGTTTCCTGAGTTATTAGATAAACCTAGCCATGTCATAAAACTTTACATTGGTTCCAAAATTATCACAAGAGTGGTTGCGTAAACATGTTATATTTCCCATAATCTGGTCATGTTTGGTTAGTGGCAAATTTCCTGCCTAGATGTAATTTTCTTTATTTTTGTCCAGAGATGCAGTCTGAGTCTTCATTTTTTGGGATGCCACTCTCTTGAAAGTCAATGATTTCCTCCGTAGATGTTCCAAGGAGTCAAACAACATGATGTAACTGTCAGCATTTTTTGTTTTCCCTTTTCACCCAGTTTCAAATACTGTCAAAGTCATCATCGCTGATGGCATTGAAATTGCTCCAGTAACTAAGAAGATGCACACTATCCAAACTAGAACTGCACATCAATGAAAAAAGCAAATAGTGAAAGATGCAGGCTGCTTGTCTGCTAAATATTTCTCTTGAAGATCATGGGAAGGGAATGTAAATGAATCACACTGACGACTCCAACAACCTCAGGTGCAGCTAAAATTGGTTTTAGCGTATTTTATGAATGAGAGCAAGGTGAGAAATAAGACGTTTTTATCTCCTGTGTATGCTCACCCCAAAACATTAAACTATCCAGTAATGCACAATGCTAACTTGGATATGTGTCGCAATTTGTCATCTTAAAAAGGAATGCTATTGTTTCCATTGGAGCAGGAATGGGAATAAATGCCAGTTGGTAACATATTTACAATCAGGAATGAAATGTTTACTTGGTAGGTTGTAATACTTGCTATTGTTCGCATCAAAAGAGGATAAGATTAAATACCAAATCTTTGTTCTTGAAGGCCTGTGGAGACATTTTGATGAAGGGGCTGCCATGGGAACCACAAACCAAAGCAATTATGTGACATGATCACAAGTGTAACATTTGCGTTTCCTATAGCAGTCATCTTATGGGTTCTCCAAGGGATACTGCCAGTGCAGCGCTGAATTATGTGCAGCATTACGTTGTGGAATGCACAACTGTAATTACTTTGAGACTACAACATATTTTTCTTAAAACAACAACAGAGAGTCATCCATTCAGAGTGGGCTAGATTCAAAACATGAAGTTACACAGACCTTATTCCTTCACTGGAATTTGCAATTAACCCATTTTGAAATAATATTGTATCAGCTGATGTAGTTGAAACCACTATAACCTATGAAAAATCTCTCAACTGACCAGAAAAGTGCCATTTTGAGAAATGAAGACTTAATTCAGCAATCATGTATTAGATTTTGGAACGCTGAGTGGTGTTGAATAGACATAGCACTAATCGTTACACGTTTTTATAAGAATTTACTAACAGAATTTACATCTACCTCCTCACTCCACAATATTAATCTCCAATTAATGACCACCAACTGCACATAATTGTTTACATAGTTAACACCAGGGGCCATCTTGTGGTGGTGTTCCTATCCCGAGGGTGAGAGGCTCAGGTCCAGGGCCTATCTGCTCCAGAGCTCTGAAAATCTAAAATGATTCTTAGGGGCCTGGTATGGCGCAGTCCATACCCCTGGATGCTCCAGAGGTGTGCAATAATATCTCTGAATTGGTTAGAAAAATAGTTTACCCCCAAAACCCAGGGGTTGTGAAGGAAGAGTTGGTTTGCACCCCTCCCACTAATTTAACAGAAAGGTTGGTCTGTGTTTGCAATGGGCTTTCTGGATTGGGTGTTGTATTAATGAAGTGTGGACTAGGCAGTAAGTAAAGAGTGCTGAAAATGTGTTGCTGGAAAAGCGCAACAGGTCAGGCAGCATCCATGGAACAGGAGATTCTCCTGCTCCTTGGATGCTGCCTGACCTGCTGCACTTTTCCAGCAACACATTTTCAGCTCTGATCTCCAGCATCTGCAGACCTCACTTTCTCCTCCAGCAAGTAAATAGTGGATGCTTCCCAGCATCTGAATGACATGGACAATGGAAAGGGAACATATGGCAAGAAAGGAAGAGTGAGATCTTTAATGTCAAGAGACTCACATTCAATTTCCCCTTTTAAGGTTTTAACAGCTAGGTGAGAATGTCACTGCTCAGTGGCGAGGACCCATTTTCCGTGTATTTGCATCTCATCCAGTCTCATTCCTCCCTAGTACCAGTGAGACTCTGAGCCAATTCCTGATTGGAAGGTCTGAGAGGTTACCTAACGAATGAGGCTCCTCAGCATCCACTCCACGGTTTCCACAGTTCCTCAGCGTCCCCTGGTACACTCCATGGGTAGGATATCAGCGTTGGCAAACAACCAGCCTCAATGCATCACCATGTCTGGCTTATAATGTAGTTGCTTGTGGCAACATTGATTTTATTCTTATCGTCCAACTTAATGTTCCACTATCTACTGTTCAAGTGACTGATTTGTATCTCTTCTTAACTGTTAGTTTTCTACTGAAATCATATTTCCAATCTGTGTGTGTGTGTGTGTGTGTATGTATGTGCATGTGCGTCTGTGTGTGTATGTGTGTGTGTGTATATGTATGTGTGTGTATGTGTGTTTATGTGTGTGTACGCGTGTGTGTATGGGTGTTTATGTGTGTGTGTGTTTATGTGTGTGTGTGTGTATGCATGTGTGTATGTGTGTGGTGTGTGTGTGTATGTGTGTTTATGTGGGTGTGTATATGAGTGTTTATGTGTGTGTACGCATATGTGTATGTGCGTGTGGTGTGTGTGTGTGTATATGAGTGTTTATGTGTGTGTACGCATATGTGTATGTGCGTGTGGTGTGTATGTGTGTGTATGCATGTGTGTTTATGTGTGTGTGTATGAGTGTACGCGTGTGTGTATGTGTGTGTATGTGTGTGGTGTGTATGTGTGTGCGTATGTATGTGCGTTTGTGTGTGTGTATGAGTGTACATGTGTGTATGTGTGTGTGTATGTGTGTTTATGTCTGTGTGTGTATGAGTGTTTATGTGTGTGAGTATGTGTGTTTGAGTGTATGCATTTGTGTTTGTGTGTGTGTATGCATGTGTGTATGTGTGTATATGTGTGTGTGGTGTGTGTGTGTGTTTATGTGTGTGTACACATGTGTGTATGTGTGTGCATGTATGTGTGTTTATGTGCGTGTGTGTATGAGTGTACGTGTGTGTATGTGTGTGTATGTATGTGTGTTTATGTGTGTGTGTATGAGTGTGTGTGTGTGAATGTGTGTGTGTGTATGTGTGTTTATGTCTGTGTGTGTATGAGTGTTTATGTGTGTGTAAGCATGTCTGTATGTGTGTGTATGTGTGTGTGTGTATGTGTGTGTGTGTGTGTGTGTCACATTTTATATCTTTTCTCACTTTTAGAAGCTAATAGGTTCACTGTTTAATTCAAGACAACGTGGTTCATTTAGATCCTTGTAAAGTGTAAATATTTGGATGAAGAAAAAGTGTTCATGAGGGATGGGAACCTTGTTGTGACCAGCTGAGAGAGGCATTGAATTAAGAATTAAATTAAGGAATCAGTTCACCCCCTTCTCACCAAAGAACATAGCCATTTGGTGGCATCCCGTCTGGAAACTGGAATTAACAAGGGATTGACAGGGTAGGTACTGAGCAAAGATTTCCCTTTGTGGGAGAGACAAGAACCAGAGGCTTTATACAACTTTGGTTAGGCCACATTTAGAATATTGCATTCAATTCTGGTTGCCACATTACAGGAAGGATGTGGAGACTTTGGAGAGGGTGCCGGAGATGTTTACCAGGATGCTGCCTGGATTAGAGGGTATGAGCTAAAAGGAGAGACTGGACAAACTTAAGTGTTTTCTCTGAAGCAGCGGAGGCTGGGAGGAGATGTGATAGAAGTCTATAAAATTATGGGATGTATAGATAGGGTTGATGGTCAGAAACTTTTTCCCAGGGTTGAAATGTCTAATACTAGGGAACATGCATTTAAGGTGAGAGAGAGAAAGTTCAAAGGAGATGTGAGGGGCATGTGTTTTACAGAGAGAATGGTAGGAGTTTGGAACACGTTGCCGGGGTGGTGGCGAGGCAGATACGATAGGGGTGTTTAAGGGTTTTTTAGATAAGCACATGAGTGTGCAAGGAATGGAGGAACATGGACCAAGGGCAGGCAGAAGGGATTAGTTTAATTTGCCATCATGTTTGGCTCAACATCGTGGGCTGAACAACCTGTACTATACAGTTCTATGTAAGGGACAGAATGACAGAGACAAAAAGATCCTAATAAGCACAGAAAATGCTGGAGAAACTCAGCAGTTCTGGCAGCATCTGTGGAGAGAGAAATGTAGTGTTTCAAGTCTGATATGACTCTTCTTCAGAATAAACACAATTCCTCTTGCATTTCTCTATTCCTCTGTTCTTTCTTATAACCTCGTTCCTTCCTAGTACTCTCTTGCCTGTTAGTTGAAGATGTTTCTTCCTTCCTGTTCTATCTGTTCCTGTATTAATCAGCCACCTCTCTGAATTACAGCAAGCCAAACTCTTATTTCCAACTTGACAAGTGACATGGTAAAATAGTCCCTGGTGCTCAGAATGGGGAGAGCTGCTTCATCCAAGGCTTATTTCAGAACACAGTCCAAGCTCAATGCTGCATTTGGGCAAGTAATCTTGTGTTTCGAATGAGCGTCACTGACTTTGCCATTTGTAAATGATGTTATTTTTATTGTCTTTGAATGAAGGGACCTCCAACAGCTTTGATCCATGTGAGCTCTGTGACAGGCTGTAAAAGGAGCCTAACGAAAGAATTCGCTTATTAGAAGGTTTTAGTGATTTATTTCACTGCTGCGGTGTAGTTACTTTTCAACATACAATGACTTCAACAAACACTCCAATTGAAAAAGGAAGGAGATTCAAGATGTTTCAGAAAATATTCTCTTAAAATTCATTGGCTTTCTGAAGAGGTGTTGGCAAACTTCCTTCTGAGACTGAATTGTGATTGAAATGATACCTTACTGAAGTGACATAATGTTAGATTTAATTTGATGAATTCGGATCATCTCACTGCAGGGTTAGATGTGAATGGAAAAGAAAAGGATTTGCCAAAGACATTTCACTGATAATGATACCTCTTTAATGTATGCGCAGTGTGAACAGTAGTTTGCTACAGTCAATTGTTGAACTCCCAGAGTGCTAACTGCTGCTGCCTCTTGCTTAACACAAGGAAACACTTTAGTTCTTTGCTTCCTGTTGCTGGGTTTTTGTTCCAGTTGGTTTAGCCCCAGCTGAGCATTTCAAGCCACTTAATCCTTCAGACAATTTAGTTACGAAACCTCAGGAGGGCCTGCCTTCAGTACCTAGAAAGATCTAACTGTCTAATCCCACTACAAATAAATCGTAAAGATTTACAGCTATCATTTTGCTGAGCTGTCGTTTTGCCAGTTTACTGGGTACCCATGATTTACGTTTCTCTCTTTATACCTTTCAGTTATCAGGAAAGCCACTGTCTGTTGAATTTGTAAGATGAATAAGGTTAAAAATCACACAACATCAGGTTATAGTTCAACAGGTTTAATTGGAAGCACACTCGCTTTCGGAGCAATGCTCCTTCATCAGGTGGTTATGCTAATCACCTAATGAAGGAGCGTCGCTCCGAAAGCGAGTGTGCTTCCAATTAAACCTGTTGGACTATAACCTGGTGTTGTGTGCTTTTTAACTTTGTACACCTCAAGTCCAACACTGGCATCTCCAAATCATAAGATGAATAAGGTATTCTTCACAATACGTGCCTGAAATTCTGCAGAGATGACAATCCAGTTTTCCATGATTTGAGTTTGGTTGATTGTTCCCTCATTTCCCAGAAAGAATGACGATGGTAATGTGGCTCCCCTCATCACTCCTAGCTTGATTTGTGCAGTACCTGTCTACACTCTGTTTGCTGATTATGACCCTGCCTTCCACCAATGTCTACACACATTAGATCTGAAAATTCACTCTAAACCCATGAGGAACAGAAACCCTTCCTTCTGTATTTGCTTTTCCCACTGAGGATGCTGCCAGTTATCTTGTGATGATTCATGAATGAAATTTGATCTTTTTCTGATTTGGAGACTCTGGTGTTGGACTGAGGCGTACATAGTTAAAAATCACACAACACCAGATTATAATCCAACAGGTTTAATTGGAAGCACTAGCTTTCAGAGCGACACTCCTTCATCAGGTGGTTGTGGAGTATGAGATTGTAAGACGCAGAATTTATAGTAAAAGTTTACAGTGTGATGTAACTGAAATTATATATTGAAAAAGACCTTGTTAAGTCTCTCATCTTTTAGAATGAATATGTTGGTTTCCGTTCATTCATACATAAATCACAAAACATTTTTAAAAATTACATTCTCAAGTGAAATTTAACAATTAGTGTCATGTCGGCCCAGATAAGGTATTGAAGGTGTGAGCTTCCCTGTGTGAGACTGTCTGTGCCACAATGGTCAGACTGATTCTAATCTAAAAAACAGACTTACAGAATCTAACATGGATTCATTCAGTTTTTGAGCAAAGTAAAATGTAATTCTGCAAGTACAGATTCACCCCGCAAACTTATATGTGCGTGTGTGTGGGTGTGTGTGTGGGGTTGGTGGGGGAGTGTCTATTAGCTCTGGCTAATGGTTTAACTGGCTCATTGATCAGGAGAAAACTCAACTTTGTATCTTCTGAGAATCAACTGATTCTAAAACAGAGCACTTATTTCGGGCACTTTGTCTGAGTCTATGCAAAATAAAGCTGACTTTAAACAGTAACTTTTTTTTGCCAAACCTTTCCATTTGTAGGATATTCTCTAAAGGAATTGTATTTTAACATGCTTTCTGCTCTCTAGATTGCATCCTCGTGAGCTGTAAACTGAGAGTCAACCACACAGGTGTGTGGAGGCACTTTTGTGCTGTCATTGTAACTTTGGGTAAAAGTGAATCATGATGGATGTGGATTGACATCTCACTTACTTATCCGTCTGGATTTCCACTGAGCCGGAATGAGGGGAAAATGACAATGGGATCCAACGGTGAGAAATCCCAAAACCATGCCTGAGCTCTCTGAATTAAACAAGTGCCATTTAAGGGCAGAAACTGACCCCATGACCCCATACCTTGACCTTCTAATCTGGGAATAGGCATACCCTCAACGTCTGTGCTTTTCATGGCATCATGACAGTGTTTAAGTCAGAGTTCAAGTCAGGAGTGTCATGATCTATAGATTGGATAAAGGAACCTTTTGAAAGAGAAGTTCGAAATGTTTGACACATACTAGGCTCAGTTACTCCACCCTTCCATCACAGTCTCCTGCATCCTCAATGCCAAGTTATGCCCTACACCCATGATTGCAACATGAGGCTTTGGCTAAAATTGCAGGCATCCATTGCCTAATTGATAGCACTGGCCTTCTGATCTCTGCAATGTTTATGCAAAATTAACAGGTTTATAGATAATTTAAAGGATCTGCTTGACTAAAACATTTATTGTAAAGAATTTTTGTTTACGAACTGGCAAGTTATGAACAAAAACCCCTTTTCATTTTTGTATAAAGGTATTATTTTTAACTCATTCTACTGTCATTACCAGGTTCATTGGTTCTATAAAGTGGGTGAACGGGTAAAGAAGACATGGGGTTATGAAGAGTTATAGGAGTTAGGTAGTAGGTGGCTTGTGTGGCATGGATGGATCATGGTGAGCATGGCTGGGGTGAAGGAGTACAGGGGCCTTCGTGCTTTATGTATCCGAAATGAAGTCCCGCAGCATTGAGGTGGGCTTTTTAAACAGCCCAACATGCACTTGGACAACCCCTCTGACTCCGAACGTTTTCCTGAGTTGATGCTCTGACTGCAACTGGGAAGAAATGATGTCCTAGAGGTATTATCACTGGCCTGTTAATCCAGAGAATCCAGGAAATAATCTGGGGAGCTGGGTTCGATTCCCACCATGGCAGATGGTGAAGTTTAAATCCAATAAGTATCTGGAATTAAGAGTCTAATGATGACTGTGAATCTGTTGTCAGGAAATACCCAGCTGGTCCAGTAATGTCTCTTAGGGAAGGAAACTGCCATCCTTACTGGTCTGGCCTACATGTGACTCCACAGCAATGTGGTTGACTCTTAACAATTAGTGATGGGCAATAAATGCTGGCCTAGCCAGTGATGCCCTCATCCTGTGAATGAATTTAAAAGAAAACACATCCAACCTTCTGGAATGAGAAAAAGACAAACATCTGTAGGCATGTTCCTCCCAGGGGAGTGGACTGAGCTCAGAATTTTCTCAAGTCATGTGAAAATGAGAGTTCAGTCCTAAATTGCCACTGATCTGGAGATGGAATATCTCCATTATGTCTGATTTGAATTTTATACTTCTACGCAAAGCCGCAAATACTTCCCCATCCCAAATTCAGTCCACACTACCTCTCCTGTAAGGATTGGGTTAACCAAGCCTTGGTGGAATTATACCTGTCTTTGCTGTCTGGCTGGACAGAGAGGTGGAAACTCTTGTGGTAACCATCCAATGTTCATTCATCCTCCAAACATTCCATGATAGTTTTGCTACTTCCCTTTATTTATTGAGATATTTGTATTAAGGCTCTTATAATGATCATTGAGTGCGGATGTCAAAGATAATACTTTTCCTGAGATATGGGATGGATTGGGGAGTGGTAACCTCATGCAAAAATTGCCATTTTGTCTCCCCTTTTTTTAATGAAAGGAGAGAGCTCTGTGTTTCCAAGAGGAGATTCCACTCAGTGTTACCCTCAGAAATGTGGAGCCGTGCTTCCATTCAGCGAGTTCTTTCACAGGACTGTTAGAGGAAGGCTCACAAATCCCACCCCCACCACCCCCCCCCCCCCCCCAACCCCCCCCCCCCCATCTGTCTTCACAGCAAATGTAAAGGCTCTGGCGGCCATTTTGACAGCTGTTGTCAAAGTACCAGTCCACAAGGGAAGGGTGAGGTCAGGACGCTGAGAGGGTAGAGTGCCACGGATGGATAAGGGCAGAATAGGATGCCAGGTAAGGAGGATGCAACTGTGTAGAGTGCCATTTGAGTAGGGGATCGGTTGTTCAGTGCTCTGGGTGCCATACTGAAAGGTGGCCATGCAGTATTTAGTGTAGATTAGGATGTGTGGGAGAAATCAGGTTCGGTGAGGGGGGGGGGGAGGGGGGGTCAGATTGGGTGCAGTCTGTTGGTGTGGGGAAGTGCTGAGAAGGAGATTTCGGAGATTGAGGAAAAGGTTAGGGATGTAAGAGCTCTGGGGGAGTTGTTCTTGGCAGTATGTAAGCATCAGCTCTGCTAAATAGTTAATCAGGTGTTAGATTATCTGTTTAGTAGTCTAGCTCCTCCTGAGTAGGTTTCCTCTGAGTGCTCTGATTTCCTCTCGCAGTCCAAACATATGCAGGTTAGACCATATTATATTGCCCTATATTGCCCAGGGATATCCAGGTTAGTTGGGTTAGCCATGAGAAATGCAGAGATAGCGTAAGGGAATGGATCTTTGGAATGCTCTTTGGGGGGTGGGGGCGTGTCGGTGTGGACTCAGTGGGCCGAATGGCCTACTTCCACACTTAGGCAGTTTCCTTCCCTAAGAGACATTACTGAACCAGCTGGGTGTTTCCTGATAATGGATTCGCAGTCATCATTATAGAGTCATAGAGTCACAGAGACGTGCAGCAGGGAAACAGACCCTTCGGACCAACCCGTCCATGGCCGACCAGATATCCCAACCCAATCCAGTCCTACCTGCCCGCATCCTGCCCATAATCCCTCCAAACCCTTCCTATTCATATACCCATCCAAATGTCTCTTAAATGTTGCAATTGTACCAGCCTCCAACACATCCTCAGGCAGCTCATTCCATACACTGTGTGAAAAATTTGCCCCTTAGGTCTTTTTTATATCTTTCCCCACTCACCCTAAACCTATGCCCTCTAGTTCTGGACTCCCCGATTCCAGGGAAAAGACTTTGTCTATTTATCCTGTCCATGCCCCTCATGATTTTGTAAACCTCTATAAGGTCACCCCTCAGCCTCCGACGCTCCTGGGAAAACAGCCCCCGCCTGTTCAGCCTACTGAATTTAAACTTCACCATCTGCAATGGTGAGATTCTACAATTCTACTAGCTTTCTTGATTTCATTGAAACCATGCAGAGTCTCCTATTTAAATGGAGAGGTTCAATGGGTTCCAGACACAGGCAATTTCAATTCCCAGGGCAATACCTTATGCTACGATGGGGATTCTGCAGGGTCTGTCTGCACCCCATTCCACCTATACTGGAATAATGAATGTCTGGTTATCACGAAATACAGGCCATTCCTTATTCCTTATTTCAAAATCAATTGACTTCATACACTGAACCAGTATTTAGTCACAGACAGCACTGAGTGTTTGGCCACAGTGACAGAGCTGCTAGAAGATTCTAGAAGTTTTATAATCAGTTTTGAACAAGGCAGAGAAGGCAATTACTGTATTACAACTGCCCACCTCCAAGGCCCAGTGCTACCTCACAGCGCCAGGGACCCAGGTTGATTCCACCCTTGGGCGACCGGCTGTGTGAAGTTTGCACATTCTGTCTGTGTCTGTGTGGGTTTCCTCCCATGGTCCAAAATTGTGCATGTTAGGTGCATTGGTCAGGCTAACTTGCTCTGTAGTATCCAGGGATGTGCAGGTTAGATGGGAAATGCAAGGTTTTGGGGACAGTGACTGGGTGGGATGCTCTTTGGAGGGTTGGTGTGGACTTGAAGGGCTGAATGCTCTCTATTTGTACTGCAAGGATTCTATGAATTAATGACACATTGCTGGCGTCTTGAGAGGGAGGGGAGTGAAATGAGTGCAGGTGGGAAAAAGTTGTAGCCTAAGAATACACTACTGAACAAAAACACACACTGGGCTTAACTTTGCTGTGGACATGGGTGTTGTCAATGTGCACAGAGCAGTCTGACCGATTAGATTTAGTTTTGTGAAATAAATAAAACTCCCCGTGATGAGAACTGCGCAACATTTTAACTGTAACAAAGCAAACAAACAAAATTCTACATTCCACTTTCTCAGCTGGGAGAGGGGAAAGAATGTTCTAGTCTGATCTGGAAAGAATCCGATTGGTCAAGCAAATGTCAGTCTGCCCCCCCACCCCACCCCACCCCGAGGTTCTCCAGTGTGAAAGAGCAGTTGGTTTGGAATGAAACAGTAAGCGTAGATTTGGTTTCAGTTGCATAGATGTACGTCCCAAATAACAGAGCAAGCCACATGACTAGATTTCCACAGCTCAGTTCAGTGTGAGGCAGATCATAAGCTCAATGCAAGAACAAACTAGCATCTTGCAAACAAAAGAAGCTTCATTATTTCAGAAGCCATTTGTTCTGATATGTCGATACCAGTTTCAAACCTTATTGATGTCATGTAGAGAGGGGTTTTGTGCAGATAGATGGAACAATTTGATGCTCACACTGATCCGTGATTGAAACTGCTCTCGTGCTGATTCACAAATTTCTTCCTTTTCAGTTTGCCACTTCAACTTAAATATGAAATATTAACAAAAGAAAATGTGACTGTTGTGGTCCGAGAGAATAAAATCCACTGATGTGGAAATTCTGATAGCATTTTAAAAATTAATTTACAGGATGTGGGTATCTCTGACTAGGCCAACATTTGTTGCCCATCCCTAATTGCCCAGAGGGCAGTTTAGTGTCAATCACATAGGTCTGGAGTCACATGCAGTGTAGTACCAGCTGAGGTTACCATGAAAGTCCCACCTTCTCAACCTGTCCCCTCAAGTCTACGATGACCCTCAGACTAAACCAGCCACCAGTCACCTCTCTCTCTAATGAGAGCAGCCTCTGGGACTGTGCTGACTTCACTTTACAGCTCGGGCTGACAAGGGACACCAGTGAGTTTCTGCACTGACTATTGAGGATGTTACCCCGTGGCCACTGGGAGTAGGTGACTGGTGTGGCCATCACACCCACTGCCTAGCCTCTCTCATCCTCAACTTTCACCTCTTCCCCAAAGGCAGGCAGCAGCCTCAATCTCAGAGACAAGTACAGGTTTTACACTGTTACTATAAACAGCTATATAAAAAAATTGGAAACCTTTATCTCAAGCCTTTATAGTTGCTTGAGGCTGTTGCATGCACACGCACACACACACACACACACACAACACACACACACACACACACACACACACACACACAGACGAGCACAAGCATACCTGCACACACACACATGTTGGCATACACACATGCACGCACACAGACATGCAGACAGACATGCACATACATATATGCATGCACACACATACACACAGACAATGCAGTTTGATTATTGACACTGTGAGAGAGAAGACCAGGATTTCCTGTTTTTGGCCGTGTGCTGAAATGGCCTGTCTGATTACTAACTGCTCCCTGGGTGCTTTGTTCAGTGCCCAATTCACACAGCAGTGAAAATCATGAACCCCTGCATTTGGGATGGGCCTTCCATGAAAATCAAACCTATGTGGTCCTCCAAACACATGAGGAGGCCATTCAACCCATTGAGTCCATGCGAGCTCACAGTCAGTCTGACTTCCTCGTTCTCTTGCCTTTGCCCTGCATGTTTGTTTCCCTGAAATACCCATTCGATTCTCTTCTCTACTTCTACTATCCACACAGACAGAGAGTTCCATTAACACTCAGTGTATGCAAATAAAAAGTCATTCTGCAAATCACACCTGCATCTCTTGCCCAAGCTGTCGAATCTGTGTCTCCTAGTCAGCTAATGGGCAAATATTTCCAAAGTTACATGAGTCTATTGAGATCTACTTGTAACTTCCACTGGTGAATTACAGCTTGAGCTACACATGTACAACACTGCAATATGAAAGGTTGTTTCACCCTAAACACTGTCATCTCTTACACAATGTGACAAATTTGTTCTAAATAGAGACAACCATCACCTCACCATTTATTACCAGTTTTATTATCAAATTTTTAAAATTAGATAGAATAGAATAGAATCCCAAAAGTGTGTAAACAGGCCATTCAGCCCAACAAGTCCACACCGCCCCTCTGAAGAGTAACCCACCAAGACCCATTTCCCTACCACTCTACAGTTATCCAGACTAATGCACTTAACCTACACATCCTTGAACACTATTGGCAATTTAGCATAGCCAATTCACCAAACCTGCACATCTTTGGGGGAGGATACCGGAGCACCCAGAGAAAACCCACGCGCATAGACACAGGGAGAATGTGCAAACTCCACACAGACAGTCGCCTGAGGCTGGCATCAAACCCGGGTCCCTGGTGATGTGAGGCAGCAGTGTGCGAACCATACACTTTGTTCGATGGCTGTAACTTGTGGGGCAGAAATAAAATTCCACTTTGTTTCAGTGGGTCGTTTTTCATAATTTGCAATTCCACATGAACTTGGCTAAGCCAGCGCAGAGGATCAAGGAATTTTCAAACGCAATTTACACTCAGCGCAAATCGAGATTCCAAGCTCATTTGCACAAGCTTTAAAAGCCATTATGCTAGAAGCTGAAACCCCTCACCAAATGGCCATGCACCCAGATTGTATTAATCACCATGGTGAGTTTCCACTGCTCATAGCTACTTGTGAGCCTTCGAGAAGTCTTCATGCATCAAGCTGTTCTGTTTTTATAGGCAGAGTGACACTAACGAGCATGTCTTAATGGCTTACAAAGGTCATTTTCTTCTCAATTTATGACAAATAGACATGTTTACATGAAAACAATAAGTGGTTCTGCGCTGTTTTGAAGAGTTAATTTCAGTTAAGATCGGGTTTGTCGCGGGTGGTTTTGCATCTGTTTTGGTGACCGTCATGTTTCGTGACTGTCTCTTCAATTTAGGATAAAATGGAGCAGCAAGTGGGGCTCATGTGACCTGCACTCAATTCTGCCTAGCAACAAAAAGCTGGCTTTGGGGCGCTGAGACTCAAGTTGACGACCTGGGGAGCAAGGTGCGAGGATTTGGAATAGTGCGTCCAATTCTGGTCTCCCCTGCCACACGAAGGACGTTGTTAAATCTGAAAGGCTTCAGAAAAGATTTACAAGGATGTTGCCGGGCTTGGAGGGTTTGAGCTACAGGGAGGGGCGAATAGGCTGGGGCTGTTTTTCCCAGGCACCACGGAGGCTGAGGGGTGACCTTATAGAGTAAAAAATCATGAGGGGCATGGTAAGGGTGAATAGACAAAGTCTTTTCCTGAAGGTAGGAGAATGCAAAACTAGAGGACTTGGGGCAAGGGACCTAAGGGGCAAGGTTTCGATGCAGAGAATGTTTTTAGAATTGGAATTTTTACAGTGTGGAAACAGGCCCTTTAACCCAATAAGTCCACACCAACTGATCACAGAGTAATCCACCCAAACCCATTCCCCTACCCTATATTTACCCCTGACTAATGCACCCAACCTCCATATCCCTGAACGCTATGGGCAATTTAGCATGGCCAATTCACCTAAGCTTAACATCTTTGGATTGTGGGAGGAAACAGACACGGGGAAAATGTATAAACTCTACACAGTTGCCTGAGGCTGGAATTGAACCCAGGCCCCTGGTGCTGTGAGGTAGCAGTGCCAACCACTGAGCCACCATGCCACCCTAGGGTGGTGTGTGCATGGAATGAGCTACTAGAGGAGGTGGTGAAGGCTGCTAAAATTGGCCAAATGTTGGATATCTAGTTGACATGGACAAGTTGGACTGATGGGTCGGTTTCTGTGCTGTACATCTCTATGACATTTGCAGCTGTACATATGGTTAGGGCAGTTGCGCTGACTGTAGGTAGACAGTTACGTTTGAATCATATGAGTTAATTGGTCATGAAGCAGTTAATTTCCATGTCACACTGGCAACACTTACTGGACTGATGTTCACACCCAGCTGCTGGGTGGAGACAAGAAGCTTTCTTTGAGTTTTTAGAAGGAACAGTTCTCCCTCTGGATAGAGGGATGAGGAATCGAGTATGTACCCCAGATGCCTCTTCCCCACAAAGAAATAATGTGGTGCCAGGATGCATCCAACAACAGAAGGTACCATAAGTAGGCTCCTCAGAGGCCTCCACAGACACCACCTGCATGGAGGTTGACCACTGCACTTACGGTTAATATTTCTGGGAACAGTACTCGGACAAGAAGCAGGATAAACCCTTGAATGTATGGATATGGGCGTGGATTGGGAAAAGAGGTTACAGATAGCTTGAGGAGGATGGAGGTTTTGAAGATGAGTTGTATGTGGATAGAGTAAAGATGGAGGGTTTTAAATGAAGAGCAAAGCACTAAAGGATGTGCTGATGATCTCAGTGAAGACTGGGCAATGAAACCTTGGGTAGCTGGCGACAAGTGATCGACACCAAAGGAGAGAGGACAGGAAGAAAATGAACTTACAGAGACCGCTGGAAAGAGGAGGAGGAGGAGGAGGAAGGTGAAATTTTGGAATTAAAATATTTGCCAGATTCTCCTCTTTAGCACAGGACGGAGTGAGCAGATTGGAGGAAATGCTGGGTCGCCTTTGAGAGAGTTGTATTTTGATTGTTCCCACCCTCCAGGATATTTCTGTGGGCATAGGATGATTTTTAAAGAAGGGAATAGTGTTTGGGCTGGTTAGACCAGACCTTGTAATGGATGATCCAGCTTGTCTTGCACGAGATGCACTCAAATCTACCACCCTCATACTGCACTCACTGTATACCCATGACTGCGTCGCCAAATGCCAGACTAATGCCATTTACAAGTTCGCTGATGACACCATCATAGTTGGTTGAATCGCAGATGGCAATGAAACAGACTACAGATGGAAGACCTAGAAAAATGGTAGACTCTAGCTCTAAATGTCAGCAAAACCAAGGAACTCATTATTGACTTTTGGCGGGATGTTGCTCCTTAACAGCACAGAGGTGGAACGAATGGAGTGTGTCAAGCTCCTGAGAGTGGTCATCCACAACAAGCTTTCTTGGACTCTTCATGCGGACACACTGGTCACAAAGGTCCAACAACGTCTCTTCTTCCTCAGGCAGCTGAGGAAATTTGGCATGACGGTGAATACCCTTGTCAACTTTTATAGGTGCGTCATCGAGACCATTCTGTCTGGATGTATCACTACCTGGTATGGCAACTGTACCATCCAAGATCGGAGACGGTTACAGAGAGTGGCGAACTCGGCACAAACAATCACAAAAGCCAACCTCCCATCTATAGAGTCCATCTACCAGGCCTGCTGTCAAGGAAAGGCCACCAGCATTCTCAAAGATCCATCCCACCCTGGCAATGTTTTTCTACAACCTCTACCATCGGGGAGAAGGTACAGAAGCCTGAACACACGCACCAGCTGGATTTGAAACTGTTTCAACCTACTGTTGTTAGAACACTGAATGGACTCACAAACTCTTAGCAGTCGCCTGTACCTGTGTTTTTGTTCTGCCGCTGTTTACCTATTATTTACTTACCTATGCTACTTAGTTCTGTGATCTGCCTGTATTGCTGTTAAGACAAAGATTTTCACTGTGCCTCAGTACATGTGACAATAAATTCAATTCAATTCAAGGAAGCGGAAGGTAGGAATTGTACATCAGAGTATGGTGACCATGAGGATGAAGATGCAAAAGTAAGTACTTGAAAGATTGAAAATGTTTGGAATATTATGGCTGTCCCAATGGAGGGCTACACCAGAAAGGGATTATGATGCTGTTGAGGGATTTATTTTCATTCCCTGGGGAATGACTGATTGAAGACAAGTAAGGAAATGTGAAGTTTGAAGGTGATAAGGAATATCAATCAGCAATGGCCTATCAGCAACCAGGGAAAGGGTAAAGCCTCAAGTGTGGGTAAGATCAGTGTGGGATGACCACATTTGTACACGAGGACATCAGTGGGCAGGGCTGAGGGTACAATCACAGAGAAGTTGGATAAGAAGTAGCGAAGGAGAATTGAGACATCACGCAATTTCTTCGAGGGTGGCAGATCACTGGTGCAAAGACCTAAGTGAGAGAAATTAAAAGGAGATGAAGCTCACTCTACCACTGGGAGTGCTCTGTGTCAGTTTACAACAGCAGTGAATGCAGTGCGTTGAGCCATGGTAACACAAGAGCACTCGCCTGCAGACTCAACCTCCTATTATGTGCTCCTCACCGTCATCATAAACATAAATTACGAGCACATTCTGGGAAGTGCCGCTTTGCTTTCAATGGGTAAGATTGAGCACACAAGCCATTGTGATGCAAACCCTAAACAACACAGACACAATGCGGAGAAACTGAAAAGGCATTGAAAATAAACAGCTAGGGAGAAAACACGGGGCCTGTATGCGAACTGTTCTCAGGTCACTGTAGATAAGACAGCACCCGTGATGAGGGCCTGCTGTTCCTTGGTGTTCTCCTTTCTTGCCATTGTGATTTTTATAGCTTTATTGGAAATGCAGCAAAAAAAAAGCCCTGCTCAACTTCAGCCCACAGGGAATGTCAACCTGTCTAATCTTCTGACCTCACCTGGATCGTTGCCAAAAGACAAAATTTACACGATAAGAATCTTGCTTTAATTCCACACAATAACAACAATGCAAAGTTTTCATATCAATCCGTTTGGAGTGGGAACATTGGTTTAAGTTATCACACGGTGTTTAGAGTTGACAGCTCTTTTAGCTGATTGGTGAGGACTTTTCTCACATCCAGCTTCACCTTATCTCACCCTCTCTTAACACCTCCGCTGCCTCTGCACTGTTTGTCCAGTTTCCACTCTTGAATGAGCTGATGATTTGTCCATCCAAGTATCTGGAGGACCAGAGTCATGTCACAGACTCCATTCCATCTGCCTGCCTCATTAATGTGTCTCTCTCGGGTCAAAATGGAGGGCTTGCACTGTCCTATTTGACCCTGATCTAAACTTACCAACAGTGCTCCATCACCAAGACTGCTTAATTCCATCCAATAATACCCTTGCTTTAGTCTATTAGCTCTTCGAGCCCTCACCTATGCTTTTGTTCCCTCAAGACTTGACTGCTCATCTTCCCAAATCCCATCACCTGGTAAGTTGAAGTCATCTTCTCCTAAGAAGGTCCCAATCACTCATCAACCCTTTGGTCACTGGCCTACCTTGCACCTGGATCACCAATCCCTCAGATTCAACATTGTTTTCAGATGACAGTACAGCCTCATTCAGTTTTATGTCTGTAATTTTCACCAGGCTTACAACCGTCCACATAAAGGTAACATTTCCATAGCCCTAGAGCTGTAAAGAGTAACAGAGATGGACAACTGTTGTTGGGTTAAACCTGAGGGTCAGGTGAGGTCAACAAGGTAGGATTGTCATGGTAGCCTCAGTTGCTGCAGGAATTGACCCTCATTGTTGGTGCTGCTGTACATTTCCAACCAGCCATCCAGCCAACCTTCCAGGTCTATGAATTCCAAAATGGACTTTTTTTGCTTCAACAATTCTGCCAGCCAATGATTGGCGGCTGGTCAGATCTTGAGGAGATCCTTCCCTAGAACCTCCTGTGGATTCGATCATTGGTATACCGGAGACAGGCAGTGCTTTGTGGTACACGCTCTGTAGAAAGCAGACTTTGACAGGCAGGTGACCACACCTGTGGTGAGTGGGACAACAGGCAGATTTGACTAAAAACCCTTCGACAGAACCTTATGTAGAGCTGATCTGTTGATGGAAGCCATCAAATCTTGTGGTGATCGATGAGATTAAGTACTGCTTGATCATTTTTCACCTCAAGATAATGTTAGAGAACTCCAGGTTATGATCCAACAGGTTTATTTGGAAGCACTAGCTTTCAGTAATGAAGATGCAGCGCTTTGAAAGCTAGTGCGTCCAAATAAACCTGTTGGACTACAACCTGGTGTTGTGTGATTGTTAACATTGTCCACCCCAGCCCAACACCAGCTCCTCCACATCATAGCTCCCCAAGAGAGTACATACTCTCTGCAGTACCTTTGACACCCCCCTGGATGGAATGACGCTGACTGGAGGAATCTTGCTGTCAGAACTTACGTTTGTAGGTTATGTTTGATTTCTGGAGTTCATCTCATTTGGACCAGTCATGTAATGAGATTCATTGAGGGAGCAGAAACCCAGCAAAGAACTTGTTCCCCTACAATTTCTGGGGATATCGCTGTCCAGACCCAGAGTTCTATGTCACCATACAGTAGAAGACATGGCCTGTTGTGTTTGAAAAAAACTGCTTCTATTGGAAAGTTGCCCAGGGCATTCCTGTAAGTAAGCAGTTAAAATAATTATTGCTTAAATGCACTCTGTTCTTTGCAACCTCGGAGGTGAAAAGCCACAGAAACAAAACCACTATTGAGTTAAGTAATCAGCAACTGTCTGTCAAAGTCGCTTTGTTTTCTGCTGTGGAGGGAAACTGATTGAAAAAGGAGGCAAATCGCCTCATTTTCCTCCCCCGCCTCCCCCCGCCACCCCTTGTTATCTCCCTCCACATTGTGGAGGCAAAGAAAGCGGTAACACTGACTTGTACACCCTGTTTTACTACTGCCTTTTGTTTACTTCGTCCACAGACCACCATCTGAGTCATTAAACCGCACATACAGATTCCTGGCTGTTGGCAGGGCCTGGCTTTCAGAGAGGATAATCACATGAAAGGATTGTGTGTGATATGTACATACTGGGTTCAGAGTGGTTCATTGCTCAATGTTCCTGCTCAGTGCTAGGCTATAGCTAAACAATGGGAAATGCTTAAACCCAATTCCTCCCGAGCAAAATTGTTTCAATTCATTCGTTTGTCCTATGCATCTAAATTTTTTTTTATATATATTAGTACCAAAATTGCCAGAAAATAAGACCCACACTTTAATGGTCAAAATATCAAAAGCCAAACTATTGAGTTTTTTCATAGGTTTCCCATGACTGGTGGGAGGTGGTCTCTAGTAGTATTATCGTTAGATTATTAATCCAGAAAAGTAAAAATGAAGACTGCAGATGCTGGAAACCAGAGGCTAGATTAGAGTGGTGCTGGAAAAGCACAACAGGTCAGGCAGCTTCCGACGAGCAGGAAAATCGACGTTTCAGGCAAAAGCCCTTCAACAGAAACTTAATTGATAGGAGGTGGCACAGTGGCTCAGTGGTTAGCACTACTGACTCACAGCGCCAGGGACCTGAGTTTGATCCCAGCCTCGGGTGATTGTCTGCGTGGAGTTTGCACATTCTCCCCGTGTCTGTGTGGCTTACTTCCTACAGTCCAAAGATGTACAGGTTAGGGTGGATTGACGATGCCCTGCAGTGTTCAGGGATGTGCAAGCCAGGTGGTCTAGCCATGGGAAATGCAGTAATACAGGGAGAGAGTGGGTGGGATGCTCTTTGGAAGTTCGGTGTGAACTTGATGGGCTGAATGGCCTGCTTCCACACTCATACAGTGTCCAATTGTCCAATTTCTGATTCTCCTTGTGGTCCCCTAGCCAATATGTGCAAACTATTTACCCATGAGAAGTGTCACAGATAGGCATGCCCAGTCTTCACTTGGTATCCAACTAGACTAAAGGGAGCAATCAGGAACGGGATCCTGCCCCATGCTTCCTCTCACCCCTTCAAGGATATTACACACAGTTAATATCATGCAATCAATTGCAAGTCCTTATGGTCTGTATACAACACCAGACAGCTTCCCTAAAAGCAGCATGAAACGGACAGACAGTACATGATGAGGCATTGTTCAGACCAGACAGCTGTCACATAATATGAAGTACATATAGCCAGTACATGTGTCAAGGACAGGCAGTTAGATTCTCTCAAGTTGGAGATGGTCAGTACGTAAAACATTTGTAGTACAACTGATCCTTGCAATTTATCAGTCCAAGCTCCCCTTGATGTTGTCCAGTTGATACTGAAATGGACATGGATTGCTTCAGTATCTGAGGTATTGTCAATGGCCCTGAACATGCTTCAATCATCAGCGAACATCCCCTCCCCTTTCTAACCTTATGGTGGGGGAAGCTCATGGATGAAAATGGTTGGGCCAAAGGCATTCCCCCAAGGACCTCCTGTAGAGATGTTCTCAGAGGAAAGAGGTGTCAATTTAAGATTAAGATGAAGAAGAATGTCTTCCCTCAGAGGGTTGTGAGTCTTTGAACCCTTTACCACAGACAGCTGTGGGGACAGCACCCTAGTGTATATTTAAGGCTGAGATATGTTAATTCTTGATCAGTCAGGGAAGCAGGGGTTATGGGGAAAGGCAGAAGAGTGAGGAATGTCTGATCAGTCACAATCCTATTGAATGATGGAGCAGGTTTGAGAGGCCAAATGGCCGACTTTCATTCCTATTTCTTAAGGTGTAACGGTCTCATGGTCTTCTGGCCTACATCTTGGAGCTGAGATAACTGATCTCCAACAACTACAACCACCTTCCTTGTGCTAAATATGACTCCAACCAGCGGAGAGTTTTCCCCGATTTCCACTGATTTCCAGTTTCACCAGGACTCCTTGGTGCCACACTTGGTTAAATATTGCCTTGCTGTTGAGAGCAGTCACTTTTATCTCACCTCTAATTCAGCTCTTTTGTCTGCATTTGGACCAAGGCCGTAATGAGGTCCAGAGCTGAGTGGCCTTGGCAGAACCCAAACTGGGCATCACTGAGCAGGTTATTGCTGAGTATATGCCATTTTGCTGATGATCAAGAGTGGCGATTGGATGCAGTTTTCTGTGCACAAAACACACTCGAACAATTTCCTATATTGTCAGGTAGATGTCAGCTTCGTAGCTGCACTGGAACAGCTTGGCAAGGTTTGTTCAGGAGCACAAGCCTTCAGCACTATTGCCACGGCCTTTAGACTTTGCAGTATCCAGTGTCTCCAACCATTCCTTGAGATTACATGGATTGAATTGAATTGGCATCTGTGATGTTGGGCACCACTGGAAGAAGCTGAGATGGATCCTCCACTCTAACCCTTACCCTAACCCTATCACACTTCAGGAAGATTCTTGCAAATGCTTCAGATTTGCTGTTTATACTGATGGCTGGGATACCCCATCATTGAGGAAGGGGATATTTGTGGAGCCTCCTCCTCCAGTGAATTGTTTAATTGTCCACCACCATTCCTGACTGGGTGTGGCAGGGGTGCAGAGCTTAGATCTGATCTGTTGGCTGCGGAATTACTTGCTTCTTATGTGCTTGGTATACACATAGTTCTGAGTTGTGGCTCTATCGGGTTGGAATGCAATTTTTAGGTATGCCCAATGCTGCTCCTGGCATGCCATCCTGCACCCTGCATTGAACCAGGGTTGTTCCCCTGGTTTGATAGTCATGACTGAATGGGGATAGGCCAGGCCATGAGTTACAGATTGTGCTGGAGTACAGCTCTGCTGCTGTTGATGGCCCACGGCACTTCCTAGATGCCCAGTCTTGACCCTTTCAAAATCTGTCCATATTTAACGTGGCGATCGTGCCACACAACATAACATTAAGGTATTCTCAGTGTGAAACTGAGACCTCAGCTTCACAAGAAGCGGGTGTGGTAGTCACTCTTACCAATATGACCAACGACAAATGCATCTGCTGCAGGCAGTTAGGTGAGGAGAGGTCAAGTATGTTTTTCCCTCCGTTGGTTCCTTCACCTTGTTGCAGTGCCAGGCTCACAATTGCATCCTTTCAGATTCAGCTGGCTCTGTCGGTAGTGGCGTGGCTGAGCTACTGTTGACGATGGAGTCTCCCACATGGAATACATTTTGTACCCTTGCCACTCCAAGTGGTGCTTAATCTGGGTATTCTTCACCTGGGGAAGGGTGTAATAGATAGCAATCTATGGCAGTAGGTTTCTTTGTCAATGCTTGACCTGATGCCGAGAGACCTGGGATTCCAGGGTCAGTGTTGAGGACTCCCAGGGTAATACCATTCCACTGTATCGTGCTCACTGATGGTTCTGTCCTGCCAGTGGGACGGTATATACCTAGGGATAGTGATCAATGAGTTTGGAAACGTTCGGTGAAGCATGATTCCATGGGTGTGACTGCCAGGCTATTGATTTACGAGTCTGTGACACATTCCAGAGAGCAGCTGAGGGTCAACCATGTTGCTGTGGGTCTTGAGTCACATGTAGGCCAGTATGGGTAAGGATGACATTCATGAACTAGATTCATTTTTTACAAAGGATAATGGCTTCCTTGAGCTCAGAGGCTGAGGGAAAAAAATGCAATGGGGAAATCCTGAACCAGTGACTCATCCAAAACTCAATTGCCTGCAGAACTGGGCCCTATTTACAAATGAACCATCTGATTATCACCTACTAATGTTACCTCATGGTATTACCACTGGGCTGTTCACCCCGAGACCCATATAATGTTCGAGAGACTCAGGTTCGAATCCCACCATGCCAGATGGTGGAAGTTGAATTCAATAAAACAAGATCTGGAATTAACATTCCAATAATGACCATGAATTCAATTCGTGGAAAAACCTATCTAGTTCATTAATGTCCTTTCGAGAAGAAAGCTGCCATCTTTACCTGATCTGGCCCACATGTGACTCCAGACCCATAACAAAGTGATTGACTCTTAACTGCCTTCTGGACCATTAGGGATGGGCAATAAATGCTGACCTAGCCAGTGATGCCCTCATCCCATCCCATGAAGGAATGGAAAAAAATTCAACATAGCTCAAAAGGTCTTAGAGAATACAAAGGTGGATAAATCTTTGGGATGTGATCTCAAGTATTCCAGAACGTTGTGGGAAATAAGGGAGGAAATTACAAGACTCCTTACAGGAATATTTGCATCATTTAGATTAGATTCCCTACAATATGGAAACAGGCCCTTCGGCCCAACAAGTCCACATCGACTCTCCAAAGAGTAACCCACCCAGACCCATTCCCCTACCCTATATTTACCCCTGACTAATGCACCTATCAATATGGAGAAAGTGCAGATTAGAGTCAAAAGTGTGCAATATAGCACAGCCAATTCACCTGACCTGTACATCTTTGGATTGTGGGAGGAAGCCTGAGCACCTGGAGGAAACTCACGCAGACACAGGGAAAATGTGCAATCTCCATACAGATAGTTGCCTGAGGCAGGAATCAAGCCTGGGTCCCTGGCACTGTGAGGCAGCAGTGCTAACCACTGAGCCACTATGCCACAGTGCCACAGTGCCTGTTGACTGGAGGGTGGCTAATGTTGTACCTTTGTTTAAGAAAGCTTGTAAGGAGAAACCGGGAAGTCTGACTTCGGTTGTGGGTAAATTGTTGTAGGTGATCATAAAAATAGCATTTATTGACATTTAGAGGGGCAAAAATTGATTAGAGATAGTCAGCATGGTTTTGTGTGAGGAAAATTTTGTCTCACAAACTTGATGGAGATTTTTGATGAAGTTACCGAAAAGATTGATGATGGCCGAGCAGTAGACATTGTTTATTTGGATTTTAGTAAAGCCTTCAGCAAGGTTCTGCATTGTAAACTAATTAGTAAAGTTAGGTTAGATGGGATTCAGGGAGGGTTTGCCAATTGGATACATATTTGGCTTAACGGCAGGAGACAGAGAGTAATGGTGGAGGGTTGCTTTCGGACTGGAGGCCTGTGACCACGGTGTTCTACAGGATTTGGCTCTGGGTCCTCTTTTGTTTGTCATTATATAAATGATTTGAATGAGAATATAAAAGGCACAGTTAGTAAGTTTGTGGGCGACACCAAAATTAGTGGCATTAGTAGACAGTGAAAAAGGTTTTCTAAGATTACAACGGGACCTTGATCAAATGGGTCAATGGCCTGAAAAATGGTAAATAGAGTTCAATCTGGATAAATATGAGGTATTGCATTTTGGGGTACAACAAAGAAGGTTAGGGCTTATACAATTAGTGGTAGGGCCTTAGGTAGTGTTCCAGAATAGAGGGACCTAGGGGTGCAGGTACATAATTCTTGGAAGTTTGCATCACATATAGACAGGATGGTTAAAAAGATATTTGGCACACTTGCCTTCATTGCTCAGTCCTTTGAGTATATGAGTTGGGAAATCATGTTGAGGTTGTACAGGACATTGGTGAAGCCTCTTCAGGAATAAGGTTCCGCATGGTAGCCTCGTTCAGAAGGTCAGGAGGAATGAGATACAGGGAAATTTAGCTGTCTGGATACAGAATTGTCTGGTCGACAGAAGACAGCGAGTGGTAGTGGAAGGAAAGTATTCTGCCTGGAAGTCAGTGGTGATTGGTGTTCTGTTCTTGACCTCTACTGTTTGTAATCTTTATTAATGACTTGGATGAGGGGATTGAAGGATGGGTCAGCAAGTTTGCAGACAACATAAAGGTTGGAGGTGTCATTGATAGTATAGAGGACTGTTGTAGGCTGCAGCGGGACATTGACTGGATGCAGAGATGGGCTGAGAGGTGGCAGATGGAGTTCAACCTGGATAAATGCAAAGTGATGCATTTTGGAAGGTCGAACTTGAAAGTTGAGTACAGGATTAAAGACAGGATTCTTGGCAGTGTGGAGGAACAGTGGGATCTTGGTGTGCAGGTACATAGATCCCTTAAAATTGCCACCAAGTGGACAGGGTTGTTAAGAAAGCATATGGTGTTTTGGCTTTCATTACAGGGGGATTGAGTTTAAGTGCCGTGAGATCTTGTTGCAGCTCTATAAAACTTTGGTTAGACTGCACTTGGAATACTGCGTCCAGTTCTGGTCACCCTATTATAGGAAAGATGTGGATGCTTTGGAGATGGTTCAGAGGCGGTTTACCAGGATGCTGCCTGGACTGGAGGGCTTATCTTACAAAGAGAGGTTGACTGAACTCGGACTTTTTCATTGGAAAAAAGAAGGAAGAGAGGGGACCTAATTGAGGTATACAAGATAATGAGAGGCATAGATAGAGTTGATAGCCAGAGACTTTTTCCCAGGGCAGAAATTGTTAACACGAGGGGTCATAGTTTTAAGCTGGCTGGCGGAAAGTATAGAGGGGATGGCAGAGGCGGGTTCTTTACACAGAGACTTGTGGGAGCATGGAATGCATTGCCAGCAGCAGTTGTGGAAGCGAGGTCATTGGGGATATTTAAGAGACTCCTGGATATGCATACGGTCACAGAAATTTGAGGGTTCGTACATTAGGTTTAACTGACATGAGGATCAATGGTCGGCACAACGTTGTGGGCTGAAGGGTCAATTCTGTGCTGTACTATTCTATGTTCTATGTTCTATGAATACTGTGTCCAGTTCTGGTCATCCAGTTATAAGAAGGATATTATTAAGCTGGAGGGAGTTCAGAAGAGATTTATCAGGATGTTGCCGGGAATGGAAGATTTGAGCCTTGAAGAAAGACTGAATAAGCTGGGACATTTTTCACTGGTGTGTAGGAGGTTGAGAGGTGACCTTATAGAGGTCTATAAAATCATAGGGGGTATAGATTGGATTAATGGTAGCTGTCTTTTCCCTAGGATGGGGGATTTCAAGACCAGGGGGCACATTCTTAAGGTGAGAGGAGAGGGATTTTAAAAAGGCAGAAGAGGCAATTTTTGAGAGTGGTTCATGTGTGGAATGAACTTCCTGAGGAAGTGGTGAATATGGATATAACTGGAATGTTTAACTGACATTTGAGTAGATACATGAATGGGAAAGGGTTGGAGGGGTATGGGCTCAGGAACAGGCAGGTGGGACTAGTTTAGTTTGGTATGAACTGAAAGGACTGAAGGGTCTGTTTCCGTGCTGTATGATTCTATGACTCTATATGGCATTGTACATTTGTATAGTATTTCAGTGATTGTTCCTAGTGTCAAACATATAGCTGAAGTCATTCTGTACGTCAAGTGGAACTTGATTGTCTCATAAGGTGCAATCTTGTATCTCAGACATAACATAGCTAGCCCCTAAGTAAGGACCAATTCTCCATAGACCTACCATACCACAGACAGCTCTTTTCATCAGAGAGAGTGGTGATTCAAGAACGTCAGCTAGTGAGGGAATCAAACCCACACTGTTAGCATTACACCTGACATCTAGCCAACTCAACTAACTGACCCCCTCCAAGCTGCTGAGTGTTGTGTAATAAACTCATTTACTGCTCATCTACATTGAATCTTTCTTCCGCTAAGGGGTTTGTTAGCTTGATGACACCAAGAAAGAATGGTAGCAATGGTGCTGGCAGAAGCCATCCTATATATCAGACTTCAAGCACTGCCTTAAAGGGATGCTCTCTGCTTCATCATCATCTCTGCAATTGGAGCAGTGAAATACCTCAGGACACATTGCCAAGACTTCGCCAATGCTCAAGAAACATTTATTCTAGAGGTTCTATCAGAGATTTGACTAAGTGCTGTTTTAGCCCGGTTTGTGGGAGTTCCAGCATATAGAAAACGTTTGATAAGGGCACCTTGCTCAGAGTCTCCCTCAGTTTGGATGAGAAATGGGAGGAGGATTTGAGTCCAGGCCAAGCGATGGAGAGGCAGAAGTAGGAGGTGAAGTGATGTTCTTTCACTAGCCTCCTCACTTTCCCCCTTACCCCATTGATACAGGACATACACCTCTTCTGAATATCCTCCAGCAGGACCTTCTGTGTGACATCCTTATCATCACCCTGCAGCATGTTGCTGTGTGACAGCCTAAGCACTCCACCCAGGAGCCCACATACACTGCTCCATAAAAGTTGCTTCTCCCAACATCGCAGTGTTAAATCTGCAAACGCTTCTAGTTACGCCTCACCAGGAAAGTTCAAATTGTGGCAACCAGCAATTCTAACAAAAACCTGTATGCGAAATCAGGACACCTAAACAGGCGTGTCTCACTAACACAGCATCCACACACTGCCTGTTTTCATCTGTCCACCAAAACAACTCCCTTACACTTATATTCTCTGGAAATAAATGGTCCATTTCTGATGTTACTGTGTTCAATTAATGGTAAGAATCTGTATTATTTATTTGTGTTTTGCTTTTATTTTCTTCTTACCTACTGAGCCTTCCCTTCCTAGAAAGGGTTGGCCCATCTGAATGATTAGCCAGAAATAGTGCACCTGGCTGTTAAACCTTCTTATAACTCTCTCAAAACAGTGGCGCCTGGTTCTCAAATCAGTTTTCAACATAGCAGAAGATGATGCCCCTCAGCCTCTGGCGACTAAGAATTATCTACGTTGATTGTTGAACTGTCATAGCAAATAGCAGAAATGTGTAACCTATTTATTGAGTGAGCATGGGGAGTGTAGCACTGATACTCCACACTCTGATAACTGATTTGTCTCAATCTTACTGATGTAATATTTAATTTTAAAAACTGAATATTCCTGTATCAGCGAGCTGTGACTTACGCAGCTCATTCAACCTCACAAGTAGCTCCTGGTGACAGCAGGAATGATAGGAACTGTGCACCTGTGTGGGTCTTTCATTTCACTACAAGCCTATTTCAATATAAATGAGAAGCTCAATTATGGGGCCAGAAACACCTTTTCATCAAAAAAAAACATTGGTGGGAAGGCTGAAAGCAGGAGCAATGGAATACGGTGCCATAAAAGACACCAAGTTCGATATGTTAATAAAACTTGTTGGCCACACAAATTACAGAAAGATGTAAAATTTGGCAGTTACGTTGGCGAGTGAGAAAAATCGATAGTCTGATTTTAGTCAATGTGTCTGTTGGGGAGGACAATTACAGTACGGAGCATGAAGTAAACCTTCATCATTGCTGGCAAAACTCCCGCAAGCTCAAAATATGCGATAAACCTTGCTGTCATTTCAAGACACTAGCCATCAAATTTATCCATTGAATATCCGCTGCGGGTCTCCATAAATTCATTAAATCCTTTGTGCTTCAAGTCAGAAGAGCTGGATATTAAAATGCTAAACTAAATGCACAAAGGAAATACAAGTGAACTTAAAGAAAAATAAAGCTTTAATTAATGGACAGATTCTAAATGCGGTGAGGAACAGCCATAGACCCACCTTAGCAATATTTATTACAGCGAGGTTTAATTAGGTTTTGTGTGATAATTGATTGCACTTTTTTTTTACCTTTACTTATTCAGTCTCATGAATCCTGCATTAATGTCTGCATCTGCCTCTTCACTGCCTGCTACAACATCACACCTGCCCATGTATGATATTTTAAAAACAGGAGGATTTTGCTAATGGCTTTTTGTTTGCTCCCCTGCTTTGTTGCTTAATTCAACTCTGTTTTCATCATGGGGTTGGCAGATGCTTTACCTTCACCTGCTGCAGATGTACTCAATTCTTTCAGAAGCTTAGAAAACAGGCTATAATAGGCCTTCTTTTCACTGGGCTAAAGCCAATATAAGGCACTTGACTTAAGGATGGGCTTCGTGCCCTCAAGAGCAGCTGAATCTGTGTGCTTCTACATTCACACTTAGGAGTTACACCATCTCTCCTTCAAATTGTGAATATTTATGTCTATATGTTGGCACCAAGATGCATTCTCATTAGAATCACAGATGAGTGTGGAAGCAGGTCGTTCAGCCCATCACACTGACACGCTGAAGAGCATCCCACCCAGATCCAACCCCATCCCTGTAATCCTGCATTCCCCATAGCTTTCCTGATGAAGGGCTCTGGCCCGAAACGTCGAATTTCCTGTTCCTTGGATGCTGCCTGACCTGCTGTGCTTCAACCAGCAACACATTTTCAGCTCTGATCTCCAGCATCTGCAGACCTCACTTTTTACTCTTCCCCATAGCTAATCCACCTAGCCTACACATCCTTGGACACAATGGGCTATTTCGCACGGCCAATCCACTTAAGGGGCACATCCTTTGGACCAAGTGAAGAAAACCCACGCAGACACGGGAGAACGTGCAAACTCCACACAGACAGTCAAACCAGGGTGGAATCGAACCCGGCGCTGTGAGGCAGCAGCACTGATCACTGAGCCACCTTGCCACCTATTAAACGCATTCCATGAATAGGACCTTTTAATAACTGAGCTAAGTACTTACTCCTTCCCCATGAGGTATAGTTTACTCTTTTACATCCCATGAATTTAATCCCCTGAAATTTCTATGAAGTTCGTCCCCAAAAAACGGTATCCAGCAAAACTCTAGAATATCAGCCAACATTGGGACATTGGAGACAGGAGTAGGAGTAGACCATTCGGCCCCTCAAGCCTGCTCACCATGCAAAGCTCGTGGCTGACCTTCCACCTCAAGGCCATTTCCTCACACGTTTCCAACCCATCTCCTTTTGTGTCCGTACCACCTCGAAATCTGTCGATCTCCTCTTTGTTTATACCCATTGACTGATTATCTGCAGCCAGCCGGGGTAGAGAACTCCGAAGGTCCACCACCCTTGCAGTGTCAGTTTGAAATGATTTGCCTCTTATCATGCCCCCTGACACCCCTTCCAGCCAGGGAACCCTCCAGTCTATATTAAACCTATGAACAATTCTGTAAACTTCCTCTATCTTCAACAGCTTCTTTGCTTCCTAAAGATGTCATTCTAAATCTTCCTATGGCAGAACTTTAGTCCATCACAAGACAGTACCTCACCAGATTTTCAGATTTAGCTACATTTATGTAACTCAGACAAGTCGTCCAGACTTTTGGAGTGGCTGGGAAATGGTGGCACAGGCATTTGAATCAAAGCATGGTCAACAGCCATAATGATTCTTTCACACTTCCATCAAGTATCAGCCAATTAATTGGTGGCACACTGGCTCAGTGATTAGCACTGCTACCTCACAGCACCTAGGTCCAATTCCAACCACGGGTGACTGCCTGCGTCAAGTTTGCACATTGTCCCTCCGCCTGCAGGGGCTTCCTCCGGATGCTCCAATTTCCTCCCACAGTCGAATGATATACAGGTTAGATGGATTGGCATGATAGTAATCACGCATAGTATCCAGGAATGTGCAGGTTCGGTGTATTAGCCATAGGTTACAGAGATGGGGTAGGGGGAATGGGTCTGGGTGGGATGCTGTTTGGAGAGTCAGTGTGGACTTGATGGGCTGAATGGCCTGCTTCCACACTGTTGGGAGTCCATGAGAATTCAACTACCGTTGAGAAGACTTCAAGTCTTTCATGACAACACTGGACATCAGAAACTAACAGATGGCCCATAGAAGAGCATAAACGATGTGGCATCTTGTTTCAGAACCTCTCTGTAAATTTATTTGAAAAAATTCTGTACAGGCAATATATAATTACAGAATTTTAAAATAAATTTAATACACTAGCACACTTAGAAAACAGAGTTTAGTAAGACTCTAGATTAGAGTGGTGGTGGAAAAGTACAGCAGGTCAGGAAAAGTCAATGTTTTGGGCAAAAGCCCTTCATTAGGCTTTTACCTGAAACGTCGATTTTCCTGCTCCTCAGATGCTGCCTGACCTGCTGTGGTTTTCCAGCACCACTCTAATCTAGACTCTGATCTCAACCATTTGCAGTCCTCACTTTCACCAGAGTTTGGTTAGATGTTGGGGGTAGACAGTTGACATTTTAAGGAACTAGCTGTTCTCACTAGTGTTTACAATATGCAGGGACATCACGGTAGTTGTTACTGTTGTAAAAGGTCACAGTTCCAGAAGGGTTAATGTTGGTGATTGCTTAGGTTCCACCCCATCAGATTATGGAGAATGAAAGAATCTAGATTAGTCCTGATGGGGTCAGATGTGTCATCCTTGGCTTCTGACAGCCAATGGACCTTGTTCCTGTGATTATCACCTGAACAATGGCCCAGATATTCCAATTGTCAGAACATCATTGCAGCAGCAGAGACTGAAATTGTGTGCTTGGACCTTGCGGAATCCAGTTCACTCCATGGAAATTGCCGGCAAATTGAGTTCACTGATTGACAGTTCCCTTGCATCTGGAATTCTCTGATTATGTTCATTGATGTCAGAAAACTCAGAGGCTTCCATCTTAGTCATCTTCATAACTACTCAGGAATAGTGAGAGGATTAAACAATTATTTAGATAATTAAACTCACCCCGAGTCACCATCAGAACCCACCCACAAAAACTACCAATTCCCGTCACCTGACCCCTGACCCCTGACTGCCTGAATCCAGTCTCCGGATTCCTAGCTCCTGTCAAGTTGCTGACCAGAGTGTTGGTGTTGTTGAGGGCAGTGAGGGGGTAACTGTCAGAGTGTGAGGCAGGTGTGAAGGGGGAGGTGGGGGTCACTGTCAGACTGAGGGGGAATGAGGGGTTTTGAGGGGGGTAACTGTCAGAGTGAGGGGGGAGTGAAGGGTCAGGGGTCAGAGTGAGGGGAATGGGGGAAGAGTGAGGGGAGTCACTGACAGTGTGAGGGGGCAGTGAGGGGGGGGTCACTGACAGTGTGAGGGGAGAGTGAAGGGGGACTGGGGGGGTCACTGTCAGAGTGAGGGGGGAGTGATGAGAGAGTGAGGGGGGGATGAGAGGGAGTGAGAGCGTCACTGTCAGAGTGAAGGGGGTGAGGGGTCACTGTCAGAATGAGGGCGGAGTGAGGGGGTCACTGTCAGAGTGGGGGGAGTGAGGGGTCACTGTCAGAGTGAGGGGGGAGTGAAGGGGTCACTGTCAGAGTGAGGGGGATGGGGCGGTGAGCGTAGGGAAGGTAATTGCTGACAGAATTACCTGGGTTGCCTCCCAGGGCGAGCATCATTCGAGTGTAGTGGAGTGGTTTTACAGGGCCCTGAGTAGTATAGGCCCACCTCAATATGAGGGACAACCTGCCCCATCATTTGTGTATTTACAGAGCAGTGAGGCAAGTGTCTCAATAGGTCGTGATCAGTTGTTACTCAAAAAGGATTGTGGCTTGTTAAATATTTAGTTTACTGCTTCACCAATGCATCAACAAACAAGAAACATCTAGAATTCTCAAATGTGAAAGTTAGTGTAGGTATCTCAAGACTGAAGTTCAATGCTTGATCCAAACAGTCTTGTATACTGGGCGCTAACATCTCAGAACTACACTGGGTAACGCAGGAGCAAGGACACTGAGAGCTGGGAACACACTGCCAGCTCATGGACTGGGCCAGGCCGTACCTCTGGTCAGTCACTCACTCTGAACTGACTTGGATGCTGCTGCCTTGCCTTGCCATTTAACACAGCCACAAAGTCTGGGAGCTTTGACTGGTTGCCAGCCATCCTCATACATGTCAGTGAGGTTAGCCTTGAATCAAAGGTCCAGGCACAGGAAGTCAAGGGCAGCCTCCCAAACCAATCCAGGGGCTTGGACACAGTCAGTCAGCTGCTTTGTCAGAGAAAGGATGCTCTCCAAGTAAGGGGTGAGGGGCTGAATGATGGGTACCTCATACCCCACCTTGAGTCATTCAAAATGGCGGCACTGGCAAGGTCGTCCTGCCCACTCAAGGCTGGCTGTATCATTTTCATTCCTCTCCCCTTTTTGTCTTCCTTTTTCTTTTCTTCTTCTTTTCTTCATCTTCCTGGGGATTGAGGGAAGGCAGGAACAGTGCAGGTGGTGACAGGAGCCTGGCTTCATAGGCCAGATAGTGGACAGTGAAGAAGGTTACCTCAGATTACAATGGGATCTTGATCAGGTCGGCCAATGGGTTGAGGAGTGGTAGATGGAGTTTAATTTAGATAAATGTGAGGCGCAGCATTTTGGGAAAACAAATTATAACAGGACTTATACACTTAATGGTAAGGTCCTAGAGAGTGTTGCTGAACAAAGAGACCTTGGAGTGCAGGTTCATAGCTCCTTGAAAGTGGATTCGCAGGTAGATAGGGTAGTGAAGAAGGCATTTGGTATGCTTTCCTTTATTGGTCAGAGTACTGAGTACAGGAGTTGAGAGGTCATGTTGCAGCTGTACAGGATGTTGACCGGACCGACCGGACCAACCAACCCAACCACCCCGTGGCTCAACACTTTAACTCTCCCTCCCACTCCACCGAGGACATGCAGGTCCTTGGACTCCTCCATCGGCAGAACATAACAACATGACAGTTGGAGGAAGAGCGCCTCATCTTCCGCCTGGGAACCCTCCAACCACAAGGGATGAACTCAGATTTCTCCAGTTTCCTCATTTCCCCTCCCCCCACCTTGTCTCAGTCGGTTCCCTCAACTCAGCACTGCCCTCCTAACCTGCAATCTTCTTCCTGACCTCTCCGCCCCCACTCCACTCCGGTCTATCACCCTCACCTTGACCTCCTTCCACCTATCACATCTCCAACGCCCCTCCCACAAGTCCCTCCTCCCTAACTTTTATCTTAGCCTGCCTGGCACACTCTCCTCATTCCTGATGAAGGGCTCTGGCCCGAAACGTCGAATTTCCTGTTCCTTGGATGCTGCCTGACCTGCTGTGCTTTAACCAGCAACACATTTTCAGCTCTGATCTCCAGCATCTGCAGACCTCACTTTTTACTACAGGATGTTGATTAGGCCACTTTTAGAATGTTGCATGGAATTCTGGTCTCCTTCCTATCAAAAAGATGTTGTGAAACTTGAAAGGTTCAGAAATGATTTACAAGGATGTTGCCAGGGTTGGAGGATTTGAGCTATAGGGAGAAGCTGAACAGGCTGGGGCTTTTTTCCCTGGAGCGTCAGAGGATGAGTTTATAAAGGTTTATAAGCTTTATAAGTTTTATAAACCTAATGGAGGGTTATAAAATCATGAGGGGCATAGACAGCGTAAATAGACAAGGTTTTTTCCCCAGG
The DNA here is from genome assembly GCF_020745735.1 of Hemiscyllium ocellatum. NCBI lineage: Eukaryota > Metazoa > Chordata > Chondrichthyes > Orectolobiformes > Hemiscylliidae > Hemiscyllium > Hemiscyllium ocellatum. Next base: position 55,945,102 of record NC_083420.1, read on the forward strand.
GTGGGGAAGTATAGAAACTGGAGGGCATAGGTTTAGGGTGAGAAGGTAAAGACTTAAAAGGGACCTAAGGGGCAACATTTTCACACAGAGGGTGGTGTGGGTATGGTATGCCAGAGGACGTGGTGGAGGGTGGTACAATTACAGTGTTTAGAAGGCATCTGGATGGGTATATGAATAGGAAGGGTTTAGAGGAATATGGACCAAGTGCTGGGAAATGGGACTAGATTAGGTTAGGATATCTGGTTGGCATAGACGAGTTGGACCGATGGGCCTGTTTCCATGTTGTACATCTTTATGACTCTGTGATTCTGTGATTCTGTGAGTCTGTGACTCTGTCTCTGTGATTCTGTGATTCTGTGACTCTGTCTCTGTGACACTGTGACTCTGTGATTCTGTGACTCTGTGTCTCTGTGATTCTGTGATTCTGTGACTCTCTGACTCAGTGATTCTGTGACTCTGACTCTGTGACTCTGTGACTCTGTGTCTCTGTGATTCTGTGACTCTGTGTCTCTGTGATTCTGTGACTCTGTGACTCTGTGATTCTGTGACTCTGACTCTGTGATTCTGTGATTCTGTGACTCTGTCTCTGTGATTCTGTGACTCTCTGACTCTGTGATTCTGTGACTCTGACTCTGTGACTCTGTGATTCTGTGATTCTGTGACTCTGTCTCTGTGATTCTGTGATTCTGTGACTCTCTGATTCTGTGATTCTGTGACTGTGACTCTGTGACTCTGTCTCTGTGATTCTGTGACTCTGACTCTGTGACACTGTGATCCTGTGACTCTGTGACTCTGTGATTCTGTGACTCTGTGTCTCTGTGATTCTGTGACTCTGTGTTTCTGTGATTCTGTGATTCTGAGATTCTGTGACTCTGACTCTGTGATCCTGTGAATCTGTGACTCTGTGATTCTGTGACTCTGTGTCTCTGTGATTCTGTGACTGTGACTCTGTGACACTGTGATTCTGTGACTCTGTGACTCTGTGATTCTGTGACTCTGTGACTCTGTTTCTGTGATTCTGTGATTCTGTGACTCTGTGTCTCTGTGATTCTGAGATTCTGTGACTGTCTGACTCTGTGATTCTGTGACACTCTGACTCTGTGTTTCTGTGATTCTGTGATTCTGTGACTCTGTGTCTCTGTGATTCTGAGATTCTGTGACTGTCTGACTCTGTGACTCTGTGACACTCTGACTCTGTGATTCTGTGACTCTGTGATTCTGTGACTCTGTGTCTCTGTGATTCTGAGATTCTGTGACTGTCTGCCTCTGTGATTCTGTGACACTCTGATTCTGTGATTCTGTGACTCTGTGATTCTGTGACTCTGTGACTCTCTGATTCTGTGACTCTGTGTCTCTGTGATTCTGTGATTCTGTGACTCTCTGACTCTGTGACTCTGTGACTCTGTCTCTGTGATTCTGTGACTCTGCGATTCTGTGACTCTGACTCTGTGATTCTGTGTCTCTGTGATTCTGTGATTCTGTAACTCTCTGACTCTGTGATCCTGTGACTCTGACTCTGTGATCCAGTGACTCTGTGACTCTGTGATTCTGTGACTCTGTGTCTCTGTGACTCTGTGTCTCTGTGATTCTATGATTCTGTGATCTGTGACTCTCTGACTCTGTGATTCTGTGACACTCTGACTCTGTGATTCTGTGACTCTCTGACTCTGTGATTCTGTGACTCTGTGATTCTGTGACTCTGTGTCTCTGTCTCTGTGATTCTGTGACTCTGTGACTCTGTCTCTGTGACTCTGTGACTCTGTGTCTCTGTGACTCTGTGACTCTGTGACTCTGTGTCTCTGTGATTCTGTGACTCTGACTCTGTGACTCTGTGTCTCTGTGATTCTGTGACACTCTGACTCTGTGATTCTGTGACTCTGACTCTGTGATTCTGTGATTCTGTGACTCTGTGTCTCTGTGATTCTGTGACTCTGACTCTGTGATTCTGTGACTCTGTGACTCTGTGACTCTGTGATTCTGTGATTCTGTGACTCTGACTCTGTGACACTGTGATTCTGTGATTCAGTGATCCTGTGACTCTGTGACTCTGTGATTCTGTGACTCTGTGTCTCTGTGATTCTGTGATTCTGTAACTCTCTGACTCTGTGATCCTGTGACGCTGACTCTGTGATCCAGTGACTCTGTGACTCTGTGATTCTGTGACTCTGTGTCTCTGTGATTCTGTGACTCTGTGTCTCTGTGATTCTATGATTCTGTGATCTGTGACTCTCTGACTCTGTGATTCTGTGACTCTCTGACTCTGTGATTCTGTGACTCTGTGATTCTGTGACTCTGTGTCTCTGTGTCTCTGTGTCTCTGTGTCTCTGTCTCTGTGATTCTGTGACTCTGTGATTCTGTCTCTGTGACACTGTGACTCTGTGACTCTGTGACTCTGTGTCTCTGTGACTCTGTGACTCTGTGGCTCTGTGTCTCTGTGATTCTGTGACTCTGTCTCTGTGACTCTGTGTCTCTGTGATTCTGTGACACTCTGACTCTGTGATTCTGTGACTCTGTGATTCTGTGACTCTGTGACTCTCTGATTCTGTGACTCTGTGTCTCTGTGATTCTGTGATTCTGTGACTCTGTGACTCTGTGACTCTGTCTCTGTGATTCTGTGACTCTGTGATTCTGTGACTCTGACTCTGTGATTCTGTGACTCTGTGATTCTGTGACTCTGACTCTGTGACACTGTGATTCTGTGACTCTGTGACTCTGTGATTCTGTGACTCTGTGTCTCTGTGATTCTGTGATTCTGTAACTCTCTGACTCTGTGATCCTGTGACTCTGACTCTGTGATCCAGTGACTCTGTGACTCTGTGATTCTGTGACTCTGTGTCTCTGTGATTCTGTGACTCTGTGTCTCTGTGATTCTGTGACACTCTGACTCTGTGATTCTGTGACTCTCTGACTCTGTGATTCTGTGACTCTGTGATTCTGTGACTCTGTCTCTGTGATTCTGTGACACTCTGACTCTGTGATTCTGTGACTCTCTGACTCTGTGATTCTGTAACTCTCTGACTCTGTGATCCTGTGACTCTGACTCTGTGATCCAGTGACTCTGTGACTCTGTGATTCTGTGACTCTGTGTCTCTGTGACTCTGTGTCTCTGTGATTCTATGATTCTGTGATCTGTGACTCTCTGACTCTGTGATTCTGTGACACTCTGACTCTGTGATTCTGTGACTCTCTGACTCTGTGATTCTGTGACTCTGTGATTCTGTGACTCTGTGTCTCTGTCTCTGTGATTCTGTGACTCTGTGTCTCTGTGACTCTGTGACTCTGTGACTCTGTGTCTCTGTGATTCTGTGACTCTGACTCTGTGACTCTGTGTCTCTGTGATTCTGTGACACTCTGACTCTGTGATTCTGTGACTCTGACTCTGTGATTCTGTGATTCTGTGACTCTGTGTCTCTGTGATTCTGTGACTCTGACTCTGTGATTCTGTGACTCTGTGACTCTGTGACTCTGTGATTCTGTGATTCTGTGACTCTGACTCTGTGACACTGTGATTCTGTGATTCAGTGATCCTGTGACTCTGTGACTCTGTGATTCTGTGACTCTGTGTCTCTGTGATTCTGTGATTCTGTAACTCTCTGACTCTGTGATCCTGTGACTCTGACTCTGTGATCCAGTGACTCTGTGACTCTGTGATTCTGTGACTCTGTGTCTCTGTGATTCTATGATTCTGTGATCTGTGACTCTCTGACTCTGTGATTCTGTGACTCTGTGATTCTGTGACTCTGTGTCTCTGTGTCTCTGTGTCTCTGTGTCTCTGTCTCTGTGATTCTGTGACTCTGTGATTCTGTCTCTGTGACACTGTGACTCTGTGACTCTGTGACTCTGTGGCTCTGTGTCTCTGTGATTCTGTGACTCTGTCTCTGTGACTCTGTGTCTCTGTGATTCTGTGACACTCTGACTCTGTGATTCTGTGACTCTGTGATTCTGTGACTCTGTGACTCTCTGATTCTGTGACTCTGTGTCTCTGTGATTCTGTGATTCTGTGACTCTGTGACTCTGTGACTCTGTCTCTGTGATTCTGTGACTCTGTGATTCTGTGACTCTGACTCTGTGACTCTGTGACTCTGTGATTCTGTGACTCTGACTCTGTGACACTGTGATTCTGTGACTCTGTGACTCTGTGATTCTGTGACTCTGTGTCTCTGTGATTCTGTGATTCTGTAACTCTCTGACTCTGTGATCCTGTGACTCTGACTCTGTGATCCAGTGACTCTGTGACTCTGTGATTCTGTGACTCTGTGTCTCTGTGATTCTGTGACTCTGTGTCTCTGTGATTCTATGATCTGTGACTCTCTGACTCTGTGATTCTGTGACACTCTGACTCTGTGATTCTGTGACTCTCTGACTCTGTGATTCTGTGACTCTGTGATTCTGTGACTCTGTCTCTGTGATTCTGTGACACTCTGACTCTGTGTCTCTGTGACTCTCTGACTCTGTGATTCTGTGACTCTGTGACTCTGTGTCTCTGTGTCTCTGTGTCTCTGTCTCTGTGATTCTGTGACACTGTGACTCTGTGACTCTGTGTCTGTGATTCTGTGATTCTGTGACTCTGTGTCTCTGTGATTCTGTGACTCTCTGACTCTGTGATTCTGTGACTCTGACTCTGTGACTCTGTCTCTGTGAACTCTGTGTCTCTGTGATTCTGTGACACTCTGACTCTGTGACTCTGTGATTCTGTGACTCTGACTCTGTGACTCTGTGACTCTCTGATTCTGTGACTCTGTGTCTCTGTGATTCTGTGATTCTGTGACTCTGTGACTCTGTGACTCTGTCTCTGTGATTCTGTGACTCTGTGATTCTGTGACTCTGACTCTGTGATTCTGTGACTCTGTGATTCTGTGACTCTGTGACTCTGTGACTCTCTGATTCTGTGACTCTGTGTCTCTGTGATTCTGTGATTCTGTGACTCTGTGACTCTGTGACTCTGTCTCTGTGATTCTGTGACTCTGTGATTCTGTGACTCTGACTCTGTGATTCTGTGACTCTGTGATTCTGTGACTCTGACTCTGTGACACTGTGATTCTGTGACTCTGTGACTCTGTGATTCTGTGACTCTGTGTCTCTGTGATTCTGTGATTCTGTAACTCTCTGACTCTGTGATCCTGTGACTCTGACTCTGTGATCCAGTGACTCTGTGACTCTGTGATTCTGTGACTCTGTGTCTCTGTGATTCTGTGACTCTGTGTCTCTGTGATTCTGTGACACTCTGACTCTGTGATTCTGTGACTCTCTGACTCTGTGATTCTGTGACTCTGTGATTCTGTGACTCTGTCTCTGTGATTCTGTGACACTCTGACTCTGTGATTCTGTGACTCTCTGACTCTGTGATTCTGTAACTCTCTGACTCTGTGATCCTGTGACTCTGACTCTGTGATCCAGTGACTCTGTGACTCTGTGATTCTGTGACTCTGTGTCTCTGTGACTCTGTGTCTCTGTGATTCTATGATTCTGTGATCTGTGACTCTCTGACTCTGTGATTCTGTGACACTCTGACTCTGTGATTCTGTGACTCTCTGACTCTGTGATTCTGTGACTCTGTGATTCTGTGACTCTGTGTCTCTGTCTCTGTGATTCTGTGACTCTGTGACTCTGTCTCTGTGACTCTGTGACTCTGTGTCTCTGTGACTCTGTGACTCTGTGACTCTGTGTCTCTGTGATTCTGTGACTCTGACTCTGTGACTCTGTGTCTCTGTGATTCTGTGACACTCTGACTCTGTGATTCTGTGACTCTGACTCTGTGATTCTGTGATTCTGTGACTCTGTGTCTCTGTGATTCTGTGACTCTGACTCTGTGATTCTGTGACTCTGTGACTCTGTGACTCTGTGATTCTGTGATTCTGTGACTCTGACTCTGTGACACTGTGATTCTGTGATTCAGTGATCCTGTGACTCTGTGACTCTGTGATTCTGTGACTCTGTGTCTCTGTGATTCTGTGATTCTGTAACTCTCTGACTCTGTGATCCTGTGACTCTGACTCTGTGATCCAGTGACTCTGTGACTCTGTGATTCTGTGACTCTGTGTCTCTGTGATTCTGTGACTCTGTGTCTCTGTGATTCTATGATTCTGTGATCTGTGACTCTCTGACTCTGTGATTCTGTGACTCTGTGATTCTGTGACTCTGTGTCTCTGTGTCTCTGTGTCTCTGTGTCTCTGTGTCTCTGTCTCTGTGATTCTGTGACTCTGTGATTCTGTCTCTGTGACACTGTGACTCTGTGACTCTGTGTCTCTGTGACTCTGTGACTCTGTGGCTCTGTGTCTCTGTGATTCTGTGACTCTGTCTCTGTGACTCTGTGTCTCTGTGATTCTGTGACACTCTGACTCTGTGATTCTGTGACTCTGTGATTCTGTGACTCTGTGACTCTCTGATTCTGTGACTCTGTGTCTCTGTGATTCTGTGATTCTGTGACTCTGTGACTCTGTGACTCTGTCTCTGTGATTCTGTGACTCTGTGATTCTGTGACTCTGACTCTGTGATTCTGTGACTCTGTGATTCTGTGACTCTGACTCTGTGACACTGTGATTCTGTGACTCTGTGACTCTGTGATTCTGTGACTCTGTGTCTCTGTGATTCTGTGATTCTGTAACTCTCTGACTCTGTGATCCTGTGACTCTGACTCTGTGATCCAGTGACTCTGTGACTCTGTGATTCTGTGACTCTGTGTCTCTGTGATTCTGTGACTCTGTGTCTCTGTGATTCTATGATCTGTGACTCTCTGACTCTGTGATTCTGTGACACTCTGACTCTGTGATTCTGTGACTCTCTGACTCTGTGATTCTGTGACTCTGTGATTCTGTGACTCTGTCTCTGTGATTCTGTGACACTCTGACTCTGTGTCTCTGTGACTCTCTGACTCTGTGATTCTGTGACTCTGTGACTCTGTGTCTCTGTGTCTCTGTGTCTCTGTCTCTGTGATTCTGTGACACTGTGACTCTGTGACTCTGTGTCTGTGATTCTGTGATTCTGTGACTCTGTGTCTCTGTGATTCTGTGACTCTCTGACTCTGTGATTCTGTGACTCTGACTCTGTGACTCTGTCTCTGTGAACTCTGTGTCTCTGTGATTCTGTGACACTCTGACTCTGTGACTCTGTGATTCTGTGACTCTGACTCTGTGACTCTGTGACTCTGTGATTCTGTGACTCTGACTCTGTGATTCTGTGACTCTGTGACTCTGTGATTCTGTGACTCTGACTCTGATTCCGTGACTCTATGATTCTGTGACTCTGTGATTCTGTGACTCTGACTCTGAATCTGTGACTCTGTGACTCTGTCTCTGTGATTCTGTGACTCTGACTCTGTGATTCTGTGACTCTGTGACTCTGTGATTCTGTGACTCTGACTCTGTGACTCTGTGACTCTGTCTCTGTGACTCTGTGTCTCTGTGATTCTGTGACACTCTGACTCTGTGATTCTGTGATTCTGTGACTCTGTGATTCTGTGATTCTGTGTCTCTGTGACTCTGTGACTCTGTCTCTGTGATTCTGTGACTCTGACTCTGTGACTCTGTGACCCTGTGACTCTGTGTCTCTGTGACTCTGTGACTCTGACCCTGTGACTGCTGGTATCAGCAGCAAGACATCAGCTGCAGTGATGAAAAAGCAAGGACTCTTAGTGGTGGCAGACCCAGAGCCTTGTCAAAGTTCTGCACTGTATTTGGCTGGCAGCCAATGAAGGTGAATTACTTTCTTTTCACTCTTGTACCTCAAAATGGTGCCGTACTGTAGTAACAGAACACTTTTCATTGCATCTCTCAAGATATGTGACAATAATTCATACATTCATTCTGCCTTATTGGAGCCTGTTGCCTTCTGGAATGAGTGGGAGGTGGGTATTACAGGTGATGGATGGCACAGCTATTACTGTTGGTGCGGGATGTCCTGCGTGAATGAGTGGGCAGCACAGAGGGCATGCAGGGTCAGTGGTGTTGGGGGTTTGGGGGCAGGTGACAGCGAGAGTGGGCAGAGGTTGCGGGTAGCAGTGAGAGTGGCAGAGCAAGAACTTTGGTTGCAGGTGGATGCAGGGTCAGAGACTGGAGAGAGCATGTGTAGAAGCAGGGAGAAGATGGCACAGTGGAGAAGAACATTGAGCTCCTTCTTACTGAGCTGGCCGTACTTCCCAGGGGTGATGTGTTCATTTGTGAATGGCGTGTGGTTAGATGGGGCTAGAACTGGACAAGGGGGTGGTGTACCCAGTTAATGAGGCAATTCAGTAAGATAAGGTGGGAAAATTCACTAGAACTTGCAGAGTCAAACCCTCTGCAATAACCCAATGCCATTGGCACATAAGCCAAAATGTAAAATTCAGTCCCACAAACTTAAAGGACCAACAGATAATCATAACCATAGATTTCCTACACTGTGGAAGCAGGCCATTCAGCCCATCAAGTTCACACTGACCCTCCAAAGATCATCCCAGTCATTTACCCCCTCTATATCCCTCCATTTCACATGGCTAATCCACCTAACCTGCATATCCCTGGACACTACAGGACAATTTAGCATGACCAATCCATGCAACCTGCACATCTTTGGACTGTGGAAGGAAACCCAGGCCCCTGGTGCTGTGAACCACCAGGAGAAAGTGAGGACTGCAGATGCTGGAGATCAGAGCTGAAAATGTGTTCCTGGAAAGGCGCAGCAGGTCAGGCAGCATCCAAGGAGCTGGAGAATCGACGTTTCGAGCATAAGCCTGAAGAAGGACTCATGCCCGAAACGTCGATTCTCCTGCTCCTCAGATGCTGCCTGACCTGCTGCACTTTTCCAGCAACACATTTTCAGCTGTGAACCACCAATCCACAATACAATGGAGCAGCTAACTGAGTTAACAGGGAAGAGTTCGTCTGCAAAGACAATATAAAAATGTTAAAGGGAATCTAAAATGTAATATAAATGACTGTGAACTATAGAAATTTGACATTATTTGCATTTATCGTGATAAGTGCAAGAGTTTAAAGTGCCTCAGACTCATCTCTCTTTTCAATAATCAGCCAGTTACCTGTTTACATTAAGATGACTGTAAAATATGTACACTTTCTAAACCCTGGTTCATTTGATTAAAAAACATTGAAACTGAGGCCTACAATTTCTCATTTTTATTTTAATGCTGGCCTTGATTATTTTAAATCAGTGACTGTAAAACAACAGCTTGTAAAATGTAGACTATAGATTCAAAATTCCCAACTTCTAAGTATAATGTTTGGGCAATTTCTTGTCACCAGTTTTTAAAGGGTTAATTGGTGAGTATTGCAAAGAGCAGCATTGCTCACTCAGCAAGGCACAGAAATACATGTCCCAAGGTGATGTTTCTGCTTACAGATGTAAACCAAGTTTGTCTCATGTTTTGTCGCTGTGACAATTTTGAAACAGTCCTGATGAAGGGCTCTGGCCCGAAACGTCGAATTTCCTGTTCCTTGGATGCTGCCTAACCTGCTGTGCTTTAACCAGCAACACATTTTCAGCAATTTTGAAACAAACAGCCTTTATGCCACTTTTGCAGACTGTAGTTTAAGGCTAAATGCAATGATGCTGTATTCAGCAGTGGTCTAGTGTTCTCTGCTCATTCCCGATACTGTCGCCTCATGGTTTGTTCCGAATGAAAACAAATAAGCAAATGGTCTGGCCCAGATCTGCTGATTATCCATGTCAGTTGTGGAGTTTTTTTAAAAAAAAAGCAATTTGTTAAAGAGATGCTCATTTTTAAAACTGAACGGTGTTAAATAAATGGTATATAATTACAATTTTAGCGGAGTGAGGAAGTGGCCTTTTTTTTGGAAAGCAAGCTGCTTTCGTCAACAATGAAAATCAGAGAAAAATTGCTTCAGGAAATGAAAGGGAATTTCAAACGTGAACTGTTTTATCTCAAGAAAAGGGAAGTGAGTGAACAGCCAGTGTACCACCTGTTCCTGGAAACGTGTCCAAATACAAAGGTTCAGTCAACTAAACGTGTAATGGATCCAATAGGGGTTAATTAACACTGATTAGTTCTACAGGGTATTAAAGCTGGCCATGAGGGACCCAGGGTCTGTTCAAGGTAAAGAGTGGAAAATGGACAGGCATGAGGTTCTGTAATGGGACTCAGCACTGTATAGGCTCTGGAGGCTACACATTCAGTATGAACTCAATCCTAACTCTTAACTGTGCTATCAGCTGAGTGTGTAACAGACTAATATTTTGTGTTGAAGAGAAAGCTCATAAATCTGAGGTGGTTAAAAATAAAATCAGAGGGTTCAGATAATATGATGCATTTTGAAGGAGATAAGCTTCAGTCATGTGTTAGGCCTCCTGAAGTGATGGAACTGGTTTTTTTATTTATTTAGGGGAGGTGGCCATCTCTGGCTAGGCAGCATTTATTGCCCATCCCTAATTGCCCAGAGGGCAGTAAGGAGTCAACCACATTGCTGTGGGTCTGGAGTCACATGTAGGCCAGACGGGGTAAGGATGGCGGTTTCCTTCCGGAAAGGACATCAGTGAACCAAATGGGCTTTTTCCCCCATCAATGTAGTCATCACTAGAACCTTAATTCCCAATTCTTTACAAACTCAAATTCAATCATTTGCCACAGGGAGTTGGAACATTCCTGGTTCCTGAGTTTCTGGATTGATTTGGGATGGCATGGTGGCTCAGTGGTTAGCACTGTCGCCTCACAGCACCAGGGACCGAGGTACAATTCCACCCTCGGGCGACTGTCTGTGTCGAGTGTGCACATTCTCTCCATGTCTGCGTGGGTTTGCTCTGGTTTCCTCCCACAGTCCAAAGATATGCAGGTAAGGTGAGTTGGCCGTGGGAAATTGCCATAGTGTTCAGGGATGTGTTGGTTGGATGATTAATCAGGGGAAATATAGAGTAATAGTGGAGAGGAATGGGTCTGGGTGGGTTACTCTTCAGAAGGTTGGTGTGGACTTGTTGGGCCAAATGGTCTGTTTCCACACTGTAAGGATTCTGTGATAATGTCCAGCAATAATACCACCGGGTCATCTCCCATCTCCTCCCCTTCAGGGAACACTGATATTAGAGATCAAGATCGACTTGTCAATTCTGCGTGGCAGCATTCCTGGAATTTTCACTTCATTTCTTCAATCCACTTCCCACCTCCCATCCCCCCACCCACTCCCAGCCACCCTGACATCTATCATTGGTTACACAGAGGAAGGCTTAATTACTGCCAAACAGACTTTCTCTCATCTCCAATAATTAATCATTAATTCAAAATGTGTCCGAAGAGAGTGGTGGTGGAATAGTATTCAGGAGATTAACCTTTACAACCTGAAGTCTCCAGGATACCATGAATAATTGGCAACACTACCTGTGGCAACAGTGATAAGTAACGAGTAGTGAACCTAAGGGTTTGAAAGGGTGCCTCTGATTCAACTCAGGGAATGTGAAGGTGCGTGGTCCCTGAACACAGTGCTGTATCAATTGTTTTCACTGTCTCTGTAGGCTTCAGAGATGTTGCCTCACATGCCTTCCATTGCTTCTAGAAGAAGTGAAAGGGGAGTTCAAAGATTCATTAATAGCTAAAGCTTGCAATGAATTCTGAGTTTCTCAAAGACATTTTTCATGTAAGCTATTAGCTACAAATCCTTGGTACAATCAAGCCCTGATACAACTTCACCATTGCGTGTGAGAGAAAGAGGGTACCTCCAATCTCTTCCCCTCCATTGTCACCAGTCACCACCACTGCACTGTCCCCTCTTGCTGTGAGACTGCATTCTTTACTGCTCTCTGCATGGGATCTGGCAACATCGGAGCAGAAACTAGAGGTAAAGTTGGGAATAAGACTCTGTTACCATTCAATCTAACCTGAATGTCTCTCCCATTGCATTGTTTCAGCCCCCCTCAGGCATATGGCCTCCTTGGGCCATGTCTAATCCCAACCGACGTATGACAAATAGTGAGGGGCGAACAGTAGGCTTCGGTGCGCACTGCAAAGTCTACCTGACCAAAATGGAAGTGCCAAAGCAATGGCAAGGAAGTAGGAGATGCCGGACAAGGACATGGGGCACTCCTCTCAGTCCAGAGGCTGGTTTCCATTCAGTCTGGGAGTTAGATGGAGGAGAGATGGTATTCCAGTCAGTCAGGAAGGTTAGGAGGGGTTGTAGTTCTGAGGAAGGGTCACTCGACGTTAACTCTGATTTCCCTCCACAGATGCTGCCAGACCACCTGAGTTTTTCCAGCAGTTTCCATTTTCGATTCTGATTTACAGCATCCGCAGTTTTTTCGGGTTTTAATTGGGGGGGGGGTCTAGGCTGGTTTCAGGGCTTTATCTGCGGCTAACTCATATCTGGAGTTCCATCTGTGGGGATTCCTGTGTTATAAAACAGAGTGTTGCAGACAGACCGTGATTTTTAAAACTCGTCACTGCCCTTATTCTAACCAGCCATTCATAAGCGGATTGTGATTTATTTTTTCTTCCTTTTTAAATTTAGCCCCCTCCCCATTCCAGCTTGGTGGACTCTGAGCACCAAGTAAGGATGACAATAGTACTTTGGGGAGTTAAATCAGAAGTCGGGTTTATTTTACACACTCTTAGACACAGAAGAATGTCTCACAAAGCACATGCATTTATGGAGTGAATTTCTGGTCTCCTGCCCTTCGAAAAATTAGATGTACCTTTGAGGTATTGGCCAGTGGGGGAGGGGGGGGAGGCGGGGGTTGGTGCAGAAAATGTTCACCAAACTCATTCCTGGTTTGTCACATGGAGACAGAATGGATGGAGTGGGCATGTGCTCTAAGCCAAATAAGAGGGGATTCCAGTGAATTATGTGAACGCTTGACAGATTGAATGCAGGCATGGTGTGTGTGTGTGTGTGTGTGTGTGTGTGTGTGTGTGTGTGTGTGTGTGTGTGTGTGTGTGTGTGTGTGTGTGTGTGTGTGTGTCAGAGGAGGTGTCCAGAACAAAGGATTGCAGTCCATTTTGGATTGAGATGAATAGAGATTTCAGAGGATAGTGAACCTGCAGAATTTTCTACCAGAGAAGGTTGTGGAGATCAAGTTGCTGCATACATTTTTAAAAAACTAAATACATTTCCAGCAATTAATTGCATCGGGGGAATGGGAAGAGGGCAGGAGTGTGGCATTGAGATAAAGGATCGACCATGATGCAGAGTAGGAGTAATAAGCTGAATAGCCCACTCCTCTCTGTATACTATTTCCCTTTACTCATTAACGGGATGAGGGTAGCAGTGTTCAGGCAGCATTTATTACCCATTCCGAATGCCCAGAGGGCAGTTAAGAATCAGTTATATTGCTGTGGGTCTGTAGATTAGACCAGATAAGGGTGGCAGTTTCCTTCCCTAAACAATGGTGACTCAGTGGTTAGACTGCTGCCAGCACCAGGGTCCCAGATTCGATTCCAACCTCGGTGGCTATCTGTGTGGAGTTTGCACGTTCTCCCTGTGTCTGCCTGGGTTTCCTCCGGGTGCTCCACAGTCCAAAGATGTGCAGGTTGGGTGGATTGGCCATACTAAATTGCCCATAGTGTTAGGTGTATTAGTTAGGGGGAATGGGTCTGCTTGGGTTACTCTTCAGAGGGTCGGTATGGATTTGTTGGGCCAAAAGGCCTGTTTCTACACTGCAGGGAATCTAATCTAATCTAATAAACATTAGTGAACCAGGTGGGTTTTTTCAACTATCAGCATTAGATTCGTGGTCATCAGTAGACTCTTAATTCCAGATTTTTTTTATTATTGAATTCAAATTCCACCATCTGTCATGATGGGATTCAAACCCAGGGCCCCAGAACATTATCCAGGTCTCCAGATTAACAGTTCTGAGATAACACAACTGAGCCACTGGAAGGGATAAATCAATTATTCAACTGGCAACAATTGAGGAGCAAACCAATTGAAGGCTGTCAATGTTCTTGCCCTTTTTATAGAGTCCAAAAGTCCAGAATTGGAGTTTGCAGTCCAGAATTCCTTACTGGAAGTTGTTGAATGGCTCACCAGCAGTTAATGCCTTGCAAAATGTTTCTTTTCTTTAGAAATATCCACAAAGTCTTCTGAAGAAATTTTATTAAAATGTAACTTCAACTTGATTATTTAGACGAAAGTAAATATTACTTGCAGAGGTCACAAATGCAGGGTGTGTTGGCTGCTTACCCTTTGTGCCCTGAAGTTAAGGTATTGCCTTTGCCCAGTGGGTGTTATATGGAGCAGCACTAACCCCTGAGCTGACTGCTATTTCAAATCGATATGTTTAAAAGGGTAGTTAAATTCAGACCTGTGGGAGTCGTGTCTCCAAAGCTCCTGAAGGAGAAGGAGCAATCACCATTGAGCCAAAGACTTGCATTGCTGTGGTCAACTGTCTATGGATCATTCCAGAAATAAAGTAAAAAGTCATTGACACATCTTCTGACAGGATAAGTGTAACTTGCAATTCTATTACATAGGGTTTTATTTCTTGGAGGCAATCATCTCTGTAAGTGGTTCAAGCACAACAGTTAGCATTCCACATCCATCAGGAGCTATTTGACGTGTTTATTTTCTGACTAATGTCCATTTCTGAGAAATGTTTGCAAGCTTTTGCTAAGACATGTCAATTGATGACATCATCCATCTTTGTTTGACTGTGATAGTCATGGAAGTCTACAGCGTGAAAACAGGCCCTTCGGCCCAACTTGCTCATGTCGCCTAGTTTTCTCATTTGAAACCAGTCCCATTTGCCTGCATGTGGTCTGTTATACACCTACATCTTCATAACATGTCCATAATCCTCCATACCTATCCCAAACATGTACCTGCCCAAATATCTCTCAAATGACAAAATTGTAGTTACCTCTGGCAACCTGCTTCAGACACTCACCACCCTCTGTGTGAAAAATAAATGCCCCACTGGACTCTTTTGCATCTCCCCCCCCCCCTCGCCTTAAACCTGTGCCCTCTAGTTTTAGACTCCCCTAGTATGGGGAAATGCTGTCGGCTATCTGCATATCTATGCTTCCCTGAGGAAGTCAATGCCTGGTCTCCACATTTCCCAGTTTCACTTACCGGAGGGTGTTGTTGGTGCAGTCCTGGAGGGCACTATTTAACATTTTGCCCTTGACACTGGCGTACAATGACCTTAGAAGCTCAATGTCAAACTGCCTCAGTTGTTTATAAGTGGGATCAGCAGGCGAAACATTGGCAGTGTTTCAATGATCAGGTGTTCTGCTTTTAATTGTACACCTAGGCATATAGTGTTACTCTCCAGAGATGAGAAGCATAGAGATGAGGCATTAGGGATCCAAGTCAGGTATTTGGAAATCAAAGAAAAATAAAGACCAACAAATATAATGCTTACGAGTCAGGATCATTATCGTCCAACAATGCATAAAAACACCTGCAATCTGTTTGCTAACAATGTATTTGTAGTATGCTAATCCCTAATTCCCCAATGGGGTGGCATGGTGGCTCAGTGGTTAGCACTGCTACCTTACAGTGCCAGGGATCTGGGTTTGATCCCACCTTTGGGCGACTGTGTGTGTGGAGTTTGCACGTTCTCCCTGTGTTTGTGTGAGTTTCCTTCAGGTGCTCTGGCTTTCTCCCACAGTCCAAAGATGTGCAGATTAGGTGGATTGGCCATGGGAAATGCAGGGTTACAGGGATAGGGGTGGGTCTGGCTGGGATGCTCCTCAGAGGATCAGTGGGAATTTGATGGGCTGAATGGCCTGCTTCCACAGTGTAGGGAAGCTATGAATCTAATCCTTAAATGTACCCTACAGCAAGCTTGCAATGTGAGCTTCATAAAGTGGTAACTGGTTTAGTAAACTACAAGTATTGCAAATTGCCATAATCCTCTGCTCTAGAGAACATACGATAAATGAAATATTTGGTACACTATGTCTGTGATTAATTCACTTATTCATTTACATATATGGCAATTTACTGATTTAAATTGCTGAGCAATAGTTTGAAAACCCTTCACTGAAAAATGTGTTGCTGGAAAAGCACAGCAGGTCAGGCAGCATCAAAGGAGCAGGAGAATCGATGTTTCGGGCATCAGCCCTTCTTCAGGAATGAGGAGGGTGTGCCAAGCAGGTAGGGAGGAGGCACTTGGGGGAAGGGTGTCGGAAATGCGATAGGTGGAACTAGGTTAAGGTAAGGTTGATAGGCCAGAGAGGGGTTGGGGGCGGAGAGGTCAGGAAGAAGATTGCAGGTTAAGAAGGCGGTGCTGAGTCTGAGGGTTGAGACTGAGAAAAGGTGGGGGGGAGGGGAAATGAGGAAGCTGGAGAAATCAAAACTCTTAGCCTATGGAGTAAAGATCACTGTTCTGAAAATATTGCATTTTGCTGGAGAATTTTACAATGTAGCATCAAGATCATTCAATCCATCCTGTCCCTGCTCACTCTTCTGTCGAGGCTTCCAATGACTTCCAGTCCCTATCTTTCCTGTGGTTTGATAAATGTTTTCCTTCCAAGTATTTATCCACTCACTGTGCTTAAAAAAAATTCTGGCCGTGTTACCTTTATTTAAAGAATTAACCCATGTCCTCTGATCACGTTGCCATGATTCAACCAGGGAATTATTCCAATGTTCAGAAGGAGGTCGTCATGGAGATCAGTGGCCTTGTGCTAACAAAGATGTCCCAGCACATTGAGGATTTCATGTCTTGTTGCAGTCAAGGCCACAGTGGTGCTTAATGTTAGCGTTGCCGGAACTTTCCAGGGGATATAATTACATCTCGCAACTCTCTGAGAAAATGTTAGAATATCATCCTCTATTGTCAGGTGAAGTGCAGTAAGTGAGAGATTCAAAGTTTGGGAGAAGATTTGTAGCTCGGGTGCTCGTTGTTGGAGTTCTGTTCGCCGAGCTGGGAATTTGTGTTGCAGACGTTTCGTCCCCTGTTTAGGTGACATCCTCAGTACTTGGGAGCCTCCTGTGAAGCGCTTCTGTGATCTTTCCTCTGCCATTTGTAGTGGTTTGTATCTGCCACTTCCGGTTGTCAGTTCCAGCTGTCCGCTGCAGTGGTCGGTATATTGGGTCCAGGTCGATGTGCTTATTGATTGATTTCCCTGGCTGTTCTCTGGATTCCTGGAGGCATGGCACTCATCCACAGATTGAATCAATAAGCACATCGATCTTATACACTTCAGTAAGATCCCCCTTCAATCTCCTATGCTCTAAAGAAAAAAGTCCCAGCTTATCTAACCTCTCCCTATAACTCAGACCCTTGAGTCCTGGCAATATCCTTGTAAATTTCTTCTGTGCTCTCTCCAGTTTAATAACATTTTTTCCTACAGCAAAGTGGCCAAAACTGAACACAATACAAGTGTATCCTCACCAACATCCTGTACAACTGCAACATAACTTCCCAACTTCTATACTCAATGCCCTGACTAATGAAGGCCTTCTTCACTGCCCAATTTACCTGTGACCCCACATTCAGAGAGCTGTGCATCTGAACTCCAAGATCCCTGTGTTCTACTACACTCCATAAGGCCCTACCATTCACCATGAAACTCCTACCTTGATTTGACTTTCCAAAATGCAAGACCACGCACTTATCTACATTAAACTCTATTTGCTATTTCTCGGCCCACTTCCCAAGCTGATCAAGGTCCTGCTGCAATTTCTGAGAACCTTCCTCCCTGTCCACGATACCGCCTATCTTAGTGTCATCTGCAATTATCATTATTAATGTTAAATTATTAAGTTTTCCAATAGTTAGGTTATTCCAAGTTCCTCTCTCTTTTGTTGTATTTTAACTATACCAATTTTGCTTAATATTGAACAGTTTGACCAATTCAATTGCATTTGGAACACGGCATCTCACATTCACTACAGGAAAAAGTTAGGGACTGGGCCACCTTCTTATTTTATTTTGAGGAGATCTAGTCTAGTCCATAACACTTAGGATTCCCTCTGATGCTTGTGGTCTCCCTCGGAAACAGCCTCGTGTTGAGCACTCATACAATGAAAGCCACTGAAGCACCCCAGGTATATCGCAGAGCAGGATGTTACTGGAGTGCTGGAGAGAGGTTAGAACATAGAACATAGAAGGATACAGCGCAGTACAGGCCCTTCGGCCCTCGATGTTGCGCCGACCGAATCCTACCTAACCTATACTAGCCCAATAACTTCCAAATGCCTATCCAATGCCCGCTTAAATGACCATAAAGAAGGAGAGTTCACCACTGATACGGGCAGGGCATTCCATGAACTCACAACCCACTGTGTGAAGAATCTACCCCTAACATCTGTCCTATACCTACCACCCCTTAATTTAAAGCTATGTCCCCTAGTAACACCTGACTCCATTAGCGGTAAAAGGTTCTTAGTATCTACCCTATCTAAACCCCTAATCATCTTATACACTTCTATCAGATCTCCCCTAAACCTTCTCTTCTCCA
Organism: Hemiscyllium ocellatum; assembly: GCF_020745735.1. Taxonomy (NCBI): domain Eukaryota; kingdom Metazoa; phylum Chordata; class Chondrichthyes; order Orectolobiformes; family Hemiscylliidae; genus Hemiscyllium; species Hemiscyllium ocellatum. The sequence continues at coordinate 55,963,448 of NC_083420.1, forward strand.
ATGAGAACAGCCCCAAGTGCCTCAGCCTTTCCTCATAAGATTTTCCTACCATTCCAGGCAACATCCTGGTAAACCTCCTCTGCACTCGTTCTAAAGCTTCCACATCCTTCCTATAGTATGGCGACCAAAACTGCACACAATACTCCAGATGAGGCCTCACCAGAGTCTTATACAACTGCAACATGACCTCAGGACTCCGGAACTCAATTCCTCTGCCAATAAAGCCCAGTACACCATATGCCTTCCTCACAGCACTATTTACCTGGGTGGCAACTTTCAGAGATCTGTGTACATGGACACCAAGATCCCTCTGCTCATCCACACTACCAAGTAGCCTACCATTAGCCCAGTAATCCATCATCTTGTTATTCCTACCAAAGTGAACGACTTCACACTTAGCTACATTGAATTCCATTTGCCACATTTCCGCCCAGCTCTGCAACTTATCTATATCCCGCTGTAACCTACCACTTCCTTCCTCATTATCCACAACTCCACCGACTTTTGTGTCATCCGCAAACTTGCTTACCCAGCTTTCAAGTCCTTCCTCTAGATCATTTATAAAGATAACAAAAAGCAGTGGTCCCAAAACAGATCCTTGTGGTACACCGCTAGTAACTGCGCTCCAAGATGAACATAATCCATCAACTACTACCCTCTGTCTCCTTCCAGCCAGCCAATTCCTAATCCAAACCTCTAATGTATCCTCAATGCCATGCCTCCGAAGTTTTAGCATTAGCCTACCATGGGGAACCTTATCGAACGCCTTACTAAAATCCATATACACAACATCTACTGCTTTACCCTCATCCACTTCCTTAGTCACCTTCTCAAAGAACTCAATAAGGTTTGTGAGGCACGACCTGCCCTTCACAAAACCATGCTGGCTATCACTGATCACGTTATTCCTACCCAGATGTTCATAAATCTTATCCCTTACCATTCTCTCTAAGACTTTGCCCACCACTGAAGTCAGACTCACTGGCCTATAGTTACTAGGGCTATCCCTACTCCCTTTCTTGAACAATGGGACCACATTCGCTATCCTCCAGTCCTCTGGTACTATTCCCGTTGACAATGACGACATAAAAATCCAGGCCAATGGCTCTGCTATCTCCTCCCTAGCTTCCCATAGGATCCTGGGGTAAATGCCATCAGGCCCAGGAGACTTATCTATATTCATCCTTTCCAATATTCCCAAAACCTCTTCCCTGCATATTTCCAGGGCATCCATTCTAATTATTTGTGATTCCATATTCACATCAGCAACAGTGTCCTGTTCCTGAGTGAATACTGATGAAAAGTACTGATTTAATGTCTCTCCAATCTCCTCCGCCTCCACACACAACTTCCCACTACTATCCTTGACTGGACCGATACCTACCCTAGTCATCCTTTTATTCTTGACATACCTATAGAAAGCCTTTGGGTTTTCCCTAATCCTACCAGCTAAAGACTTTTCATGTCCCCTTCTCGCTTCTCTTAGCTCCCTCTTTAGCTCCTTCCTGGCTACCTTATAACTCTCAATCGCCCCTACTGAACCTTCACGCCTCATCTTTACATATGCCGCCTTCTTCCCTTTCACAAGGGACTCCAATTCCTTACTAAACCACGGCTGCCTCACAAGGCCCTTTACACCATGCCTGACTGGTACATACCTATCGAGGACACGCAGTAGCTGCTCCTTGAACAATCCCCACATCTCATTAGTGTTCTTCTCTTGAAGCCTGTTTTTCCAATCCACACATCCTAAGTCATGCCTCACTGCATCATAATTTCCCTGCCCCCAGCTATAGCTCTTGCCCTGCAGTGCACACTTATCCCTCTCCATCACTAAAGTAAAAGTCACCGAGTTGTGGTCACTGTCCCCGAAGGTTGGGATGCTTCAACTGCTCAGGGTTACTGGGCTGAGATTGTAAAGATTTACTGAGGTTCCCCAATCTGATACAGGCGAGAGATCAAATAAAAACGAACAGCTGTGAGGCTGGAGATCTGAAATAGAAACTTAAAGCGCTGCTTGGGGAGGAGGGGGGATATGCAGCACCCGAGAAGATAGAAAAACAGAGTTAACCTTTCCAATCCAGAACTCCCTCTCCACGGACGCTACCGACTCTGCTGGGTTTCTTTGGCAGTTTATGTGTTTGACATGAAAGATTGAAAGTTCCCACCAAGGGTTCGATGGTGCAGGAGGAAGGGAACTGAATGAATACCAGGGGAGTGGACCTCATTTGTGAGCGATGCCCTCCACCAACAGAACTCCGGAATGGTATTGCCCCACGATGTACCATCCACAACAGAGGAGCCCTTTAGTTACACTCAATCCTTACAGTGCTTTCATTGTGAAGCTCACAATTAAAACAGAGCTACCACTCTTTCTGAGTTATCTGCATGATAAGAAAAAGGAAAGCATTCTGCAGACTTACAAATATGAAATTATGTACTCAGGCTTTTACCCTTGGTGTTGGCCTTGAAATGGTCTAATCTATTTGGATGCCTCTATGAACAGCAGCTGCAAGTGAGCTGAATGGCACTGACAATCTGGGAAAGACAGTTCAGATTAGGGGGAGACAGTGGCCTAGTAGTATTAAACTATTAAATCAGAAACTCAGCTCATGTTCCAGGAACCCAGGTTGAAATCCAGCCGAGGCAAATGGTAGAATTTAAATTCAGTTGGGGTGGCATGGTGGCTCAGTGGTTAACACTTCCTCACAGTACTAAGGACCCAGGTTCGATTCCAGCCTTGGCAACTGTCTGAGTGGCGTTTAGACATTCTCCCAGTGTCTGTGTGGGTTTCCACTGGTGTTCCGGTTTCCTACCACAATCCAAAGATGTGCAGGTTCGGTAATATTGGCCATGCTAAATTGCCCATAGTGTTCAGGGATTTGTAAGTTAGGTGCATTAGTCAAGGGGAAATGTAAAGTAGTAGGGTAGGGGAATGGGTCTGGGTGGGATATTCTTTGGCGGGTCCATGTGGATTGGTTGGGCCAAATGGCCTGTTTCCACATTGTAGGGATTCTATGAAATGAAAGGAATCTGGAATTGAGGGATTAATGATGACCCATGAACCCATTGTTGACGGCTTGGGAAAAACCCATCTGGTTCACCTATGTCCTTTGGGAAGGAAATCTTCTGTCCCTACCTGGTCTGGCTTACATGTGACTCCAGACCCACAAAAATGTGATTAATGCTTAACTGCCCTCTCAGCAATTAGGGATGGGCAATAAGGTCAGCCAGTGGTGACCTTATTCCATGAATGAATCAAAAAAATGATTCCCTCTTTGCAATGATCTCAACAGGCTGAGAGTGATGATCCCTCAGAATGGCACACATCACCATGAGCTTCAGCAGTTTGGGTCATCTGACTGATTGGGGGCAAAGGTGGAGTGGGGCTGGGTATAGGGAAGCCTCAGTAGGGGAAGAGCTGGAAGGTAACACCAACTGAAGGAATCCAGTCGATTCCCATACTGTTGGACAGCACGGTGGCTTAGTGGTTAGCACTGCTGCCTCACAGCGCCAGGGGCCCAGGTTCACTTCGGGCAACTGTCCGTGTGGAATCTGCACATTCCCCATGTGCCTGCGTTGATTTCCTTTGGGTGCTCTGGTTTCCTCCCACAATCTGAAGATGTGCACGTTAGATGCATAAGGTAGGGAAATGGGTCTCAGCGGGATATCTTTGGAGGGTTGGCGTTGTGGGCTTATTGGGTCAAAGGGCCTTTTTCCACACTGTAGGAATTCAATGAATCAATTCTATGAGATCTGAATGGACCTCTTAAATTTCAAATTTAATGTTGATCTTACTCCCTGTGCACCTTATCTGCAGCTGTAATGTTGTATTCCTCGCTCTGTTCTATTACCTTAATGCACTTTATATGGTATGATCTACCTGTACTGCATACAAAACAAAACCTTTCACTGTAGCTAAGTGCATTTGACAATAATTAAATTAAACCTTGGGTTATCTCCTCATTCAGTCCAGTGATCTGCTGGTGGAAAGGTCTCTCAGCATCACAGATGATCTGCTAAATCCTTTCAGCCTAGGAGCTTTCAGAATCACCATGGCAACCACCTGAACACAAATAGCAACATCTTCCTGTATCTTGGAAGCTCTGCTGTGACTGTTGTCGAATCTCTGACCTCATCGTTCTGGGGACGAGTGGTTCCAGACTCTCCATGAATCCGGAGCCAACCTGCAGATGGATTCCCAGCCCCTCACAACCCTCAAGCCACGGTCTGAAAACCATCAGGCAGGCTCTCTACTGCAACAAGCAGTTGGTTCATCAAATCCATCAGCCTGCCCTAGAAGCCTAGGCCCAGTGAGCTCCTCATTTGGCCTGCTAGAACAGTCCCCTGCCGCTCGATATGATGCCATGCTGCCTTGTGTCTTTCAATCAGCTGCTGGTCACCAGTTCCCAATATGTCGCACTGTGAGAATTCTCTTCGAACCCTGATCATCCAACAGAGCATGGTCTCTGCAGCAGTGGTAGACGTTGACGCAAGTCATAGCTTCCCTTCCCCTTACTCCTTCTTTAGGCTGGGATAGATGTCAGTGAGTCATTGAGGTGAGTGTTGCTTATCACAGACTTGTTCAGCAGGGACAGATGGATGTTGCTCCTGGGACGCAGCACTAATGTAGTTGGAAGTCTTAGAGTGCAGTGTGTGCTGGTGATGGAGAGGTGTACAGGTAGAGAGCATATGTAGTTTGAGAGTGGGATCACTAGCTCTAAGGAACAAGTGTGCATCTATCAGGAAACTGAGTGAACATAGGCCTCAGGATGAAACGCCTTCTGCTCTATATCTGTTTGCTAGTATATGTTGTATGTGCGTGTGTGTTATATGTGCACGTATGTTCCTTTTTATTCATTCACAGGATGAGGGCATTGCTGGCTAGCCCAGTATTTATTGCCCCTCCCTAATTGCCCAGAGGCCAACATTGCTGTGGGTCTGGAGTCATATATTGGCCAGACCACATAAGGATGGCAGATCCCTTCCCTAAAGGGCACTAGCCAATCAAATAGATTTTTCCCTACAATTGACAATGAATCCACGATAATCATTGGACTCTTAATTCCAAATTTTTATTGAATTCAAATTTCATTTTCTGCCGCGGTGGGATTTGAATCTAGGTCTCCAAGGCAGCCTTCGAGATACAAAACAATGCTGAATCGCCAAGCAAAAACTGATAGTCAAGTTCCATACCCATGAAGAACTCCTCAACTGTGAGCTTGGGTTCATGTCACACTGCATGTAACCCCATCACACTGTTCTGTACCTGTAAGATCCTCCTTACTGTTTTGACACCATCACCTTGATAAATTACTATGACCTCTCTACCTTAAATAGTTTATACAGTTTTGGATTGCTTATTACTTTGGTTAGACCCTTAGCATGTGACTCTGACACCTATCATGTTTTTCCAGCCATTTGGTTTGTCTCTAGCACCACCTTATTTTTAATATTTTCTCTCTGCCTCATTTAATCAAATTATAGATAATCCCTTCACTTGTTATTCAGCTGTTGACATTTTTCTCACACCATCTGACACTCATGCCACCTGGAGAGACTTATAATTGAACATTTCACTTACACCAGTTGTATGATCTTTTGATCTCTGTGCGTTTGACCTCTGCCTATAAATTCTGTGTCTGTGTGCTCTTCTCTCTCACTTCACCAAACAAAGGGGCAGCAACCTGGCATTGTGTGACTTCTGACGTGTGTGTGTGCATGTGCGTGTGTGTGTCTGTGTGTGTGTGTGTGTGTGTGTGAGCGCGTGTGTGCGCGCGCGCGCGTGTGTGTGTCCATGTTTGAAGAGCTGGGAGATGTGACTGGTTTTTTTCGTCTGGTTTAGCCATGAGGAATATTTTGCTGCTTGTTTGAAGTTTAACTCTGTTGAGCATCTTAAAGTATTGTTACTGGAGTTGCAGCTTTGTAACTGTCTACATATTTTAACAGGCTCTCCATTTACTACAAAACCTGTCCAGAAGACCCAACCTTACGTTCATCTCCCATGAGATCCTGCCCTACTCTCCCACCAAGTCACCATCAAATGAGGCAATCTCTGTTGCACAGAACAAAGTATAGACCTCTTTCAGAATATGTTCATAGTCACAGTCAGGGTCAGTGTCACGGTCAGCTCTCCTGACCTGCACAGAAGGTGAGTCCTGGAGGTCCTCTCTGGCCTACTGCTAGCCCCAGCTCCCTCGCCCACCCCCACTTCGTAACTTACACACTGTTAGCTCACCATTAATCCAGTGTTTCCCACCACCCCATCCAAACCCACCTCACAGTTCAGCTTGAAATTCACAAATCAGATTGCAATAACATCACTCGAGCCTATGTGTGTCTTTGAAAACAAGCTGCTCCCCTTTCCTTTATGCGAGGGTCCTGTCACCCACCATCCCACCCACCCACTCCACCCCCCCTCACACACACACACTTCTGCCTTCCCTCTGATCACTGACAGTGTGGTTTAGTGTATGGACCAGTCATGACTTCATAGCAAGCCCCTGTTCATATTTATCTCCCATTCCCTAACTTCCTCCAAGATCAGTTATTTGTAGAGCAAGGTCTGAAGTCCCTGTAATCATTTTTCACATGAATACACGTGATTAAACATTATCTCATTAAACTGAATGTGAGCCTTTCGCTTTCATATTCTCTGAGATGTAAGGGATACCTGTTCAAATTCAAGCAGAATTCAACAAAGGGTGAAATGATTTGCAACTAATAAGGATTGACATTGAGATTAAACCATTAAATGCAGTTTTAGTTAACCTGTTGACCTCCATTCAGGCTTGTGTTTAACTAAGTATGGCCATCGAAGAATTATTTACTGAGGTTTGCAATGCTCCAGTCCTTGGCCTGCTGTGCAGTGCAGAACTACACCATACTACAAAGCAAGATGAGACAGCGATCAAAGATCAGTGCTTGTTTTGTGGGCTTTGAGTTCTATTTCTGCTTAAATTCTCAAATGACGTGATCCAGGAATTACATGCTGGTCATCCTGGTGCAGGAAGAATGCAAGGATTAGTCGGAACGCGCATACAGTGGCCTTCTCCAGGTAGCGAGATGGATAACGCTGCTCATTAGTGTCAAGCCTGTCAGATCAACTCACTGATAAACCTTGACAAAACAGATGCCAGGTTAAGCCTTGGTGATGAGTTCATGTTAAACTTTATTGCGTTGAAGATGTGGAAAGTTTTGCATAATTTAGTGTCTTGATCATATAAATGATTTGGATGCGAGCATAAGAGGTACCGTTAGTAAGTTTGCAGATGACACCAAAATTGGAGGTGTAGTGGACAGCGAAGAAGGTTATCTCAGATTACAACAGGATCTGGACCAGATGGGCCAATGGGCTGAGAAGTGGCAGATGGAGTTTAATTCCGATAAATGCGAGGTGCTGCATTTTGGGAAAGCAAATCTTAGCAGGACTTATACACTTAATGGTAAGGTCCAAGGGAGTGTTGCTGAACAAAGAGACCTTGGAGTGCAGGTTCATAGCTCCTTGAAAGTAGAGTCGCAGGTAGAAGAAGGTGTTTGGTATGCTTTCTTTTATTGGTCAGAGTATTGAGTACAGGAATTGGGAGGTCATGTTGCGGCTGTACAGGACATTGGTTAGGCCACTTTTGGAATATTGCATTCAATTCCGGTCTCCTTCCTATCGGAAAGATGTTGTGAAGCTTGAAAGGGTTCAGAAAAGATTTACAAGGATGTTACCAAGGTTGGAGATTTTGAGCTATAAGGAGAGGTTGAATAGTCTGGGGCTGTTTACCCTGGAGCGTCGGAGGCTGAGGGATGACGTCATAGAGGTTTACAAAATCATGAGGGGCATGGATATCTCAAATAGACAAAGTCTCTTTCTTGGGGTCGGGGAGTCCAGAACTAGAGGGCAATAGGTTTTGGGTGAGAGGAAAAGTTATAAAAAAGACCTAAGGGACAACTTTTTCACACAGAGGGTGGTATGTGAATGGAATGAGGTGCCAGAGGAAGTGGTGGAGGCTGGTACATTTGCAACATTTAAAAGGCATCTTCAACACACGCCTGAATGGAGGTCAACAGGTTAACTAAGACTGCACTTAATGGTTTAAACTCAATGTCAATCCTTAGTAGTTGCAAATCATTTCACCCTTTGTTGAATTCTCCTTGAATTTGAACAGGTATCCCTTACATCTCAGAGAATATGGAAGCGAAAGGCTCACATTCAGTTTAATGAGATAATGTTTAATCACGTGTATTCATGTGAAAAATGATTACAGGGACTCAGAGTTTGCTCTACAAATAACTGATCTTGGAGGAAGTTAGGGAATAGGAGATAAATATGAATAGGAAGGGTTTGGAGGGATATGGGCCAGGTGCTGGCTGGTGGGATTAGATTGGGTTGAGATATCTGTTCGGCATGGATGAGTTGGACCAAAGGGTCTGTTTCCTCGCTGTATATCTCTATGACTCTATGACTCTGTGACTCAAAGTCGTATTGATGTTAATAACAGATTCAGTGCTTTGTAAGTTGATGGGTTTGGATCTACAATTGGATTGGTTTCAGACTATTGATCTCCATTTTAAGACCATAAGACATAGGAGTGGAAGTAAGGCCATTCGGCCCATCGAGTCCACTCCGCCATTCAATCATGGCTGATGGCCATTTCAACTCCACTTACCCACATTCTCCCCATAGCCCTTAATTCCTTGAGACAACAAGAATCTATAAATCTCTGCCTTGAAGACATTTAGCGTCCCGGCCTCCACTGCACTCTGCGGCAATGAATTCCACAGGCCCACCACTCTCTGGCTGTAGAAATGTCTCCACATTTCTGTTCTGAATTTACCCCCTCTAATTCTCAGGCTATGTCCACGGGTCCTAGTCTCCTCGCCTAACGGAAACAGTTTCCTAACATCCACCCTTTCCAAGCCATGTATTATCTTGTAAGTTTCTATTAGATCTCCCCTTAATCTTCTAAACTCCAATGAATACAATCCCAGGATCCTCAGCTGTTCCTTGTATGTTAGACCTACCACTCCAGGGATCATCCGTGTGAATCTCCGCTGGATACGCTCCAGTGCCAGTATTTCCTTCCTGAGGTGTGGGGGCCAAAACTGGACACAGTACTCCAAATGGGGCCTAACCAGATCTTTATAAAGTCTCAGTAGCACAATGGTGTTTTTATATTCCAACCCTCATTTTCCTCATTTCGAGAATGTATGTCTAATATTCTCTAGATAGTCACTTGCCATTTGAAGTGGAAGCCGAGAATGTTTTACATCGAAAGCATCTCTGAAGTTTGGCGGCAGAAATGATTTAACATTTTTTTTAAAAAAATTCAAACATGCTCTTAAGCATTCCTGAACGTTTTGTTTCTTGTCACTGAATCTTACTTTTCATGTTTATCCGCCATCATTAAATCACAAGTATTTGTGAAATGGTTGTGAAAGAGTTAATGTCAAACTTACATTAACTCCACCCCATTTGATAATGCAACTCACAGTCTTTAGCTGAAGACAGGGAATTCTACAGAAGCCTTCAGAGGGTGCAGATGTATTCTGCACAGCTCCCGAGAGTCCTCAGTGGTTGTGCCTAACTATTAAATGTGTGTTGTAATGTTGCTATCACGACATGAACCATTTTATTAATTAGTGACTCTTGTGTTTAGGCAGACCAAGGGTCAGTTCTGTCCCACTGATAATGAGACAGGCAGGGACACAGTCTAAATTACAAAGCACTGATGGTAGCAATTGTCTCAAACAACCCTTTCACTGTACCATAAAGTGGCAGAAATAGCATCATCTGTCTGAAGTAAATCCGATAGCACACATGATCACCAATCCAGCAGCAGCAGGATTATTCACCAGGAGGACGTTACTCATTTGAATTGATCTTATAAATTAAATTGAAGCTTTATAACCTCTGGTAAGATGGTTGTGTCATAAGGCTTCTGAGCACGGCGCACGTCCTTTCTGTCCACTTTTCATTTCTTTTCTTTTTTATCTCTCTTCTCTCAGCTTTTTCCCTGACTTAATTTTACTTATCTCTTGGTGAAAGGCTGGGTTGCGGTGAAGGCATTGGTAATGAGTACCCCAGCAGCATGGATTTGATTGGGCCCAGCTCATGATCTCGAATAGGCCCAGGAGCATGGACTTGAGTAGTACAGCAGCGTAGACTCAAGTAGGCCCAACAGCACAGACTTGCGTGGGCCCAGCAGCTCAGGACTCAAGTGGGCCTAGAAGCACAGACTCCAGTGGGCCCAGCAGCATTGACTTGAGTAGGCTCAGCAGCACAGACTTGAGTGGGCCCAGCAGTATGGACTTGAGTAGACCCAGCAGAGTGTGAACTGGAGTAGGTTCAGGAGCAACGATTTGAATAGGCCCAGCAGCGCAACATGATTGGGTCTAGTAGCATAGATTTGAGTGGTGCCATGAGCGCACACTTGAGTTTGCCCAGCAGCATTGGCTTGCATAGCCTAGGAGACCAGACTCGAGGTCAGTCTCAATTGGGTCTCGCAACATCACTGGAGTGGGGCCAACAGCTCAGATGCAAGTAGGCTCGGCAGCATAACTGGACTGGGCCCAGCAATGCTGACTTGAGTAGGCCCAGCAGCACTGAATTGAGTGGGCCCAGCAGCATGACTGGACTGGGCCCAGCAACACAGACTCTAGAGGCGAAGTTGGAGGCAGGTTCAGGTTCCCGGCAGCTTCTGCATGGATGAGATGGTCCTAACGTTGATTCATGGCTGCTGCGGTGTTTGGGTTCCCAGTGGCACTTGCTTCCAGCAGAGATTCATGGAGGCCTAGAGGAGGCCTTGAGTTCCGGCCCAGCACAAGACCGGGCTGCATGAGCAGCTGCTGTATTGGCAAGGTGGGCCTGAAGCGAGCACATGGCAACAGTGGAGTCGAGTTTACGCCTGTTGGATACCTGGCAGCATCGATTGAATCTAGATTGACGAGATCTATCGAGGACTCATAATGGCGAGGGCATTGGTGGAGGCAAGATGGCGCCAAAGAGCAGGTGACTTTCAGTCCAGTGGCAGCACAATGAAGGAGACTCGTGCCCGGCCAACAGGCCCATGACCATCGGCAGAGCACTTAACAAGAAGGACCACATAGTTGGACACTTTGTTTACTTCTTCATTTATCTGCCTTTATATTCTCTGTTTCGGTTTATTTTTCTGTGTTTTAAGATGGTGCCGGAAATTGGCAACACTATACAACATTTTTCACCACATTTTTAACAAGGTACATGAGACAATAAATAAATGACATAATACTCGTCCATCAATTCCAATGCAGGATTGTTTCAGGGCAAGAATTTCATGAGCGTGTGAAAAGCTCAAGTGTTGTAACTGAACTGAAGAGGAGAGCCACGACATGTTTTCTTTTGGTGGATTTGGTGCGAGCTTCATGTAAATCAATAATCAGAACATTTTTTAATTAATTCACAGGACATGGGTGTCTTGCTGGTCTCTAGTTCCCCTTGAGAAGATGGGGGTGTACTATAGTCCACGTGCTGTAGGGATGTTCACAAAAACTGTCAGGAAGGGAGCTCCAGGATTGTGACCCAGTGACAGTTAAAAAACACTGAAGGCCATATATTTTCAAGTCAGGATGGTGAGTGGTTTGGAGAGGAACTGACACATGGGTCTTCCCATGTATCTGCTGCCATTATCCTTCTAGGTGGACATGGTCGTGGGTTTGGAAGGTGCTGTCTGAGGACCTTTGATGACTTTCTGCAGTGCACCTTGGAGACAGTACACACTGCTGCTACTAAGTGTTGGTGGCGGTGGGAGTGGATGTTTGTGAATGTGGTGCCAATCAAGTGAGTTGCTTTGTTCTGGATGGTGTTAAGCTTTTTGAATGTTATTGGAGTTGCCACCATCCAGGCAAGTGGGGAGTATTCCATCACATTCCTGACTTGTGCCTTGTAGATGGTGGACTGGCTCTGGGGAGTCAGGAAGTGATTAACTCGCCGCAGGATTCCTAGTCTCTGACCTGGTCTTGTAGCTAACATATTGTTTCAGTTGCATGACACTGAGGCCTTTTACTATAAATTCTTCATCTTATGATCCTGCTCCACAGCTACCTAGTGAAGGAGTAGCGCTCCGAAAGCTAGTGCTTCCAAATAAACCTGTTGGATTATAACCTGGTGTTGTGTGATTTTTAACTTTGCCCATCACTAGTTCCTCCACATCATGGATACTTGTCATGACCATGGGTCAGAAATCTGAAATAATGTGACATTTTTAGTCCTTAATTCCAATTTGTTTTAAAAAAGAGCACTGTTACAGAGTCAATGACTACAATTATGAAAAATAAACTATATGTGGCTAATAAAGTGCTAACAAGGTTGAGTTCATTGTTGTCTTTTCTGGTACCCGGGATGAACACTGAGCATTGGGCGTGATTTTATTCTTTTGTTTACATTTTTTAGCACTTAGAGTCAGCTGACTGGCTAACGAGTCAAATTCAGGGGGTACTTAAGAACCAATAATTACACTGCTGTGGGTTTGGAGTTACATATAGGCCTGACCAAGTAAAAATGGCAGATTTCCTTCTCCAAAAGGCATTAGTGAACCAAATGAATTTTTACAATAATCCACAATGGCTTCATGGCCATGAGGAAACTTTTAATTCCACATCTGGAAAAAAATTAAGTTCCTCCATTTCCCACAGTGTGTTTTAAACCCAACTCCTGGTCTGTGCTTTTTCTATGCCAGTGACGATATCGCTTCTGTATAGGGAGAGAGATAGTGAAATGGAGAAAGGAAGTCACCGAGGGTTGGTGATTGCATAGGGGTATAGTCACTCAACTTGTAATCCAGAACCCCAGACTAATGTTCTGGCAACATGTATTTTAAACCCATCGCGGCAAATGGTGATTTTGAATTCAACCAGTTTGGAACTTTAAACAAAAGCTTAATGGTGATTGTGTAGCCATTGTTAATTGTGGTAAAATCCCAAGCATTTTACTGAAACCATTAAGTGAAAGAAATCTGCTATCTGTCTGACCTACATGTGACTTCAGACCCACAGCAGTGAGATTGCCTTTAAGTTACCCTTTATAACAGGCCAGCAAGCCACTCAGGTATCAACCTGATCTCTGAATTTACTAGCCCAGTGACAATACCACAACACCAACACCTCCCCTTGACTGATTGATTGATTGGTTGATTCTATCAGTAATCCTTGACATAAGGAATTTTAATATCCTAATCACCAAAGTTTATTCAATCCCAAGAGATTAATTGTTAATCGTACCTTAGAGAACTACATGCTGGGTCATTGTGAAATGAACTATGCAGGACTTTGCTTGCATTCCTGATTCTGGTATGGATTCCCCCGGACGGAGATTTCCGTGTAAGGCTATGAAACCCATTAATGTTAGAACTGAAACTAAGATATCGCACGTTCCTGATCCTGTCCTACTTCACCCATGTCAAACTAATTTGAAGTTATCCCCAAGGCTCAAAGAAATCTCTACGTACAGACCTTGTATTGTGTGCAGTGCTTGTCATTATGGTTCTCGAGTTCGTATGGCCCACGTTTCCGAAGTACTATTGTGAGAGTGTTATGGCTTTTCTTAATTATAGTATTGTAAGTTGAAGAGGCCAAATTTCTTTATTTAATGAATTCCAGTTTTAAGAAGGATTAGAGGGATGATTATAGAACTTTAAGAAATGATTGTATGTGCTGAAAGGGGTGGGGAGGAGAGTGAAATGGTATTTATAGTACTTGCATATTATTAACTGAACTCCTGCTGACCTCCATATGACATAAGCACGTTTTTGCAGCAACACTCCAAGCTTCCTCGATTCATACAGTGCAGAAAAAGCCATTCGGACCATCAAGTCTGCACCGACAGAGCTACCGATAAAAGTGCTCTAATTTCTTTTCCTGCACTCGCCCCATATCCTTAAACGTTTGAAGTGTACTTCCAAACTCTTTATAAAGGTTGGAAGGTTTCAAGCCTGCCCTATCTAAGCAGGGCATTCCAGATTCCTCCGACCCACTGAGTGAAGATGTTTCTTTCCCAAATCCTTTCTGAATTTCCTGCCCCTTAGCTGAAACTATGCTCCCTCATGAGTGACCTCTGAACCAAGCTGCTTTCTATTCACTCTGTGCATGCCCCTCAGAATCTTATAACACCTCTTTTCTTCTTTACTTTGATACGGGTGACACGGTGGCTCACAGCACCTGGGTTCAATTCCCACCTTGGGCAACTGTCTGTGTGGAGTTTGCACGTTCTCCCCGTGTCTGTGTGGGTTTCCTCCCACAGTCCAAAGATGTACAGTTCAGGTGAATTGGCCATACTCAATCGCTCCATAGTGTTAGGTGCATTAGTCAGGGGTAAACATAGGGGAATTGGTCTGGGTGGGTTGCTCTTCAGAGGGTCACTGTGGACTTGTTGGGCCAAAGGGCCTGTTTCCATGCTGTAGGGAATGTAATCTAATCTTTTTAAGATTGGGCTGGAAAAAGGAGAAGCTAATTATTGACATGCCCATTTGACATAAATAAATATGTATTAATTCAGGAAAGCCAACACAGATTTAGATTAGATTAGATTAGATTAGATTAGATTAGATTACTTACAGTGTGGAAACAGGCCCTTCGGCCCAACAAGTCCACACCGACCTGCCGAAGCGAAACCCACCCATACCCCTACCCTTACATTTGCCCCTTACCTAACACTACGGACAATTTAGCATGGCCAATTCACCTGACCTGCACATCTTTGGACTGTGGGAGGAAACCGGAGCACCCGGAGGAAACCCACACAGACACGGGGAGAACGTACAAACTCCACACAGTCAGTCGCCTGATTCATAGAGAAATTTACAAGGATGTTGCCAGGACTCAAGGGTCTGAGTAATAGGGAGGGTTTTTCCTCTTTTGAGACTGAAGGGAGATCTTACAGAAGTGTATAAGATCATGAGAGGTATGGATAGGGTGAATGCACTCAATCTTTTTCCCAGGTATGGAGAATCAAGGACTAGAGGAGATCAGTTTAAGGTTAGAGGGGAAAGAATAAAAGGTATCCTGACGGGCAACTTTTTACACAAAGGGTGGTACACACATGGGATGAGCTGCCAGCGGAAGTGGTTGAAGTGAGTACATTAACATTTAAAAGGCATTCGGACAACTACGTGGATAGGAAAGCTTTAGAAGGATATGGCGAAAGTGAGGACAGCAGATGCTGGAGATTAGAGTTGAGAGTGTGGTGCTGGAAAAGCACAGCAGGTCAGGCAGCATCCGAGGAGCAGGAGAGTCAACGCTTCGGGCCAAAGCCCTTTATCAGAAATTAAAAGGATATGGACCAAGTGCAGAGAAGTGTGGTTGGCATGGATGAATATTTGGTCATCACGGACCAGTTTGGGCCGAAAGACCTGTCTCCGTGTTATAGGGCTCTTATCCCTCTAAACCCTTCCTGTTCTTGTACCCATCCAGATGCCTTTTAAATGTTGTAATTGTACCAGCCTCCACCACTTCCTCTGGCAGTTCATTCCATAAACGCACCAGCCTCTATGTGAAAAAAGTTGCCCTTCAGGTCCTTTTCTCAATCTTTCCCCTGTCCCTTTAAATTTATGCTCTCTTGTTTTGCACCGCCATACCCTGGAAAAGACACCTTGGCTGTTCACCCTATCCATGTCCCTCATGATTTTATAAACCTCTATAAGGCCTCTCAACCTCCAAAGCTCCAGGGAAAATAGCCCCAGCCTATTCAACCTCCCCATTTATCTGAAACCTTACAACCCTGGCAATACTCTTGTAAAACTTTTATGAACTCATTCAAGTTTAATAACATCCTTCCTAAAACAGGGAGATCAGAACTGAACGTTGTATTCTAAAAGTGGCCTAGCAGCTGCAGCATGACCTCCCAATTCCTATACTCAATGCACTGACCAATAAAGTCAAGCATACCAAAAGACCTCTTCACTATCCTGTATACTGGTCGCTTCTCTCTTTGTTCAGCAACACTTCCATACTCAATGCACTGACTCAATGCAAATAGTGATATTTCAAACCTCCTAAAACATGTGACCTTGCTAATTCTATCATACAGGGCTACGTATCAGTCAGGTAGGATTCTTTCGTCTAAGTACAAAATCTATGAGTCCTACTCCCATTATTGAAAAGAATATGAAATCCTATCTCCAGATTTACTGGCAACGTCTGATACAATCAGAGGGGAAAGAAATAAAAGAGACCTGAGGGGCAACATTTTCATGCAGAGGGAGGTCCATGTATGGAATAAGCTGCCAGAGGAAGCGGTGGAGGCTAGTATGATTGCAACATTTAAAAGGCATCTGGATGGGTATATGAATAGGAAGGGTTTGGAGGGACATGGGCCGGTTGCTGGCAGGTGGACCTAGATTGGGTTGGGATACCTGGTTGGCATGGATGAGTTGGACCGAAGGGTCTGTTTCCGTGCTGTACATCCCTATGACTCTGACTCTAAGTGGAAGACGGTGGGGTCAGAGACATTAACCCAAGTAAGTGGTTAAAACAGGGGCAGATGCTGTTTGGAGAATGTGGTAAAGTTTCTTGAATATAAGAAAGGTAGAAAGAAGTTACATCTAAATGTTTAGAAGCAAGAAACTGAAAGGAGCAGAGAGGTACAGGAGACAAGGACAGAAATTCCTAAAAGGTAGAGGAATGACCCAAACAAAAGACATAGATTAATGAAATGTTGGCCTTTATCTCAGTGCTGGAATTTAAAGATAGAACATTTTGTCCTGTATTTCTACAAACCCCAAGATTGCTCACCACATTGTTTAGTATGTTCTGAGGAAGGGTCACTGGACCCAAAACGTTAACCCTGATTTCTCTCCACAGATGCTGAGTTTTTCCAGCAATTTCTATTTTTGTTTCAGATTTCCAACATCCAAGTTCTTTTGGGTTTTTCTTGCTTTGTATGTTGGTTTTTTTTTGTTATTCTGGGTTTATTGGTGAAAATTTGTTGTCAAAGCCGCTGTGTGGGTAGCTCACTTAACATGGAAAATGTGGTGAAAGCTTTGTTTTGGAGTGTGTCACTGCTACTGAACTGTAACAATTGAAGGAAAAAGTAAGGCACCCTCAAACACACACCGAAGAACATTGTGGAATATTGTGTTCAGTTTGACACACTATAGCTCAGTGAGGCTTTATTGAGTTTGAAGAGGGTGCAGTGCATATTCATCTCATGTATGGGCAAAAAGGTCAATGTTCAGTAGCATAGACTAGACTCGTATTTCCTTGCTTATGAAAAGATGCCTTTTGAGATTATGAATTTGAGTTCACCATCTGGGGCTGCATTCTCTCCAACCCCATGGACTGACTTAATAACTCTCTGCGATTTCTGTTGTAGTCCACATCAACTTGTCAGCTTCACAGATGCCGCAGCAAAACGTTATTGCTTTCATATTTTCGACGTCTATCAAATGAATATTTCATTACCTGCATGTTTTGCAAATGTAAATCAGCCTCATTTGCACTGTTCAATTACACAGAAGCACAGGGACTGTTTTTTAATTCTCATTTTCTCTTCCCTTCAACTGTTAAGTGCCAGTTCTCCTTTGGGTATAGCTTGATTAGACATAATGAGCAAGATGTTAGGGAGCACTCATGGTTTAATCCAGCACTCCTTCCTGTTGGGCTCTTAACTATAGATTAATGCAGGACAAATGGAGGCCATTCAACCCATACTGTCTCTGCAGGCTCTCTGCACCGAGCTCTGTTCTTCTGCTTTCTTCAGCATTGTCCTGGAAATGATTTTGTTTCTTCAGATAATTATCAATTTTTTTTTCCTCCAGCACACTCTTAAATTCAAAGTTTGTGCGAAGATTTGTAGCTCGGGTGCTCGTTGTTGTAGTTCTATTCGCCGAGCTGGGAATTTGTGTTGCAGACGTTTCGTCTGTTCTCTGAGAATAGCCAGGGAATTCCTAGAGGCATGGCACTCATCCACAGATTCAATCAATAAGCACATCGACCTGGACCCAATATACCAACCACAGCAGCGGACAGCTGGAACTGACAACAGGAAGCGGCAGAGACAAACCACTATAAATGCCGGAGGAAAGATCACAGAAGCGCTTCACAGGAGGCTCCCAAGCACTGAGGATGTCACCTAGACAGGGGACAAAACGTCTGCAACACAATTTCCCAGCTCGGTGAACAGAACCTCAATAACACTCTTAAATGCATATTCAAAATCCAAACTCACTGCACGAGAATATTTTGCTGATGTTGTCATTCCTTCTTTTACCAATAGTTAGTACCTGCATTGCATGATGTAATGATTCTGACAGGGTTAATGCTGAGCACCACATTAAACCCCACACAATCTAATGGTAAGGATATGTAGAACATCCTGTTACCCTCAGTCTCTCAGTAGTCATAATGTGTAACTTATGAGTGTAAATTGCACCTTTCTTGATTCATTCATGGGATTAGGGCATCACTGGCTGGCCCAGCATTTATTGCCCATCCCTGACTGTCCACAGGGCACATCGCTGACGGTCTAGACTCACATGTGGGCCAGACCAGGTAAAGTTGACTGTTTCCTTCCTGAACCAGATGGGTTTTACTTTTTACAAATTGAATTCAAATTCTACCTTGCAGGATATTGAACCTGGGTCCCCAGAACATTACTTAGATCTTTACATCAACAATAATGCCACCAAGTCATCACCTCCCTATCTGATAGCTATCATCGAATAAACTATCTCTTGTTAAAGCTAAGGCCCGCCCATCTCAGTGGCTTTTCTCTATCACTTTTGAGAAGCAACGCCTGCAGACCCACTGAGAAAATGAGGATGGTGCTAACTATCTCTTGTTAGAATTATTAATCTGGATTACTTACAGACATATTGAACATCTAATCACAATTGGGCGGCATGGTGGCACAGTGGTTAGCACTGCTGCCTCACAGCGCCAGAGACCCGGGTTCAATTCCTGACTCAGGCGACTGACTGACTGTGTGGAGTTTGCACATTCTCCCCGTGTCTGCGTAGGTTTCCTCTGGGTGCTCCGGTTTCCTCCCACAGTCCAAAGATGTGCAGGCCAGGTGAATTGGTGATGCTAAACTGCCCGTAGTGTTAGGTAAGGGGGTAAATGTAGGGGAATGGGAGGGTTGCGCTTCAGTGGGTCTGTGTGGACTTGCTGGGCCGAAGGGCCTGTTTCCACACTGTAAGTAATCTAATCTATGTGTTTTTCTTAAAGAGGGCATTCACCAAAGAAATGGCAACATTTGTAAATTTCACTGGCTGTTTGGAAAAGCTCTGACAGAACCATGGGATGTCACACCGAAAGGTACCAAAAGAACTTCAAGTAGCACCTCATCAAAGGGAGAGATGCAATTCAAACTGAAAGGACCATGATCTCCTGTGGGTAGAGAAATAAAAGGGACTAAATAGCTCTCATGAGAAACCATCTCCTTTAATTTTGACAGAAAAGTTCCAGAAATATCCAGAAGAGGGGTTAAAACCAACTAAAACTCTTGATTTTCCTATATTCATGGCCTGATATGCTAATGTAGACTAATATGCTGTGAAGGTTACTGATTGAGGAGAGTATTTGACAGCCCTGCACTACAAGTAATGAAATAGTCTGACTCACTCTAATTATAGAAGCCAATCAACAAGTGCAAGACCATAGAGAGGAAACTGAACAAAAATCTGTCAGATAAATTGCAGAACCAAGAATTTCAAAGTCAACTTCTCCACAACCACCTTCACTGTTACTTATACCCCTGAACTTAATAGCCCCAATAATTCCCCCATCTACTCTTTGGAAACCCAAAATTAATCTGTCGAGATTTTTAGCTATTGTTGTTTTACTTAATTCACATTTCTAATCTGTATATGTGATTCACCATCTTTATGTCTTTTCTCGTGTTTGGTAACTCAAACATTCACCCTTTCTTGATTTATGTGGTTCCCTTTAAGAAAAGAATCTATGCAGGAAAGGATCTCTTTAACCTTTCTCAATACCTCCCCTGCAGGAAATCCATGCAACACTTTTATGGTCACAGCTACCCACAGGTGCATTCACCATAATATTAATTAATCCTATATTTACTTGTAAATCACCATCTTGAACATTGTTTCTCTGGGTCTCTGTCTCCCTGAGAGTCTGACTGTCTGACCTCATGGTCCTGAACTCTGACCTGTGACCTGTCTGCCATGATTTTCAATTTTACCTTCTCCTGACATCCTTGCTCTTCTTCCTCCCTGGCCAATCTGTTTCCAGTTAGGACATTGAAATAAACCTTACTCTAATTCACCATCCTTTGCATTTCTCAACTCTTTAATCTCATCGGTGACAGAATTTCTCCACTTGGTTCGTTCCCTGAGGTTGGAACAGCATTCATTGTGCCTCTATCAGCTGATGATTCGAATAACTCTATGCACAATTCTCTTTTAGGATTTATTGTGCTTGAATCAATCTAACTAATGGACCCCACTCCCAAAAAAACTGCTCCAAAATGTTTCAGATCTTTCCGTGGAATACTATTAGTAATGTATGGCTCTTAAACAAGGAGAACGTGAAGTATAACGGGATCTTGATCAGATGGGCTGATGGGCAGTGGAGTGGTAGATGGAGTTTAATTTAGATAAATGTGAGGGGTTGCATTTTGGTAAGGCAAACCAGGGCAGGACTTACATAGTTAATGGTAAGGCCCTCTGGAGTGTTGTCAAACAAAAAGACTTCAGAGTAGAAGTCCACAGTTCCTTGAAGTAGAGTTACAGGTAGACAGAGTAGTGAAGAAAGTATTGGTACACTTGCCTTCATTGGTCAGCACATTGAGTATATGAGTCAGGTGGTCATATTACTGCTGTACAGGACATTGATTTGGCCGCTTATGGAATATTGTGTGCAATTCTGGTCTCCCAGATAGAGGGAAGATGTTATTAAACTTAAAAAGATATTAGAAAGATGTTGCCAGGGTTGGAGAGTTTGAGCTAGAAGGAGAGGCTGAATAGGCTGGGGCTGTTTGCCCTGGAGCATCAGAGGCTGATGGGTGGCTTTTTGGTGGTTTATAATTTCATGAGGGGCAAGGATAGGGTAAATAGACAAGGTCGTTTCCCAGGGTTGGAAAGTCCAGAACCAGAGGCCGTAGGTTTAGGGTGAGAGGGACCTGATATAAAAGGGACCTGATGGCCAACTTTCTCACACAGAGGGTGGTAAGTGTATGGAATGAGCTGCCAGAGGAAGTGGTGGATGCTGGTACAATTACAGCATTTAAAAGGCATCTGGATAGGTTTATGAATGGGAAGAGTTTAGAGGGATATGGGTCGGGTGCTGGCAAGTGGGATGAGATTAATTTAGAATATTGGTCGGCATGGATGAGTTGGACAGAAGGGTGTATTCCTGATGAAGGGCTTTTGCCCGAAACGTCGATTTTCCTGCTCCTCAGATGCTGCCTGAACTGCTGTGCTTTTCCAGCACCACTAATCCAGAATCTCTGTGACTCTGTGAAGCGTAGGTGAAGCAATAACAGAGTAAGGTTACACCAGCCCCTTGTTATGGTTCGAGGTAGGAGCTAATTACTGCAAATACTGGAGACGGGAAAATGCTAGTGATTTCCAGCACGTTTTGTTTCCTGTTACAGTTCTAGCTGCTTCTTTCCTGTTGCTACACTATGTTCAAGAAGGTGATTTATGAGCCTGGTCTTTACAAGATGCTTTGAGATTTTCTTGTTTACTTTTTTGTGGCTATTTACCTGAAACATACAAAACTGACTGATCCGACACTGATCAATCTCCATCCATTGAGTTCTTTATGCCCATATCAAACATTGGACATCCCATTTCTTCAAATTCCTTTCAAATTTAACAAAGGTTAAAGCTGCTGCTCTTTGTCACCACCAGCTGCATTATTGACACCTCCAGGAGGAACAAGCTAAGCGCTTACTCATTGGCAGCTGTGATCCTTTGTTTTTCTTTCAAGGTGTTGTGGATTCTTTTTGGAGTTGGTTTCCAATGAGCAAAGCATTGCACAAGAGCGTTATATGACTGAGTTTCGGCATGGACTTACAGGTGTGGAATTCTTGCTGGGAAACTGAGACAACATAGAAATGATCGGTGCTTCTGAATCGAGGCCAAGATTAATAACTAGGATTTTAAAATAGTCAACAAGAGATTGTCAAAATCTTGGAATGGCAGCATGGAGGCTGGACTCAAAATATTCAGCTGATAGCATTCTGTATTTTGTATTTATTATTCACATTGGTAGACGCAGTTCCCAATGTCTAGTGACTTTTTTTCTCAGCTTGTACATTTCTGAAATAAATGGGAAAAGCTGGATCTTTCACAGCGGAAGTATGTCATTCCATTGGGAATGGTAAGAATATACACTTCCACTTCCCACTCTCCTTCCTGCTGCTCACCCACTTTAACACAACTAGTTTCCGGGCAGGTATTACACCAATCAAACTTCCTTATTAATAAATGCAATTTGGGGTTCCCTAATATACATGAGGATACAATGGTATTTTAATCAACTCCTGATAAGGACTGGAGGGGGGTGGGGGTGAGCAGGGAGCTGAGTTTGACTCCACCCTCGGGCGACTGACTGTGTGGAGTCTGCACATTCTCCCCGTGTACACATGGGTTTCCTCTGGGTGCTCCGGTCTCCTATCACAGTCCAAAGATGTGCAGGTTAGGGTAGATTGACCATGCTAAGTTACTCCATGGTGTTCAGGGATGTGCAGGCTGGAAGGGTTAGCCTTGGGTAATGCCAGGAGGGCGTGGGTCTATGTGGGATGCTCTTCACAGATTCGGTGCAGACTCGATGGGCCAAGTGACCTGCTTCCACACTGTAGGGATCTGTGGTACTGTGAGATGTTGGGGAGACAGCATGGCCTTCCAACCTTCAATGTCCCTCCCTTCAGAGGGAAAGGACTTTATGCCTGGAGTCGCAGTGGAAATCTGAGACCATTGCCACATCCCCATCCTCCTAAGCTACCAGAACCACACAGCACGTTCTTTCTCTGGACCTTGCCAGAAGGAAATGGACATTTTCTGCCCCATCTGCCATGCTGAACATCTCTCCCTACAACCCTATTTCTTTCCAACCATTTCCAAGTGAGGAGCATGCAGACAGCAATTCAATTCTCCCAATTCAATTTTCTGATGACATCTCCTGCTCGTAAATGAGGAAACTGGAAAAATCTGAGTTCATCCCCTGTGATTGGAGGATTCCTAGGCAGAAGATGAGGTGCTCCTCCTCCAGCCGTCGTGTTGCTATGGTCTGGTGTTGGAGGAGTCCAAGGACCTGCATTTCCTTGGTGGAGTGGGAGGGGGAGTTGAAGTGTTGAGCCACAGGGTGGTTGGGTTGGTTGGTTGGTCTGGGTGTCCCAGCGGTGTTCTCTGGGTTGGAGTTATAGGGGGAGGCTGAATAGAATGGAGCTATTTTCTCTGGAGCATCAGAGGCTGAGGGGTGACCTTATAGAGGTTTATAAAATAATAAAATTATATGGAAGGGCACGACGGGGGTGAAGACTTTTTCCCAGGGTAGGAGAGTACAAAACCAGAGGGCATAGGCTTAACGTGAGGGGGGAAAGATTTAAAAGGGACCAAAGGTGCAACATTTTCACGCAGAGGGTGGTGACAATCTGCCAGAGGATGATGTGGTAGAGGCTGGGACAATTACAACATTTAAAAGGCATCTGGATCAGTATATGAATAGGCGGGGATATTGGCAAATGGGACTAGGTTAATTCAGGAAATCTGGATGGCATGGAGGAGTTGGACCAAAGGGTCTGTTGTCCTGCTCTACAACTCTACAACTCTAAGATGCTTCCTGCTTTGCAAAGGATCAAGTTTTAAATCTTCACCTTTACACCTGTGTGGTCAACCTCCATAATTGAGTACTCAACCTGGGCTGGCTCTTCAGGGTGGTATTGAGATAGTGAGAGCTGTCTTTTTGTGAATGAGACTTTAAATTGAAGGTCCGCCTGTCTCTCCAGGTGAATGTTGAGAATTCAACGCCACAGTGTATACAAGATGTGTGATTTGTTCCTAATCCTGAAAAATTTACTATTGAAAAGAAAGAGCATCTCTGAACTCAGCTGCTGAGTGTGGCAGCCTGCTGAGTATACAAATTGACAGTATTTGTCCCAATAACAGTGACAATTCAAAAGTTACCAATTGTCTGGGAAACGCTTTAAGATATTCTTGGTGACAAGGCAAACATTTCAAATGCAAATTCTCTCTTGATGCTTCCTCGCTTTCTCCTCTGTTTACTGGTTTTACATCTTATTGTTAACACTTTGATTATGTGTACATGCTTCCTGCTTTACTGCTCCTGTGTTTTCTCTCTCAATCTTCGATGCTCCTATACCTCACACCATCTCTGATCATGATGCTGAAATTCAGTGGGCAAATGCCTTTATTAACAGTACAGCAGTTTTCCAATGTATTGTTCAATTCTGATTTTAGATATTTTGCCTTTAAAAAGGATGAGAAAAGCTTCTGGTTATTTTTACTCAAAGGTCTCAACCTTACCAATGTTATATTATAGTTAGTCCCCAGTGTAAAATTGCCTTTCATTCTGTGGCTCAGATTTGTGGAACATGTTTTCAGTTCCGTGAGATTTAATGTAATTCTAACTTAAGTAATTTTTGATTTCACTTTTGCATTTTTCCTTAAATCTCTTAAGTACACTGATTTCTTCTGTAGTTCAGTTCCACAAATATCTGTTTCAATTCTCAAACAAATCAGAGTTTGTCACCGAGTCAACTATTACAGGATATCCACTGAGCATCTGGAAATCAATAATTTCACCCTTTCACTTCCTAATAAGGCTAACAAAAGCGAGATAGTACAGATGTTGGAGATCTGAATTAATTTGTGGTTGCTCAGTCGTCAGCCCTGCTGCCTCACACCACAGGGGACCAGACGTTCGATTCCAGCCTCGGGCAACTGTCTGTGTGGAGTTTGCACATTCTCCCCGTGTCTGCGTGGGTTTCCTCCGGGTGCTCCAGTTTCCTCCCACAGTCCAAAGATGTACAGGTTAGGTGGCTTAGCCGTGCTAACGTGACTGTAGTGTCCAGGGACGTGCAAGCTAGATGGACTTGCTATGGGAAATGCGGGGTTACAGGACAGGGTTGGTGTGGGATGCTCTTCGGAAGGTCAGTGTGGGCTGAATGCCTTGCCCCCATGCTGTAGGGATTCTAACCTGATCTGCAGATCTGGCAGCATCTGTGCAGGGAGAAAGAGAGTAAATGTCTCAACTGCAACATGACTGTTATTGGGAACAAGAAATCTTCAAAAGAAGAGTTATACTGGAGCTGAAACAGGAGCTCAGTTTCTCTCTCCACAAATGCTGCCAGATCTGCTGAGTTTCTCCAGCACTTTTTATTCATGTACAGGCTGCTACAGCTAGCAATTGGAAGTGCAAATCCTGCTTCATTCTTTGCTTATCCTGGAGGAGGAGAGTTCTGCACAGAGCAGATACAAACCAGAACCATCTGTTCTGTAAGGGCGAACAGGGATTGGGTGAATTTGCAGAACGTACTTCCTTAAACATGGTAGCTCGGTTTTTGTTTTGGCTTTGGGTGCCCTGGGGTGTCCTCCTGATGTCCTCTGGCTGGAGCCCTGTGTATGTCCAGCCCCACTCTATCTCGGAGGGGACCCCATTGGTCAATGTCCAGCATCGGAGGAGGATGACTGAAGCAATGGCACCAGCAAAGGAGCACATTGCCAGGACCCCGGGGACAAAGATGATGCAGGTTAGGGTGGATTGGTCAGACTAAATTGTCCATAGTGCCCAGGAATGTGCAGGCTAGGTGGGTTAGCCATGCAACGTGTAGGGTTACAGGGATGGGGTGGAATGCTCTTTGGAGGGTCAGTGTGGACTTGATGGGCTGAATGGCCTGCCTCCACGATGTAGGATTCTGTTCTGTGTGGATTTCAGACGTTGGTGTCTGGAGGAGCAGAGAGGGTGAACGCTACGGAGAGGGAAAGATAAACCTTGGAAGCTGTTAGCAATTTAAATTAATTTATTCAGTATTTTACCATTTATACAACTAATCAGTAATACAACAAGTCTGACGTACTCAACCTGTCCTCATGAAAGAAAACCTCCAAACCCAGAATCAACCTGGTAAACTTTTTCTGGACTGTGCCTCCAAAGCCAGTCTTTCTTTCCTTAACTACAAGGCCCAACATTGTTTATTACATTTCATTTCATGGGCTCGTCCCTCTCCCCTCCGAGTCATATCTGGAATTCCACTGTAGAATCCATTGTTGAGGTTGTAGATTTGTCTGTCAAGCTGGTGTGATTTTCTGCGGATGTTCTGTCACCTCACTAGGTGACATCATCTGTGTGTCTTCAACATGGTGTCTGTGGTCTGACCTGCCTGGTATTTATGTGTCTCTACTTTTTGGTTCTTCTGATTCTGCAACTGAGTGGTTTGTATATGGGGTCCAGTTCAATGTGTTTATTTGTTGAGATCTAGTTGGAGTGCCCGTCTTCAAAGACCCAACGCCCACATCTGATAGGACGAACGTTAGCTACAAGATCCCCGGCAAGGACTGTGAAAAACACTGCATAGGACAAGCAGGAAGAAAACTGACCATACGAGTGCACATACATGAATTCACCACTGCCAGGCCCAACCAGCACTCTCCCAGTTCCAACCACACAGAAAACGAAGCTCACGAATTCAACTGGGACAATGTAACACAGACACACCAGAGAGTTCCTTGAAGCTTTGCTCTCCAATCAGGTCTCAATCAATAAACACATCGAACTGGAAGTACCAAAAAACAGGACACATAAATACCAGGCAGGACAGACCACTAACACCGTATCGAAGACGTACTGACGGTGACGAAACGTCTGCAGAAAAGCACACCAGCTCGGCCAACGAATCTCTGGCCTTATCCACAACCAGAGCTACAAGTCTTTTCAAAAACTCTACATCCCATTGTTACTGTAAGTAACAATCTATCTAACTGCTGGAAGCTAGCACTCAGTCAGTGACCTGAGAGGCACTCAGTTTCCACTGTTGAGTGAATAGGTACAACCTTGTTCAAGCAGGAAGCAATGAAAACTATGGAGGTAAGTATACCGAAAGTCCATGGTCACTGTCTCTCTGAGTTCCCTGTCTCCCTTGGTGCTTGAGTGCTCTTCACCTGTCACACACTGGAATCAACTGCTGTGTCAGTGAATGTTTTTCCTTCCTGTTGTAACTGATCCTACACTAAGCCAATGATCCCACACCTGCAATTTCTATAGGATCCTCTGGATAAGGACCAGCTGGAGATGGCAAGACCTACTCCCAGACTCTTCCTGTTCCAGTCCCTAGTCAATGAGAAGATCAGGTTTTTTCTCTGGATATGGACACTAGTTGGAAGCCAAACATCCCTCAGGAACTCCATAGGACACACTGCCAACACTAGCAAGTGTATTGGGAGAGGTGTCTCTGAGATTCTTGATCAGAATTCAAGAGTGTGGATCATTTTCTTGCTGAAAATCACATTGAATTTGTTTGGATTGTTCTATCTGTGAAGAGGCCCAAAGACCATAGCCTTCATGGGTATCATGGTGGCTCAGTGGTCAGCACTGCTGCCTCATAGTGCCAGGGACCCAGTTTCGATTCCAGCCTCTGGCACTATCTGTGTGGCTTTTGCGCATTCTCCCTGTGTCCGCGTAGGTTTCCTACCACAATCCAAAGCTGTGCAGGATAGGTGAATTGGCCATGCTAAATTGCCTGTAGTGTTCAGGGATGTGTAGTTTGATGCATTAGTCTGGGGTAAATATAGAATAACAGGGTAGGAAAATTAGTCTGGTTTGGTTACTCTTTGGAGGGTCAGTGTCAACTTGTTGGGCTCTATGATAGCTAACCCTCATTAACCCTCCGGATGGTGATTTCTGAGGCTCTCTATCAGTGGCTGAGAACTCGACCGTAGAAGAGTGAAGCTGTTTGGTTGGAGCTGTGAAGGTGGTGGAGAAATCAGCCAGGCTGGAATGCTCACCTCTTCCTGTGCAACCGCAGTCCTCTTACAGCCAACCACAGGTCATTGCTGATGATGGGCACGGAATTTCCACCATGTAATCCCATTGTTACTGTAGGGTAACAATCTATCGACCTATCTACCATCCAGGCAGGATACATGGGATTTTGAGAAGGGGCTGGATCAAACTGTGATTTTTTTTCCTTAAAAACATTATATGTTTTAATTACATGTCGTGTCACACAAATACGATGCTATCTGTTTCTGGCAGGTCACTGGAGCTTTGTTGATCTTTGGAGAATGCGCGAATTGGTTCCTTTCTAATTAGCCTATTGCTATCTCTGCAAACCATGTCAATGCAGAGAGTAATTTGTGCAGAATGCTGTCAGAATAGCTATCAGTCATAATTACAATAAAGGTTAATTACAGAGAAGACCTCGGGAACATTATAACAATATGGGTTTTCTAATGATGATGAAGATGCTGTCAGGCGTGGATCTGCAGACTTGATCCTGTAAGTCTGGCAGCTTTCTAATCACTGACAGGATGTGGTTGATGGCATTCCTTTGTCCCACCAGACAGCACCATGACACCCAGTCACAACTTTGTGGGAAAGAATTAAGGAGTTAGATTAATTATTGTGACCTACAACACACTGTTGCATTCTGTCAATGTCAGTTATAGGCTTGTGAATGAAAAGGCCAAGGCAATGGGCTTTCATTTAAAAAAATAAATTACCCATTTTTTAAATTTAATTGCACACATCAAGTAATGGCTCTGCCTAGATTTAAGGTGAATGCGTTTCTTAGTCTATTAACTCAAGGCCTGACTGCACTGAGCAGTGTAACACGCAGGCTAAATTCTCACACATTTGGTATGATAATTAGAGACAGTATTCCCCGAGGTAACATTTCCATTGTTTGAACCTCAACAAAAAATCTCCAATCAGCGCGATGTTCCACAACAGTGGAATGTTTGCGAAAACTTCCACGGAGTTTGCACCCATTCTTTATTCCCAAAACTGGGCGACCTTCTCTCATTACCATTGTCTCTCGCAGTGAAAGTGTACACACTGAGAACAGAGGGTCTGTTACGTGGGCTTTACAGGGGCCAAGCTTGTGAGTTGGCAGCGGCTGAGAAATCTCCACTTTATGACTGTTGACAATTCCAAACCCCTGTTCCCACTGCCAAAATTTGTCCTTTATCTCCCCCTCAGGGTTGCTTTCTAATTTCAGCCTTTAGAGAGGTTTTTTCTTAACTGCATAACACCCATAAAATGATCATAATAGTTAATTTTGTTTCAAGTTTGAAATCTGTGTTTTAATGGCCGCATGCTGTTAACATTCTTTATTCCAATGAAAGAAATGTGTCCTGAAGCATCTAATCTTCCTTGTGAACCTGAAAAACATGTCACATTATTGCCAAGCTGAGTAATAGGCTGTCACATAAATTTGTTCAGGATTTTGTTTATTCTGGTCAGTAGTCCCAGGACCTCATCCCTCCATTGTAACATGGGTGGAAAAGGAAGCATAGTTTTCGAGTTGGTGTTACTTTCTGTTACTCGGAATTAGTAAATGTCATTAACCACGCTCAGAACTCTGAACAAAAGCCAGGTTTATCAATAACTCGGTCACGTACGCTGCTCGTAATTTCCAGCCCCTTCAGCGCTCTGTTACGAATCCAGAGATAATAGACCGTCCCCAGGCCCACTCAGAATGCATTTGTTTGCTGAGTGCTGATGTAGGCCACAGCTGTCACCATAACTCTGTGTGCTAAAACATACCGAGTTCAGGTCTCCTGAAAGGGAGCAGCTACCTTAATATAATGTAGCCCAAGACAGTGCAATCCAACTGAAAGGCAGCTTTCTGCATTGAAGTTTTATCTCAAGTATTAAGCACTCAGGAATAAGTGGAGAAACAATAGCTTCCTTGTCACATGAATGGAAATTAAGTTGAAATGTCAAGGCTGCTGAAGTTACTTTGCTATCAGACTTCATGACCACATCTACTTGCCTCTGTTTATTTGTGGTTCAGCACATCTTTATAAGCAATCTAGGAATTAATCGGATTATTCGTTTCACTTTGTAACTTTTGATTCTTTTCAATCTCAAACCTGAGAGTTACGTGTGGACCCGTGTTTCAAAACTTTTCAAGCAGATAAAAGCAGTTGCTTTCTTTGGAGTGGTGGAGGCTGAGGGGAGACTCCATCGAAGTCAACAAACTTATAAGCAGAGCTAGTCAGTCAGAATCTTTTTCCAGAAGTTGAAATAGTTCATACCACAGGGTCATGCATTTAAAGTGTGTGTGTGTGGGGGAGGGGTTCAAAGGAGACGTGAGGGGCAAGTTTTTGTACACAGAGAGTGGTAGGAGTCTGGAACGTGCTGCCGGGGGCTGGTGGAGGGAGATACAACAGGGTGTTTAAGGGGGTTTCAGATAAGCATATGACGATGCAAGGATTGGAGAGATATGGAGCCAGTTCAGGCAGAAGGGATTAGTTTAATGTCATGTTTGATACAATATCATGGACTGAAAAGCCCATCCCTGTGCTGTACTGTTCTATGTGCAATGTTTTATGTTCAGATGGAATAAATGAAGAGCAATGCTTTCAATCAACAGAGTTAAAAATCAGCTGAAAATGTGTTGCTGGTTAAAGCACAGCAGGTTAGGCAGCATCCAAGGAACAGGAAATTCGACGTTTCGGGCATAAGCCCTTCATCAGGAATCGGGCTTATGCCCGAAACGTCGAATTTCCTGTTCCTTGGATGCTGCCTAACCTGCTGTGCTTTAACCAGCAACACATTTTCAGCTGTGATCTCCAGCATCTCCAGACCTCATTTTTTACCCGAAGAGTTAAAAAATCACACAACACCAGGATATAGTCCAACGGGTTTATTTGGAAGTTCAAGCTCTCAGAGCACTGCTCCTTCATCAGGTTGGTAATAGGGCAGGATTATAGGACACAGAATTTATAGTAAACGATCAAAGTATCATGTAGTGGATTGAACAAATCTAGATTGCTGTTAATTCTTTAAATCAATTCAAATGGGGCTGTAGGTTTCACTTGATTAATATGTGAATCCCAGAACTTCTTTCAAGTCACAGTCTTGAGGTAACTTAAGGTTTTATCAACACAAAGAAAAAGTGACATCTCAGCTATTAAAGGTGTGAGGTTAGAGTCTTGTCTGCATCCCAACCTCGAGTCAGACTGGTTCTATTTCCAAAGTAGGAATTTATAAAGCATCACATGGAATGACTGCCAACAGATCGTGTACTTTTTGAGCAAATTAGAAGGTACCTGCAAATGCAAATTCAATCAACTCGGATATGCTGGAGTTTAAAAATATATGGTCACAATGTTGGATTATGTACAAAACATCCTTCAGTACCAAGGGATTTCTATGCCTTCAAATGGCATCTGCAGTACTTAAAGACATTTACGATGGTGGCAGTGCTGAAGCTGTGAGTCTGAGGGTGTTAGTTACACACAGAGACTGACTGCTGGATGTAGGCTGATTGAGGTATCCATCAGCTTGGAGCACTTATTTGATACCAGCTCTGCCATTAAAGGCTTAACACTCCAGTCCACACCCTCTCTGAGGTTCAAATAAATGAACATGTTTTTCCTTTTCTTTCAAACTTTATTCATAAAAATATTTTTCCATACATACGTAGTCACTAAAGCTGTTCAGTTCTGTGCCATTTGAAGAAACAGCAAGCAAACCCAAAACATTTCCTACTTGTACAAGACTATAGTTACATATATTTTGAGGCAATGAGGGAGGGGGGGGATCCAATAACTGAATGGACCCCCATTTACCTTCAGTAGAAAGACCTCAGACAGTGGTCTTTCCCCACTGTGCTTTGCTGGCAACTGTCCAAACCTTTAGAGCATCTATGAGCATGTGGTCCTGAACCTTGGAATGCGCAACACTTGGTTGAAATTATCTACATGCTCTGAAAGACCAACACATTTTGGGCAGATCAAAGCCAATCCTTCACTGAGTTAATGGTCGTCCAGATGTAGTTAATGTTTGTCTTGGTGTATGTCCCAAGGAACAGCACATACAGCACAGATTCCCTGCGTCACGGAGCTGCTTGGGATGAACCTCAACAAAAAACATTGCATCTTTCTCCAGAATCTCTTTGCAAAGGCACATTACCAGAAGGACGTGCGCAATAATCCCTACTGCACCCCTCCTCCCCCACCAAAGTTTTCAAATGGCTCACGAATAGATGGGAAGCGGTGAGAATGATACAAAGAGTCAATGGAGAGATATGGACAGGAATAAGTAAGTTAACAAAGGCTTGGCAGATGGAATATAACATGGGGAGATGAGAGGTTAGCACTTTGAGAGGAAGAATAGAGGAGGTGCATTTTACTTAAATGGAGAAAGTCTGCAGAAATCTGCAAATCAGAGAGATTTGAAAAATCTCACCTTTGAATCACATTTTAAGTTCAGTGAGTAATAGGAAATGCAAACAGAATGTTGGCATTTGTTTTAAAGAGAATGGAGTTTAAACGTTGGAAGACTTTGCTAAAACTGTATAATGCACCAGTCAGACTGCAGCAAGAAAACTGTTTCCTGAAGAAGGGCTTATGCCCGAAACGTCGATTCTCCTGCTCCTTGGATGCTGCCCTGACCTGCTGCGCTTTTCCAGCAACACATTTTTCAGCCCTTGTCTAAGGCAGGGTGGGCCAACATTGGGGACACTCTAGCAAAGATTCGTTAGTCTGATACCAGCTATGGAGCGTGTTCAGAGCAGGTTCACCAGAATGGTCCCAGCAAAGAAAAGCTTAACATCTGAGGAATGTTTGACGACTCTGGATTTATACTCAACGAAGTTTAGAAGGATGAGGAGAGATCTAATTGAAACATACAGAATACTGAATGGTCTGGACAAAGTAGATGTTGGGAAGATGTTACCATTGGTAGGACAGACAAGGACCCGAAGGCACAGCCTTCGAGTAAAGGGAAGACCTTTTAGTTCAGGGATAAGGAGAAACGTCTTCAGCCAGAGATGATGAATCTATAGAATTCAATGCCACAGAAGGCTGTGGAGGCCAGGTCACTGAGTATATTTAAGACTGAGATAGATAGGTTTGTGAGTATCAAAGGGATCAAGGGTTACAGGGAGAAAGCGGGAGAATGCGGTGAGAACCTTATCAGCCATGATTGAATAATGGAGCAGATTGGATTGGCTGAATGGCCTAATTTCTGCTCCTGTGTCTTATGGTCTTATGGTCCATGAAGGGACTATCTTATAAGGAGTGGTTAAGTAGTTTGGACTTGTACTCATTTAAGTATAGAAGGGGAGGTGACCTTATCAAAATATACAAAATTCCTAGAGGATTAGACAGGATATGTGTAGACAAGATCAAGACCAAAAGGCATATTCTCATAGTAAAGTGTTGTACATTTAAAACAGAAATGAGGAGGAATTTCTTCTCTCAGGGTGCTGTCAATCTGCAGAATTATTTACACTTTGCTCTGTCAAAGATGGGTCATTAAGTACATTTGAGGCTGAGACAGGCATGTCTTTCATTAGTAAGGAAAAGACAGGGACGTACAATTGAGGATCATCAGATCACCATTGAATGGTGGAGCAGACTTAATGGGCTGAAGGCCTACTCCTGGTCCGATATCTTATAGTCGCTGACATGAACTGAAACTGAAGGCATTGCTGCTCGCTCATTTTTCCGTTGCTGTTTGACTGTAGACATATGTCATATATCTCAATGCCCAGTATCCTAGCAGCTATCTCAATGTCTTCACTCAATGCAATAGCCCTTGTACCACCTGCACCTGAGCTAGCATGATGAGACATAGCCTGGATGAACAGAGCTATCTTCTGACTACTGTCTATGACATCAGTGTTTAAGCTGTGCACATATGAACATGGTGCTTTTAAAGAAAGTGATTGTGTCACATTAAATGTGATCATGTGTACTACTGGAGTTTTTAAGCAATATTTCATTAGAAAGTGCTCTGTAGCAGTACTCAACAGAATGTATATTAAGGTACATCTTAGTTTGCCAAATGCTGCAAAGCTTGTCCATTCAGAAGGTGAATGTTTGGCACCAGCTACATGATAACCAGTTAAGGAAGGGGAAGGCATGTTCTGATTCAGTTCTGCCCAGGGACTGGGTTGGTAACTGAGAACATAATCCCAATTTCCCATTCAGTAACCATCCTCCTTAACCTCCTCTCATTGACTTTAATAACGTTCACTTAGCCACGTTATGGACTCCTTGAGTGCCACTCTTCCAACTGTCCTAGTGGACTGTTACATCACCATCAGGAAATTTGAGCATAAATCTGAATTTAACAGATTCCTTAAGTGCTCATTTTTAATAATCTCCATTCAATGAAGCCAATTAATCATCATTTGCCATCAGATAGTAATTAAATGGTATTGTTGGTGGCCAAGTAACATTAAATGATTACTCTAAGTGCTCAAAAGGTTTTCAATTGATCAAGGAACTTGTTCATGATGAAAAATACTCAGCTCAAGCAATCACAACAAAGTGACTAATTTTCAGACATCAGATCTTTCTAAATCTAAACTCATACAAGATGTGCTTGCAATGTGTAAATTGTCCAACATAGGGGCAGTGTACAAATCACCACAGAGAGTGTTATGGTGATTGGGGGGAAAGGTTGATGATCTAAAGAGTCACAATGTATTAACAAATTCAAACACAATTTCTAGTGGTCCCTTAATGGATGCTAAAGTGGTATTTGTTCAGGATTCATTGTATATTTCACCATTACCAGCTGATTTTTACCCCTGCCTCCTTGTTCATAGAATCCCTACAGTGTGGAAGCAGGCCATTTGCCCCATTGTGCCCACACTGATCGTCCGAAGAACATCCCACCCACACCCACCCCATTGCGATCACTCTGCATTCCCTAGGGTTAACGAACCCTAGGCTGCACACCCCTGAACACAGTGGGCAGTTTAGCCTGGCCAATCCATCTGATTTGGATTGTGGGAGGAAACCAGAGCCCCGGAGGAAACGCACACAGATTTGAGGACAATTTGTAAACTCCACAGAGACAGTTGTCTGAGGCTGGAATCGAGCCCAGGTCCTGAGCCCTGTGAGGCAGCAGTGCTAAACACTGAGTCATCAAATCACCCCCATGTTCTTGCACTCTTAATATTCAGTATTATTTTAATGGCTGTATGTCTTTATCTTAAGGGAGGAGGTGGTGATT
Source organism: Hemiscyllium ocellatum (assembly GCF_020745735.1). Lineage (NCBI taxonomy): Eukaryota > Metazoa > Chordata > Chondrichthyes > Orectolobiformes > Hemiscylliidae > Hemiscyllium > Hemiscyllium ocellatum. The sequence continues at coordinate 55,998,593 of NC_083420.1, forward strand.
GAATTGATGATTCATTTTGGTAGGAAGAACACCAAAAAACAATCTGAAAGAGGGAATACAATTCTAAAGGGGAGCAGAGTAATCTGGGTGTTCTTGCACTGATCACTGAAGGTGAAAGGAGAGGTGGAGGGAGCTGTTAATAAAGTGTCCTTGGCTTTATTAATAGGGGCGTAGAATACAGATTAAGTTGAACACATGTAAGACACTAGTTTGACCTCAGCTGGAATATTGTGTACAGTTATAGGAATCACATTAGAGGAAAGACGTGTAGAGATGGGACAGAAGTGATTGGCTGGCTTTAAGTGGCATCGGGTGAACTGAAACTCACGTTAACCTCTCACGATCTTGTGCCCCTGAGCAGGCATACAGAGGCTTAGCTCAGCTTCCCAGTTGCAATCACACAAATGAATTGGCAAGACAAAGAGTCTGTTCTGCTTATATCAGAAACCAAACCTGATGATTAATCACATAGCAGGGCTCCCAAGTCAGTTTTGCATCATAATATAATTGTAATATTATACATATGACTTAATCTATGCCCTGAAACAGGTCAAAGCAATCAGTTGTGCAGAAATAAGCACTTAAGTGAACAGATACCACAAACACTGCTTGCTGCCTATATCAAAGAATAAATCTTCAGGTCAATCACACATTATGCTCAAAAAGTCTCTTTTCAATCTTCATATTTGTGTAATATTATACATATGACTTAATAAAGACCTTAAAACAGGTGAAAACAATTGCTTATGCAGGAATAATCAAAGGAGATTGTATTTCTAGTTGCACTGGATTCTCCACCATTGCCAGCATTATTTAACCTCATTCAATTACGACTCTGAGGTGAGAATCATACAGTCATAGGGTCAGAGAGATATACAGCACGGAAACAGACCCTTCAGTCCAACTCATCCATGCCGACCAGATATTCTAAGTTAATCTAAGCCCATTTGCCAGCTAAACCCTCTAAACCCTCCCTAGGCATATACCCATCCAGATGCTTTTTAAATGTTGTAGTTGCACCAGCCTACACAACCTCCTCTGGCAGCTCATTCCATACACGCACCACCCTCTGTGTGAAAAAGTTGTCCCTTAGGACCCTTTTATACCTTTCCCCTTTCACCCTAAACCTATGCCTTCTAATTCTGAGCTCCCCTACCCCAGGGAAAAAGCCTTGCCTACTTACCCTATCTATGCCCCTCATGATGTTATAAATCTCTGTAAGGTCACCCCTCAGCCTCCGACGCTCCAAGAAAAACAGCCCCAGCCTGTTCAGCCTCTCCCTATAGCTCCAACTCTTCAACCCTGGCAACATCCTTGTCAATCTTTTCTGAATTCTTTCAAGTTTCACAACATCTTTCTTGTAGGAAGGAGACTAGAATTTCACACAATATTCCAAAAGTGGCCTACACAATGTCCTGTATAGCTGCAACATGACCTCCTATACTCAATGCACTGATCAGTAAAGGCAAGCATACCAAACGACTTCTTCACTATCTACCTGTGAATCCACTTTCAAAGAACTATGAGCCTGCATTCCAAGGTCTTTTTATTCAGCAACACTCCCAGGACCTTACCATTAAGTGTATAAGGAGAAACTGAGGACTGCTGATGCTGGAGATTAGAGTTGCGAGTGTGGAGCTGGAAAAGCACAGCAGATCCAGCAGCATCTGTGGAACAGGCAGATCGACGTTCCGGGCAAAGTTCCTTCATCAGGAAGCTCCAGGTGAAGAGCTTTTGTCCAAAGTGTTGATTTTCCTGCTCTGTAGATGCTGCCTGACCTGCTCTGCTTTTCCAGTGCCACACTCTCGACACGAAGTATATAAATCCTGCCCTGATTTCCCATTCCAAAATGCAGCACCTTACATTTATCTAAATTAAACTCCATCTGCCACTCTTCGGCCCATTGGCCCATCTGATCAAGATCCCATTGTACTTTGAGGTAACCTTCTTGGCTGCCCACTGCACCTCTAATTTTGATGTCATCTGCAAACTTACTTACTATGCCTCCTATGTTCACATCCAGATCATTTATATAAATGACGCAAAGCAGTGGACCCAGCACCTATCGTTGTGGCAAACCACTGGTCACAGGCCTCCAGTCTGAAATACAACCTCCTCCACTACCATCTATCTTCTACTTTCAGTAAAAAGTGAGGTCTGCAGATGCTGGAGATCAGAGCTGAAAATGTGTTGCTGGTTAAAGCACAGCAGGTCGGGCAGCATCCAAGGAACAGGAAATTCGACGTTTCGGGCCAGAGCCCTTCATCAGGAATCTTCTACTTTCAAGCCAGTTCTGTATCCAATTGGCTCGTTCCCCTGTATTCCATGAGATCTAGTCTTGCTAACCAATCTCCCATGGGGAACCTTGTTGAACGCTTTACTGAAGTTTATATAAACCACATTCACCACAATGCCCTCATCAATTATCGTTGTTCCTTTTTTAAACAGCTCAATCAGGTTAGTGAGACATGATTTCCCATGCAAAAAGCCATGTTGATTATCCCTAATCAGTCCTTGCCTTTCCAAATACATCTAAATCCTGTCCCGCAGGATTCCCTTCAACACTTTGTCCACCACTGATGTCAGGTTCACTGGCCTCTAGTTCCCTGGCTTTTCTTTACCATCTTTCTTAAATAGTGGCACCATGTTAGCCAACCTCCAGTCTTCTGGTATCTTATCTGTGACTATCGATGATCCAAATATCTCAGCAAGGAACCCATCAATCACTTCCCTAGCTTCCCACAGAGTCCTAGGGTACATCTGATCAGTTCCTGGGGATTTATCCACCTTTATGTATTTTAAGGCATCCAGCACTTTCTCATTTGTGATATGGACATTTTTCAAGATGTCACCATCTATTTCCCCATATTCTATATCTTCCGTGTCTTTCTTCAAAGTAAATACTGATGCAAAATACACACTTAGTATCTCCCTCATCTCCTGTGATCCACACATAGGCCACCTTGCTGATCTTTGAAGTGCCCTATTCTCTCCCTCACTGTCCTTTTGTACTTAATGTATTTATGAAATCCGTTTGGATTCTCCTTAACCCTAATTGCCAAAGCTATTTCATGTCCAATTTTTGCCCTCCTGCTTTCCCTCTTAAATATTCTGCCAGTGCCTTTATATTCTTCTAAGGATTCACTCGATCTATCCTGTCTATACCTGACATATGCTTCCATCTTTTTCTTAACCAAAACCTCAATTTCTTTCGTCATCCAGCATTGCCTACAGCTACCAGCCTTTCCTTTCACCCTAAAAGGAATATTCTGTCTCTGGACTCTTGTTATCTCATTTCTGAAGCCTCCTGACTTTCCAACCAACTGCCCCCAATCAACTTTCGGAAGTTCTTGCCTGATATCGTCAAAATTGGCCTTTCTCCAATTTAGAACTTCAACTTTTAGATATGGCGTATCCTTTTCCATCACTATTTAAAAACTAATAGAATTATGGTCGCTGACCTCAAAGTGCTCTCCCACTGACACCTCAGTCACCTGCCCTGCCTCGTTTCCCAAGAGTAGGTCAAGTCTTCCACCTTCTCTAGTAGGTACATCCACATATTGTATCAGAAATTTTTCTTGTATACATTTAACAAGTTCCTCTCCGTCTAAATCCTTAATACTATGACAGTCCCAGTCTATGTTTGGAAAGTTAAAATCCCCTACCATAACCACCCCATTATTCTTACAGATCGCTGAGATCTTCTTACAAATTTGTTTCTCAAATTCCCTCTGACTATTAGGGGGTGTATAATACCATCCCAATAAGGTGATCATCCCACTCTTATTTCTCAGTTCCACCCAAATAACTTCCCTGGATGTATTTCCGGGAATATCCTCTCTCAGCACAGCTGTAATGCTATACCTTATCAAAAACGCCGCTCCCCCTCCTCTCTTGCCTCCCTTTCTGTCCCTCCTGTAGCATTTGTATCCTGGAACATTAAGCTGCTGGTCCTGCCCATCCCTGAGCCAAGTTTCTATAATTGCTATGATATCCCAATCCCATGTTCCTAACCATGCCCTGAGTTCATCTGCCTTCCCTGTTAGGCCCCTTGCATTGAAATAAATGCAGTTTAATTTATTAGTCCTACCTTGTTCCTGCCTGCCCTGTTTGACTCACCCCTTTTCCCAAATGTACCAGTCTAAGACTCATCTCTTTCCTCATTATCTCCCCTCCCCACCACCCCAACCCCACCTCCACCCCCACACTTTACTAGTTTAAATCCTCCCGAGGAGCTCCAGCAAATCTTCCTGCCAGTATATTAGTCCCCTTCCCATTCAGGTACAATCCATCCTTCCTATATAGGTCACTTCTACCCCAGAAGAGAGTCCAATGATCCAAACCCTTCTCCCCTGCATCAGCTCCTCAGCCACACATTCATCTGCTCTATCTTCCTATTCCTATCCTTGTATCATTCACTAGCTCATAGCATTGGGAGTAATCCAGATATTACTAACCTCGAGAACCTCCTTTTTAAATTTCTGCCTGACTTCCTATATTCTCCCTTCAGAATCTCACCCTGTTTCCTTTCTAGGCCGTTAGTTCCAATGTGTGAAACGGCGTTCTGCTGATCCCCCTTTCCTTTGAGAACATTCTCACCCTCTCCAAGATATCCTTGATCCTGGCACCAGGGAGGCAACCCACCATGCTGATTTCTCTCTGTCAGCTGCAGAAATGTCTGACTGTGCCTCTGACCCGAGAGTCCTCTATCACAATTGATCGCTTGGAACCTGACGTACCCTTTGTTATTTTAGAGCCATTCTCAGTACCAGAAACTTGGATGTTCGTGCTACATTTCCTTGAGAGTACGTCACCCCCTACATTTTCTAAAACAGCATATTTGTTTGAAGGATAGCCATGGGAGACTTCTGCACTACCTCCCTACCCCTCCTACATTTCCCGGAGTTAACCCATCTACCAGACTGAATCTGCGACCCTTCTCCATTTCTATAACTGCCATCCATCACACCCCCCTCCCACCCCTGCTCCTGTAAATTCCTTATTGCCTCTAACTGCTGTTCCAACCGATCCGTGTAACATGATAGGATTCACAATCAAAGACATTTCCTACAGACATAATTATCAGTAACATGGAAATGCTCCCTAAACAGCCACATCCAACAGGAAAAGCACATCCCTCTACTAAAGGCCATCTTTGTACCTTAACAATCTACAGTAAAAAGCAGTCTTACTGCTCTAAAAAACACTGCTCCAGGCTAACTTAGTACCTATGTTATATATTTTAGAATTTTAATCAAAAGACAGATCTCAATAAAACATCTAATGAAAAAGGACCTACTCTACTCATTATTGTAGAATTTAAATAAAAAGAACAGCAATGTTACACTTAACAACCATGCACTTACCTGTTCCCATGTTATGAGCTGTCCCACACTGCTTCCTCCAAAGTTAGCTGTGATTTTTGCTCTTTGTTAATTTTTCTTTGATGCACTCCGATGTCCAGAGGCACTTAAAATCAAACAGCAATGGCAGTAACTGCAGATTCACTGCTGTGACAGACAGATTTCTTTCTCTTTCTCTCTCTCACACTGACCATGTGGTCTCTGCCTTTATCTCTTTTCCTGCTTTTTACTGTCTAGATTTTCTTTCCCCAAATATCCAAAACAATGCGACAGCTTATACAGCAGTAATTACCCCTACTGGCATGTGAGGAAATCAGCTCCAACTCCTAAAATACCACAAAAAAAGGAGCAGTTCTTACAGCGTCAATTTTTTTCCCATCCTTCATCAAGGATGCAAGGAATTTGCCACATCAAATACCCACTGGACCAGACATTTACTGAGAATGAAGAGTGTAGTGTTGGTGGAGAAGGTTTTTAGCTGTTCCAGTACAGATACAGCATCTACCTAAGCATGTGAAAAAAAGTTGACCAGATGGGTCCAGGACTAGAGGGTTTAGGATGAGAGGGGAAAAATTTAAAAGGGACCTAAGGGGCAACTTTTTCACACAAAGGGTTGTGCATGTATGGAATGAGCTGCCAGAGGAAGTGGTGGAGGCTGGTACAATTGTAATATTTAAAAGGCATCTGGATGGGTATATGAACAGGAAGGGTTTAGAGGGGGATGGGCCAAGTGCTGACAAATGGGACTCAATTAGGTTAGGATATCTGGTCGGCGTGGACAAGTTGGACTGAAGAGTCTATTTCCATGCCGTGAATTTATATCCTGTTCATAAAAAGCAGGTCAAATCAACCCGATGATTAATGTTCTTCAAGTCACCTCACAATCACCAGTGACAGAAGAGATGGTCAGCAGATAGTAACTGCTCAGCAATGACCTGCTCAGTGACCCCAGTTTGGGTTCCACCAGGGACCACTCAGCTCCTGACCTCATTACAGCCTTGGTTCAAACATGGGCAAAAGAGCTGAATTGCAGAGGGGAGGTGAAAATGCCAGCCTTTGATATCAAGGCTACGTTTGACTGAGTGTAACACCAAGGAGCCCTAGCAAAAGTAGAGTCATTGGAAATCAGAGAGAAAACTCTGCTGTTTGGAATCATACCTGGCCCAAAGGAAGATGGTTGTGGTTTTTGGAGGTTAATAATTTCAGTCCCATCTCTGCAGGAGTTTCTCAGAGGAATCTGCTTTGCTCATTCATCTTCAACTGCTTCATCAATGACCTTCCGTCCATCATGAGACCAGAAGTGGAATGTTTGCTGATGGTTACACAACGTTCACCAACATTGGTGACTTCTCAAAATATCGAAGCAGTCAGTGCCTAAATGCAACAAGACCTAGACAATGTCCAGGTTTTGGCTGACAAGTGGCAAGTAATACATATTCCACAAAAGTGCCAGGCCATGAATATCTCCAACAAGGGAGAATCTAAACATCGCTCCATAATATTCAATGACATTGCAATTACTCATTCCCCCGTTATTGATTCATTGGAGTTGGCAGTGTTGCCATTAACCAGAAACTGAATGGTCCAGTTGTATAAACACTGTCACTAGAACAGCAGATCCAAGATTAAGAATTTTGAAATGAACACAGAAAATGCTGAAGAAATTCAGCAGGTCCGGCAACGTCTATGGAGAGAGAAGCAGAGTTGACGTTTCTCAGCAGATTCAACTCTTCTTCACAACTCGTTGAGTTCCTCAGACATTCTCTGTATTTGTCCCAGATTTCTAGCATTTGCAGTATTTTGCTTTTATTCCAGGAATTCTGTGGTGATTAACTTGCTCCCATATAGGAATGGAGAAGGGTCACAGATTCAGTCTGGTAGATGGGTTAACTCCAGGAAAGGTAGGAGGGGTAGGGAGGTAGTACTGAAGTCTCCCATGGCTATCCTTCAAACAAATATGCTGCTTTAGAAAATGTAGGGGGTGATGTACTCTCAAGGAAATGTAGCGCGAACAGCCAAGTTTCTGGGTACTGAGAATGGCTCTAATGTAACAAAGGGTATGTCAGGTTTCCCCAGTAACTGACTGCCATCTACAAAGCACAAGTGAGGAATGTGATACATCTACTTGCCTGAATGGATCTTGTTTCAATAACACTAAAGAAGCTCAAAACCATCCCTGACAAATCAGTCCATTTGACTGGCATCTCATCCACCACTGTTGACATTCACTCCTTCAACACTGATGCACAGCAGCAGTAGAGTATACCATCTCCACGTTGCATTGGAATAATGATCAAATGCTCCTTCCGAATTTACAACCTTTACCACAAGTATTGCAGATGCATGGGATCATCACTGTTTGCAAGTTCCACTCAGAATTACACAATATCCTTGTCTGAAAATATATCACCATTTTCACTGAGTCATAGACTCATAGAGATGTGAAACATGGAGAAAGTCTAATTTGTCCATGTCTACCAGATATCCCGAATCAATCTAGTCCCATTTGTGAGCATTTGTCCAATATCCCTAGAAACCCTTCCTATCCATACACCTATCCAGATGACTTTTATATGTTGCACTTTTATCAGGCTCCACCACTTCATGCGGAAAGAGGCCATTCAGCCTAATGGGTTTATGTTAACTCTCTGAAGAGCATCCCATGCAGTCCCACCCCCTATCCCTGTATCCATTACTCTGTATCCCCACATTTCCCATGACTAACCCACCTAACCTGCACATCCCTGGACACTACGGGGAAATTTAGCATGGCCCATTGGATCGTGATAGATTCATCATAAAGAGTCATAGAGATGGACAGCACAGAAATAGACTCTTCAGTCCAATTCGTCCATGTCTACCTGATGTTCTAAACTTATCAAGTCCCATTTGCCAGCACTTGGCCCATATCCCTCTAAACCCTTCCTATTCATAATCACATCCAGATGCCATTTAAATGTTGTATTTGTACCAGTCTCCACCATTTCATCTGTTAGCTCATTCCATACATGCACCATCCTCTGTGTGAAAAGTTTGCTCCTTAGGTCCCTTTAAAATCTATTCCCTCTCACTTTAAAACCTGTGCCCTCTAGTTTTGGACTACCCTACTCTGGGGAAAAAACTACCTTGTCTATTTATCCTATCCATGCCCCTCATGATTTTATAAACCTCTATAAAGTTGCCCCTCAGCCTCTGACGCTCCAGGGAAAATAACCCCAGTCCATTCAGCCTCTCCTTATAGCTCAAGCCCTCCGGTCCTGGCAACATCCTGGCAATTTTTTTTTCAGAACCCTTTCGAGTTTCACCACATCTATCCTATGGCAGGGAGATCAGAACTGAACCAGAATTGTTGATGGATCAGAATCCTGGACCTCCCTTCCCAACTATGGGCCTACTTAAAGCCAAGGAGGGCAGCCATCATCCTCTCCAGGACAATTAAGGATACATTGGTCAAGCCAGAGACATCACATCAACAAATAGAAATAAACAAGGGAAGGCCAATTTTAATGGGCAAGTATTATCAGCATGTCAGCTTCAGGCTTCTTGCTTCTACATTCCTGGAGAAAATGTGACGTGATTTCACCTCAACTGAAGGCCCAGGTCATAAAGCAGAAGGCTTGGAACTTGGGAGATTGAAAAAGGCTATGACCACATTGAGATGCTGGAAAGAGAGTGCAGGTCATCTAGACTTAATGATGTGGCCTTGGATATTCTCTATGGAGTTCGGACCAAAAGAAAGGTCATCTTTCACAACAACAAAAGAAAAACTTGTGCCCATCACAAATACACCGTAAAGGAAATAAAATTGTACAGTTAGATGATGCCTTTCATGACTACAGACGTCCCCTGTAGAAATAGCAGCAGCCAATTTGAACACATGAAGTTACCCCAAAGAACAAATGGACTATGGCCAGGAAGACTGTTTTTATGATGTTGATCAAGGGATAAGAGATGACCAGGTTAGTTGGTCTGTCTACGCAGAGGGCAGAGAGGCAGCACCTCCAATAATGCAGTACTTCCTGGGACCTCGAGACAGGCAGCATTCCCTGGCACCTACAAGCATGCAGCAAACTCTGATACCTCCAATAATGAAGCACTCCCTGACACCACCAATAATGCAGTACACCCTGGCACATCCAATAATGCAGCATTCCCTGACACCTCCAATAATCCTGCACACCCCGAAACCTCTAATAATGCAGCACTCCCTGACACCTCCATTAATGCAGCACCCCCTGACACCTCCAATAATACAGCACATCCCGACACCTCGAATAATGCAGCACTTCCTGGTACCTGCAATAATGCAGCACTCCCTGGTACTTTCAATAATGCTGCACATCCTGAGACCTCCAATATTGCAGCATTCTGTGGCAACTCCAATAATGCAGCACTCCCTGGCACCTCCAATATTGCAACACACCCTGACACCTCAAATAATGCAGCACTCCCTGGCACCTCCAATAACGCAGCACTCCCTGTCACCTCAAATAATCCAGCATTCCCTGGCAACTCCAATTCTGCACAATTTCCTGACACCTCCAATAAAGCAGCCTTCCCTGGCATCTCGAATAATGCAGCACTCCCTGACACCTTCAATAATGCAGCATTTGCGAGCACCTTCAATAATGCAGCACTAACTGACACCTTCAATAATGCAGCACTTGCTGACACCGACAGTAATGCAGCACACGCTGACACCTATAGTAATGCAGTATTCACTGACACCTCCAATAATGCAGCATTCCCTGACACCTTCAATAATGCAGCATTCCATGGCACCTGCAATAATGCAGCATTCCCTCGCACCTCCAAACATGCAGCACTCCCCAACACCTCCAATAAAGCAGCACTCCCTGATACCTCCAATAATGCTGCACACGGTGACACCTCCAACACTGCAGCACTCCCTGACACCTCCAAACATTCAGCACTCGCTGACACCTCCAATAATGCAGCACTCCATCACACCTCCAAACATGCAGCACACCCTGACACTTTTAATAATGCAGCCAACCCTGGCACCTCCAATAATGCAGCACTCCTTGATATTTCCATTCCCTGACGCTTCCAATAATGCAGCACTCGCTGACACCTACAGTAATGCAGTATTTACCAACACGTCCAATAATGCTGCATTCCCTGACACCTCAAATAATGCAGCACTCCCTGATACTTTCAATAATGCAGCATTTCTTGAGACCTCCATTAATGCAGCACTCCCTGAGACCTCCAATAAAGCACCACTCCCCGACATCTCAAATAATGCAGCACTCGCTGACTCCTTCAATAATGCAGCGCTCCCTGGCACCTCCAATAATGCAGCGCTCCCTGGCACCTCCAATAATGCAGCATTCCCTGAGACCTCCAATAATGCAGCATTCCCTGATTACTCAAGTAATGCTGCACTCCCTGACAGCTCCAATAATGCAGCACTCCCTGACACCTCCAATAATGCAGGACTCCCTGGCACCTCCAAACATGCAGCACTCCCTGAGACCTCCAATAATGCAGCATTCCCTGACTACTCCAGTAATGCTGCACTCCCTGACAGCTCCAATAATGCAGGACTCACTGGCACCTCCAAACATGCAGCACTCCTTGATATCTCCAATAATGCAGCATTCCCTGACACCTCCAATAATGCACCGCTCCCTGACACTTCCAATAATGCAGCGCTCGCTGACACCTTCAATAATGCAGCACTCACTGACACCTACAGTAGTGCAGTATTCACCAACACGTCCAACAATGCTGCATTCCCTGACACCTCCAATAATGCAGCATTCCCTGACACCTCAAATAATGCAGCACTCCCTGGTACTTTCAATAATGCAGCACTTCCTGAGACCTCCATTACTGCAGCACTCCCTGGTATCTTCAATAATCCAGCGTTCCCTGACACCTCCAATAATGCAGCACTCACAGACACTTCCAATAATGCAGCACTCGCTGGCACCTAAAATGATGCAGCATGCCCTGACACCTCCAAACATGCAGCACTCGCTGTCACCTCCAATAATGCAGCAATCCTTCACACCTCCAATAATGCAGCATTCCCTGGCAGCTTCAATAATGCAGCCCACCATGACATCTCCAAAAATGTAGCATTTCCTGACACCTCCAATAATGCAGCACTCCCTGAGACATCCAATAATGCAGCACTCCCTGGCACCTCCAAACATGCAGCATTCCCTGAGACCTCCAATAATGCAGCATTCCCTGACCACTCCAGTAATGCTGCACTCCCTGACACCTCCGATAATGCAGCACTCCCTGGCACCTTCAATAATGCAGCAAACTCTGACAACTCCAATAACGCAGGACTCCCTGACACTTCCAATAATGCAGCACTTGCTGACACCTCCAATAGTGCAGCACTCGCTGACACCTACAGTAATGCAGTATTCACTAACACGTCCAATAATGCTGCACTCCCTGACACCTCCGATAATGCAGCATTCCTTGACACCTCCAATAATGCAGGACTCCCTGACACTTCCAATAATGCAGCACTTGCTGACACATCCAATACTGCAGCACTCGCTGACACCTACAGTAATGCAGTATTCACAAACACGTCCAATAATGCAGCATTCCCTGACACCTCTAATAATGCAGCCCACCCTGGCACCTCCAATAATACAGCATTTCATGACACCTCCAATAATGCAGCATTCCCTGACACCTCCATTAATGCAGCACTCCCTGACACCTCCAATAATGCAGCACTCCCTTGGACCTCCAATAATGCAGCGCTCCCTGGTACCTTCAATAACGCAGCACTCCCTGACACCTCAAATAATGCAGCATTCCCTGACTCCTTCAATAATGCAGCGCTCCTGACACCTCCAATAATGCAGCACTCCCTGACAGCTCCAATAATGCAGCATCCCTGACTACTCCAGTAATGCTGCACTCCCTGACAGCTCCAATAATGCAGGACTCCCTGGCACCTCCAAACGTGCAGCACTCCCTGACACTTTTAATAATGCAGCCCACCCTGGCACCTCCAATAATGCAGCATTTCCTGACACCTCCAATAATGCACCACCCCCTGACACCTCCAATAATGCAGCATTCCCTGACACCTCCAAACATGCAGCACTCCCAGACACTTCCAATAATGCAGCACTCGCTGACACCTTCAATAATGCAGCACTCACTGACACCTACAGTAATGCAGTATTCACCAACACGTCCAACAATGCTGCATTCCCTGACACCTCCAATCATGCAGCATTCCCTGGCACCTCCAATAATGCAGCATTCCCTGACAACTCCAATACTGCAGCACTCCCTGGCACCTCCAATATTGCAACACACCCTGACACCTCAAATAATGCAGCACTCCCCGGTACTTTCAATAATGCAGCACTCCCTGGCACCTCCAATATTGCAACACACCCTGACACCTCAAATAATGCAGCACTCCCCGGTACTTTCAATAACACAGCACTCCCTGGCACCTCCAATAATGCAGCATTCCCTGACACCTCCAATAACGCAGCACTCCCTGGCACCTCCAATAATGCAGCATTCCCTGACACCTCCAATAACGCAGCACTCCCTGGCACCTCCAATAATGCAGCATTCCCGAACACCTCCAATCATGCAGCATTTCCTGACACCTCCAAATTGCAGCATTCCATCGCACCTCCAATAATGCATCACCCCTGACACCTCCAATAATGCAGCACTTGCTGACACTTCAAATAATGCAGCATTCCCTGACAACTCCAATAATGCACCGCTCCCTGACACTTCCAAAAATGCAGCACTCGCTGACAACCTCCAATAATGCAGTGCTCCCTGGCACCTCCAAACATGCAGCACTCCCTGACACCTCCAATAATGCAGCACTCCCTGACACCTCCAATAATGCAGCATTCCCTGAGACCTCCAATAATGCAGCACTCCCTGGCACCTCCAATAATGCATTATTCCCTAACACATCTAATAATGCAACATAACCCGACACCTCCAATACTGCAGTACTCCCTGTCACATCCAATACTGCAGCACACCCTGACACCTTGTATAATGCAGCACTTCCTGATACCTCCAATAATGCAGCGCTCCTTGGAACCTCCAATAATGCAGTATTCCCTAACACATCCAAAAATGCAACATTCCCTGTCAGCTCCAATAATGCAGCACTCCCTGGCCCCTCCAGTAATGTTTCACTCCCTGGCACCTCCAATAATGCAGCATTTCCTGACACCTCCAATAATGCAGCACGCCCTGGCACCTCCAATAATGCAGCATTCCCTGACACCTCCAATAATGCAGCACACGCTGACACATACAGTAATGCAATATTCCCTGACAATTCCAATAATGCAGCACTCCCTGACACCTCCAATAATGCAGCAGTCCCTGGCACCTCCAATAATGCAGAATTCCCTGACACCTCCAATAATGCAGCACACGCTGACACATACAGTAATGCAGTATTCCCTGACAACTCCAATAATGCAGCACTCCCTAACACTTCCAATAATGCAGCACTCGTTGACACCTCCAATCATGCAGCACTCGCTCGCACCTCCAAACATGCAGCACTCCCTGACACCTCCAATAATGCAGCATTCCCTGACACCTCCAATAATGCAGCACTCCCTGGTACCTCCAATAACACAGCACTCCCTGACACCTCCAATAATGCAGCACTCCCTGACAGCTCCAATAATGCAGGGTTCCCTAGCTCCTCCAATAATGCCGCACTCGCAAACACCTCCAATAATGCATCACCCCCTGAGACCTCCAATAATGCAGGACTCCCTGGCACCTCCAAACATGCAGTACTCCCTGACACCTCCAATACTGCAGCATTCCCTGGCATCTCCAATAATGCATCACCCCCTGACACCTCAAATAATGCACCACTCTCTGGCACCTCCAATAATGCAGCACTCCCTGACACCTCCAATAATGCAGCACACCCTGGCACCTCCAATAATGCAGCACACCCTGGCACCTCCAATAATGCAGCATTCCCTGACACCTCCAATAATGCACCACTCCCTGACACCTCCAATAATGCAGCACTCGCTGACACCTACAGTAATGCAGTATTCACGAACACGTCCAATAATGCTGCATTCCCTGACATCTCAAATAATGCAGCATTCCATGGCACCTCCAAAAATGCAGCACTCGCTGACTCCTTCAGTAATGCAGCACTCCCCAGCACTTTCAATAATGCAGCATTTCCTGGCACCTCCAATAATGCAGCACTCCCTGGTACTTTCAATAATACAGAATTCCCTGACACCTCACATAATGCAGTACTCCCTGACACCTCAAATAATACAGCATTCCGTGGCACCTCCAATAATGCAGCACTCCTTGGCACCTCCAAACATGCAGGACTCCCTGACACCTCCAATAAAGCAGCACTCCTTGACACCTCCAATAATGCAGCACTCACTGACAACTCCAAACATGCAGCACTCCCTGGCACCTCCAATAATGCAGCACTGCCTGTCACATTCAATAATGCAGCATTACCTGACACCTCCAATAATGCAGCACTCCCTGGTACCTCAAATCATGCAGCACTCCCTGGCACCTCCATTAATGCAGCACTGCCTGCTACCTTCAATAATACAGCATTCCCTGACAACTCCAATAATGCAATACTCCCTGGCACTTCCAATAATGCAGCATTCCCTGACACATCCAGTAATGCAGCATTCCCTAGCTCCTCCAATAATGGAGCACTAACTGACACCTCCAATAATGCAGCATTCCCGAACACCTCCAATCATGCAGCATTTCCTGACACCTCCAAATTGCAGCATTCCATCGCACCTCCAATAATGCATCACCCCTGACACCTCCAATAATGCAGCACTCGCTGACACTTCAAATAATGCAGCATTCCCTGACAACTCCAATAATGCACCGCTCCCTGACACTTCCAAAAATGCAGCACTCGCTGACACCTCCAATAATGCAGTGCTCCCTGGCACCTCCAAACATGCAGCACTCCCTGACACCTCCAATAATGCAGCATTCCCTGACACCTCCAATAATGCAGCACTCCCTGGCACCTCCAATAATGCATTATTCCCTAACACATCTAATAATGCAACATAACCCGACACCTCCAATAATGCAGCACGCCCTGACACCTTGTATAATGCAGCACTTCCTGATACCTCCAATAATGCAGCGCTCCTTGGAACCTCCAATAATGCAGTATTCCCTAACACATCCAAAAATGCAACATTCCCTGTCAGCTCCAATAATGCAGCACTCCCTGGCCCCTCCAGTAATGTTTCACTCCCTGGCACCTCCAATAATGCAGCATTTCCTGACACCTCCAATAATGCAGCACGCCCTGGCACCTCCAATAATGCAGCATTCCCTGACACCTCCAATAATGCAGCACACGCTGACACATACAGTAATGCAATATTCCCTGACAATTCCAATAATGCAGCACTCCCTGACACCTCCAATAATGCAGCAGTCCCTGGCACCTCCAATAATGCAGAATTCCCTGACACCTCCAATAATGCAGCACATGCTGATACATACAGTAATGCAGTATTCCCTGACAACTCCAATAATGCAGCACTCCCTAACACTTCCAATAATGCAGCACTCGTTGACACCTCCAATCATGCAGCACTCGCTCGCACCTCCAAACATGCAGCACTCCCTGACACCTCCAATAATGCAGCATTCCCTGACACCTCCAATAATGCAGCACTCCCTGGTACCTCCAATAACACAGCACCCCCTGACACCTCCAATAATGCAGCACTCCCTGACAGCTCCAATAATGCAGCATCCCTGACTACTCCAGTAATGCTGCACTCCCTGACAGCTCCAATAATGCAGGACTCCCTGGCACCTCCAAACGTGCAGCACTCCCTGACACTTTTAATAATGCAGCCCACCCTGGCACCTCCAATAATGCAGCATTTCCTGACACCTCCAATAATGCACCACCCCCTGACACCTCCAATAATGCAGCATTCCCTGACACCTCCAAACATGCAACACTCCCAGACACTTCCAATAATGCAGCACTCGCTGACACCTTCAATAATGCAGCACTCACTGACACCTACAGTAATGCAGTATTCACCAACACGTCCAACAATGCTGCATTCCCTGACACCTCCAATCATGCAGCATTCCCTGGCACCTCCAATAATGCAGCATTCCCTGACAACTCCAATACTGCAGCACTCCCTGGCACCTCCAATATTGCAACACACCCTGACACCTCAAATAATGCAGCACTCCCCAGTACTTTCAATAATGCAGCACTCCCTGGCACCTCCAATATTGCAACACACCCTGACACCTCAAATAATGCAGCACTCCCCGGTACTTTCAATAACGCAGCACTCCCTGGCACCTCCAATAATGCAGCATTCCCTGACACCTCCAATAACACAGCACTCCCTGGCACCTCCAATAATGCAGCATTCCCGAACACCTCCAATCATGCAGCATTTCCTGACACCTCCAAATTGCAGCATTCCATCGCACCTCCAATAATGCTTCACCCCTGACACCTCCAATAATGCAGCACTCGCTGACACTTCAAATAATGCAGCATTCCCTGACAACTCCAATAATGCACCGCTCCCTGACACTTCCAAAAATGCAGCACTCGCTGACACCTCCAATAATGCAGTGCTCCCTGGCACCTCCAAACATGCAGCACTCCCTGACACCTCCAATAATGCAGCATTCCCTGAGACCTCCAATAATGCAGCACTCCCTGGCACCTCCAATAATGCATTATTCCCTAACACATCTAATAATGCAACATAACCCGACACCTCCAATACTGCAGTACTCCCTGTCACATCCAATACTGCAGCACACCCTGACACCTTGTATAATGCAGCACTTCCTGATACCTCCAATAATGCAGCGCTCCTTGGAACCTCCAATAATGCAGTATTCCCTAACACATCCAAAAATGCAACATTCCCTGTCAGCTCCAATAATGCAGCACTCCCTGGCCCCTCCAGTAATGTTTCACTCCCTGGCACCTCCAATAATGCAGCATTTCCTGACACCTCCAATAATGCAGCACGCCCTGGCACCTCCAATAATGCAGCATTCCCTGACACCTCCAATAATGCAGCACACGCTGACACATACAGTAATGCAATATTCCCTGACAATTTCAATAATGCAGCACTCCCTGACACCTCCAATAATGCAGCAGTCCCTGGCACCTCCAATAATGCAGAATTCCCTGACACCTCCAATAATGCAGCACACGCTGACACATACAGTAATGCAGTATTCCCTGACAACTCCAATAATGCAGCACTCCCTAACACTTCCAATAATGCAGCACTCGTTGACACCTCCAATCATGCAGCACTCGCTCGCACCTCCAAACATGCAGCACTCCCTGACACCTCCAATAATGCAGCATTCCCTGACACCTGCAATAATGCAGCACTCCCTGGTACCTCCAATAACACAGCACTCCCTGACACCTCCAATAATGCAGCACTCCCTGACAGCTCCAATAATGCAGGGTTCCCTAGCTCCTCCAATAATGCCGCACTCGCAAACACCTCCAATAATGCATCACCCCCTGAGACCTCCAATAATGCAGGACTCCCTGGCACCTCCAAACATGCAGTACTCCCTGACACCTCCAATACTGCAGCATTCCCTGGCATCTCCAATAATGCATCACCCCCTGACACCTCAAATAATGCACCACTCTCTGGCACCTCCAATAATGCAGCACTCCCTGACACCTCCAATAATGCAGCACACCCTGGCACCTCCAATAATGCAGCATTCCCTGACACCTCCAATAATGCACCACTCCCTGACACCTCCAATAATGCAGCACTCGCTGACACCTACAGTAATGCAGTATTCACGAACACGTCCAATAATGCTGCATTCCCTGACATCTCAAATAATGCAGCATTCCATGGCACCTCCAAAAATGCAGCACTCGCTGACTCCTTCAGTAATGCAGCACTCCCCAGCACTTTCAATAATGCAGCATTTCCTGGCACCTCCAATAATGCAGCACTCCCTGGTACTTTCAATAATACAGAATTCCCTGACACCTCACATAATGCAGTACTCCCTGACACCTCAAATAATACAGCATTCCGTGGCACCTCCAATAATGCAGCACTCCTTGGCACCTCCAAACATGCAGGACTCCCTGACACCTCCAATAAAGCAGCACTCCTTGACACCTCCAATAATGCAGCACTCACTGACAACTCCAAACATGCAGCACTCCCTGGCACCTCCAATAATGCAGCACTGCCTGTCACATTCAATAATGCAGCATTACCTGACACCTCCAATAATGCAGCACTCCCTGGTACCTCAAATCATGCAGCACTCCCTGGCACCTCCATTAATGCAGCACTGCCTGCTACCTTCAATAATACAGCATTCCCTGACAACTCCAATAATGCAATACTCCCTGGCACTTCCAATAATGCAGCATTCCCTGACACATCCAGTAATGCAGCATTCCCTAGCTCCTCCAATAATGGAGCACTAACTGACACCTCCAATAATGCAGCATTCCCGAACACCTCCAATCATGCAGCATTTCCTGACACCTCCAAATTGCAGCATTCCATCGCACCTCCAATAATGCATCACCCCTGACACCTCCAATAATGCAGCACTCGCTGACACTTCAAATAATGCAGCATTCCCTGACAACTCCAATAATGCACCGCTCCCTGACACTTCCAAAAATGCAGCACTCGCTGACACCTCCAATAATGCAGTGCTCCCTGGCACCTCCAAACATGCAGCACTCCCTGACACCTCCAATAATGCAGCATTCCCTGACACCTCCAATAATGCAGCACTCCCTGGCACCTCCAATAATGCATTATTCCCTAACACATCTAATAATGCAACATAACCCGACACCTCCAATAATGCAGCACGCCCTGACACCTTGTATAATGCAGCACTTCCTGATACCTCCAATAATGCAGCGCTCCTTGGAACCTCCAATAATGCAGTATTCCCTAACACATCCAAAAATGCAACATTCCCTGTCAGCTCCAATAATGCAGCACTCCCTGGCCCCTCCAGTAATGTTTCACTCCCTGGCACCTCCAATAATGCAGCATTTCCTGACACCTCCAATAATGCAGCACGCCCTGGCACCTCCAATAATGCAGCATTCCCTGACACCTCCAATAATGCAGCACACGCTGACACATACAGTAATGCAATATTCCCTGACAATTCCAATAATGCAGCACTCCCTGACACCTCCAATAATGCAGCAGTCCCTGGCACCTCCAATAATGCAGAATTCCCTGACACCTCCAATAATGCAGCACATGCTGACACATACAGTAATGCAGTATTCCCTGACAACTCCAATAATGCAGCACTCCCTAACACTTCCAATAATGCAGCACTCGTTGACACCTCCAATCATGCAGCACTCGCTCGCACCTCCAAACATGCAGCACTCACTGACACCTCCAATAATGCAGCATTCCCTGACACCTCCAAACATGCAGCACTCCCTGGTACCTCCAATAACACAGCACTCCCTGACACCTCCAATAATGCAGCACTCCCTGACAGCTCCAATAATGCAGCACTCCCTGGCTACTCAAATGATGCAACTACCCTGACACCTCCAATAATGCAGCACTCCCTGGAACCTCCAATAATGCATTATTCCCTAACACATCTAATAATGCAACATACCCCGACACCTCCAATACTGCAGTACTCCCTGTCACATCCAATACTGCAGCACACCCTGACACCTTGTATAATGCAGCACTCCCTGGCACCTCCAAACATGCAGCACTGCCTGACACCTCCAATAATGCAGCCTTCCCTGGCATTTCCAATAATGCAGCACTCCCTGACACCTCCAATAATGCAGCACTCCCTGGCACCTCCAATAATGCATTATTCCCTAACACATCTAATAATGCAACATAACCCGACACCTCCAATACTGCAGTACTCCCTGTCACATCCAATACTGCAGCACACCCTGACACCTTGTATAATGCAGCACTTCCTGATACCTCCAATAATGCAGCGCTCCTTGGAACCTCCAATAATGCAGTATTCCCTAACACATCCAAAAATGCAACATTCCCTGTCAGCTCCAATAATGCAGCACTCCCTGGCCCCTCCAGTAATGTTTCACTCCCTGGCACCTCCAATAATGCAGCATTTCCTGACACCTCCAATAATGCAGCACGCCCTGGCACCTCCAATAATGCAGCATTCCCTGACACCTCCAATAATGCAGCACACGCTGACACATACAGTAATGCAATATTCCCTGACAATTCCAATAATGCAGCACTCCCTGACACCTCCAATAATGCAGCAGTCCCTGGCACCTCCAATAATGCAGAATTCCCTGACACCTCCAATAATGCAGCACACGCTGACACATACAGTAATGCAGTATTCCCTGACAACTCCAATAATGCAGCACTCCCTGACACTTCCAATATTGCAGCACTCGTTGACACCTCCAATCATGTAGCACTCGCTCGCACCTCCAAACATGCAGCACTCCCTGACACCTCCAATAATGCAGTGCTCCCTGGCACCTCCAAACATGCAGCACACGCTGACACATACAGTAATGCAGTATTCCCTGACAACTCCAATAATGCAGCACTCCCTGACACTTCCAATAATGCAGCACTCGTTGACACCTCCAATCATGCAGCACTCGCTCGCACCTCCAAACATGCAGCACTCCCTGACACCTCCAATAATGCAGTGCTCCCTGGCACCTCCAAACATGCAGCACTCCCTGACACCTGCAATAATGCAGCATTCCCTGAATACTCCAGTAATGTTGCACTCCCTGACAGCTCCAATAATGCAGCACTCCCTGGCTACTCAAATGATGCAACTACCCCGACACCTCCAATAATGCAGCATTCCCTGGAACCTCCAATAATGCATTATTCCCTAACACATCTAATAATGCAACATACCCCGACACCTCCAATACTGCAGTACTCCCTGTCACATCCAATACTGCAGCACACCCTGACACCTTGTATAATGCAGCACTCCCTGGCACCTCCAAACATGCAGCACTCCCTGACACCTCCAATAATGCAGCACTCGCTGGCACCTCCAAAAATGCAACATTCCCTGTCAGCTCCAATAATGCAACATTCCCTAGCCCCTCCAATAATGTTTCACTCCCTGGCACCTCCAATAATGCAGCATTTCCTGACACCTCCAATAATGCAGCATTCTCTGACACCTCCAATAATGCAGCACTCCCTGGCACCTCCAAACATGCAACACTCCCTGACACCTCCAATAATGCAGCACTCCCTGACACCTTCAATAATGCAGCGCTCCTTGGCACCTCCAATAATGCAGTATTCCCTAACACATCCAAAAATGCAACATTCCCTGTCAGCTCCAATAATGCAGCATTCCCTGGCCCCTCCAATAATGTTTCACTCCCTGGCACCTCCAATAATGCAGAATTTCCTGACACCTCCAATAATGCAGCGCTCCCTGACACCTCCAATAATGCAGCACGCCCTGGCACCTCCAATAATGCAGCATTCCCTGACACCTCCAATAATGCAGCACACGCCGACACATACAGTAATGCAGTATTCCCTGACAACTCCAATAATGCAGCACTCCCTGACACCTCCAATAATGCAGCAGGCCATGACACCTCCAATAATGCAGCACTCCCTGACTCCGCCAACAATGCAGCAATAATGCAGCATTTCCTAGCACCTCCAATTATGCAGCACTCGCTGGCAACTCCAATGTTGCAGCACTCCATGGCACGTTCAATTTTGCAGCACACCCTGACACCTCCAAACATGCAGCATTCCCTGACACCTCCAATAATGCAGCAGGACATGACTCCTCCAATACTGCAGCACTCCCTGGCCCCTCCAATAATGCAGCACTCCCTGTCACCTCCAATAATGCAGCATTCGCAAGCACCTTCAATAATGCAGCATTCCCTGACACCTCAAATATGCAGCATTCCCTAGCACCTCCAATAATGCAGCGCTCCCTGATACTTCCAATGATGCAGCATTCCCTGACACCTCCAATAATGCAGCACTCGCTGATACCTACAGTAATGCAGTATTCACAAACACGTCCAATAATGCTGCATTCCCTGACTCCTCCAATAATGCAGCATTCCCTTGCACCTCCCATATTTCAGCACACCCCGACACCTTCAATAATGCAGCATTCCCTGACACCTCAAATATGCAGCATTCCCTGAGACCTCCAATAATGCAGCACTCCCTGTCACCTCCAATAATGCAGCATTCGCGAGCACCTTCAATAATGCTGCATTCCCTGACACCTCAAATATCAGCATTCCCTAGCACCTCCAATAATGCAGCGCTCCCTGAGACTTCCAATGATGCAGCACTCGCTGATACCTACAGTAATGCAGTATTCACAAACACGTCCAATAATGCAACATTCCCTGACTCCTCCAATAATGCAGCATTCCCTCGCACCTCCCATATTTCAGCACACCCTGACACTTTCAATAATGCAGCATTCCCTGACACCTCAAATATGCAGCATTCCCTAAGACCTCCAATAATGCAACATTCCCTGACACCTTCAATAATGCAGCACTCGCTGACACCTGCAGTAATGCAGCACATGCTGACACCTACAGTAACGCAGTATTCCCTGACACCTCCAATAATGCAACATTCCTAGGCACCTCCTAAAATGCAGCATTCCCTGACACCTCCAATAATGCAGCACTCGCTGACACCTGCAGTAATGCAGCACATGCTGACACCTACAGTAACACAGTTTTCCCTGACACCTCCAAACATGCAGCACTCCCTGACACCTCCAATAATGCAGCATTCCCTGACACCTCCAAACATGCAGCATTCCCTGACACCTCCAATAATGCAGCAGGACATGACTCCTCCAATACTGCAGCACTCCCTAGCCCCTCCAATAAGGCAGCATTCCCTGACACCTCCAATCATGCAGCACTCCCGGACACCTACAATAATGCAGCATTCCCTGACACCTCCAACAATGCAGCACTCGCTAACACCTGCAGTAATGCAGCACAAGCTGACACCTACAGTAACGCAGTTTTCCCTGACA
Organism: Hemiscyllium ocellatum; assembly: GCF_020745735.1. Taxonomy (NCBI): domain Eukaryota; kingdom Metazoa; phylum Chordata; class Chondrichthyes; order Orectolobiformes; family Hemiscylliidae; genus Hemiscyllium; species Hemiscyllium ocellatum. The sequence goes on from NC_083420.1 coordinate 56,022,085, forward strand.
CCTCCAATAATGCAGCATTCCCTAGCACCTCCAATAATGCAGCACTCTCTGACATCTTCAGTAATGCAGCACTCCCTGACACCTCCAATAATGCAGCACTACCTGGAAACTCCAATAATGCAGCACTCCCTGACATCTCCAATAATGCAGCACTCCCAGTGTAGACTTTGGTGCTTGAGTCTAGAGAAGGGCTTGAACCCAGACCTTCTGATGCAGAGGCAAGTCTGCCAATAAATGCACCAAAGCCAACACCAGTTGCCTGGAGATGAAATCGAAGGTGAACAATGTGATGGTCACCTTGAGGTTGTGAATCAAAACCTGCCGTACCTTGATAACCTGATCCAAAATGGTTAGGAACATCAAAATGTGCCCCATACTTTAATGCACTCCCCTCATTCTGTCTTGTCAAATGTACTCCATTTGCAACACTCCTCATCCACCTCCCTCCCAGCATCCGTCATTGGACTGTGTGTAAGTGCATACAGACTCTGTCACCACATTCCCTCCACATGCAGAACCTTCTTTAAAGATCTATTACTATCATTCGCTCCAGTTTTCATCCAATTGGGTAGCACTGTATTCAGTGCCCCTAATTCCCAGCTCAGATCCTCAACACATGAATCTGCTGATTGGCACCCTCATTGACATTCAAATTGAGATTCAAATCCATGCTAATCTTGCTTTTTGTGTACCTTCTTTGCAGCCGTAACTTTATGTTCCGCGGTCTGTTCTATCACCCTATGATCTCACTGTATTACATGCAAAACAAAACTTTTCACTTTACCTAGGTACGTGTGACAATAATAAATCAAATACACTGTATCCACCAGATGCACACATTTCTCAGAGACACCCATACTTTTGTCATGTCAATGTTACAGGAGGTCAGAGTACGGGTAGCACAGAACATGGAGTTGTGCCTGGCGGAGGAGGAAGCTTTAGAACATTCCAACATTGCTCTGTCCCTGAGCATCAGAGATAGTGAGATTGATTGTCTATTTGAGCAAAGTGTCAATGTTAATCTCTTAGACCCACATCTTCTCCAAGACCAAGTCATTTCAGCCATTTAATCATGCGTTTTCATTTGTTTGCAAAGCACCATATATTGAAATCTTATTTGTTACTTGTCTCTGTCATCAAACAAAGAACAAAAATCCCCTGCCTAAAAGAACAATGACTCTTTCAGAAGCTAAATTCTGTTAAAGGCACACCATCACTGGACACTGCAGGCACCAGTGCAGATTTAAATACACTCCACAATCTCTCAGGCATTGAATTATCTGGTGACTCACATGGTGTTAGGGGCAGCCACAGAGTTTCTGGACACTCACCTCTCCAGCTGGCCAGTGGTGGTGCTAGGGTTGAGCATCAGTGGAAAGAATGGAGTTCAGCAGCAACTGGGTACAGTTCTGACAGGCGGCAATGGAGGATTCCAGTTCAAATATGTAAGGAGTGACAGTGCAGAGCTTCTTAATGTTCCATTCAGCTGCCCCCATGCTGTATCTGGGAGTTTCACTGCAATAATTTTAATGGTATTTAAACTTCCACTAAGTTGCAAACAATTTTGAGGCTAAGGGCCTAGCGCTGCAAAGTCGGACCCGAGTCAACGATAAGATATTTTTGGCAGCACAAACTTGATGGGCCAAAGGGCCTCTTCTGTAATGTATGATTCTATGGTTGCATGAATCCACCATTCACCAATAAATATTTCATTATTCAATGAGTTGCTCATTGCAACTTCTACTTAAACAGCAACTTGATTTCTCACTAATGACAACAAATTGTTGAGAAAGATGTCATTAAACTTGAAAGGGTTCAGCAAAGATCGACAAGGATGTTGCCAGGGTTGGAGGGCTTGAGCTACAGGGAGAGGCTGAGCAGGCTGGGGCTGTTTTCTCATAATCTAAAACCCCAGCCTCAGCATTACACCTTATGTAGCTGTCATTTTGTTTTTGGCTTTGGCAATTTGGAGCGAAAATATTTTAAGTCAAACATCAGGAAAGCAGGTACCATACCACTAGGAATTATTTAGAACTTAACAAGCCAAAAAAAAACAAATTTGGAAAGTTATTGTTTTCCAGTCACTGATGTATCTATTATGGCAAGAGAGGCTTCAAATTAAATTAAATTAAAACCGTCGAAAAAGTGATGTGATTCACAATGACATTGTCAGGTTTGCATGTAGAGTCATAGATCATACAGCATGGAAACAGACCCTTCGGTCCAATCAGTCCACGCTAAGCATTATCGCAAATTAAACTAGTGCCACTTGCCTGTCCTGGCCCACATCCCTGTAAACCTTTCCTATTCATGTATCCATCCAAATGTATTTTAAACATTGTAATTGTACCTACATCCACCACTTCCTCAGGATGTTCATTCCAAATGCATGCCACCCTGTGTGAAAAAAATGTGCCTCTTCTGTCCTTTTTAAATCTCTCTCCTCTCACCTTAAAAATCTGCCCCCTAGTCTTGCAAACCCCCATCAGCTCTATCTATACCTCTCATTATTTTACAAACTCCTATCAGGTCACCTCTCAACCTCCTACACTCCAGTGAAGTAAGTCCCAGCCTCTCCAGCCTTTCTTTACAACATAAGACTTTACTAGAATTCAAATAAACAATGTCTACTGCTTGCCATCATTGACCTTTCTGATCACATCCTCAAAAAGCTCAATCAAGTTTGTGAGACACAATTTTCCTCACGCAAAACCATGCTGACTATCCCTAATCAAATTTTGCCGTTCTGAATGTCCATGAATCCCATCTTTTATAATTACCTCCAGCAGTTGACCCACAAGCGAGGTCAGACTCACAGGTCTACAGTTGGATTTGTTGTTGGTCTGTTTGCCAAATTGGCAAGCTTGTTGACAGACGTTTCGTCCCCTTTCTAGGTGACCTCATCAGTGTTGTGTTGCCTCCAGTGAAGCGCTGCTGTACTGTTCCACCTTGAATTGACGTGGTCCTGTTTGAGCTGTTTCCAGTTGGTGCAGGTTCCAGGTTTTCCATTGCAGCGGTTTGTAAAATGGTCCAGGTCAATGTATTTGTTGACAGAGTCCGAGGATGAGTACCAGGAGTGCTTCCAGGAATTCCCTTGCTGTTCTTTGTTTGGCCTGTCCTAGTGTCATTGTGTTGTCCTAGTCAAACTCATGGTTCTTCTTGTATGGATACCAGGGAGAGTTGATTGTGCTGCTTAGTTGCTAGTTGGTGTTCATGGATATGGTTCACTAGCTGTCGGCCTGTTTACCCTACATAGTGCTTCGTGCATTCACTGCATGAGATTTTGGAAGTTACCAGCTGAACACCCACAAGAGGAACTGCATTATGACCCTGTTCAAAAGAGCAGCAACACACTGCAGCACTCTGGAATTGTGAAGAGTTGAAGAAGAACACCTGTACAAAGTCCTGTACAAAAACAGAAAGCCCTACATCTTTGTCTGCAGATGCCTGCAGGACAAACAACACCAAGAAGACAAGAGACTCCCCAACACATTGGCTACTCTCCCATACATTAAAAACATTTCGGAACTGGCAACCAGATTGCTCCAACCACTAGGGATCTTGATAGCACACAAACCAACAGGCACACTCAGACAGCAGCTCACCAGAATTAAGGACCTGATACCTCGAGCGTAATTTACAAAATTTACAACAATGCATCCAACCAGCTTCTGAGCTACAGAACTTCACAAAACCTTTAAAGGTCTATAGTTCCCTGGTTTCTCCTTACAATCTCGCTTAAACAAAGGTTTATCACTAACCACCCTCCAGTCATCAGGCACTTCACCCATAGTTATAGATGATGCAAATATTTCGCAAGGGATCTCGTAATTTCCTCCCTTACTTTCCACAATGCTTTGGAATACATTAGATCAGGTCCCAGAGATTCATCCACCTTCATATTCTCTAAGACTTCCTGAACTTACCCTTCTGTAGTGTGAACTGTTCCTAAACTTTATTTCTCTGTATTCTCTAGACTCCATTTTTTTCACAACTATACAAATTGACTCAAAATATTCGTTTAGTGACTCTCCCATCTCCTGGGGTTCAACACAAAGTCAACCTCCCTGATCTTTAAGAGACCCTAACCTCTCTCTCTCGTTACCCTATAGTCCCATTTGCCAGCACCAGGCCCATATCCCTCTATACCCTTCCTATTCATATGCCAATCCAAATGCCTTTTAAATGCTGTAATTATACCAGCCTCCACCATTTCCTCTGGCGGCTCATTCCATAAGCACACCATCCTCTGCATGAAAAAGTTGCCCTTTAGGTCCCTTTTATATCTTTCCCCGCTCACCTTCAACCTATGTTTTTTAGTTTTTAATCTCTTAATGTTTCCATTTGAATTTTTTCGCTTGATGATTTTCAGCCTGTCCACAATCTTGGGCTTAAAGTTGTTATTTCAACGCACAGTTAGTTGAGGGGGTACCAGTCAGAGAATGTTCCATCTGCATCAATGGCACGACATGAGATTAACTGACAGAATTCTTTGCTCCCTTTTCCAGAGATACATTGATTGGATTCTCAAAATTATTTTCAGAAGGGCTAAATTTCAAAAGTTTCCTTAAACGTGTAGGAAAAGGAGATCCAGTTCTATATACCAGGCTGCAATAAGTATACCTGTTATAGTTTGGTTCATGGATTGGTTTGAATGATCTATTAGAGATTATTATCAGTGAGAAATGTCAGCTTTTATCTTTGTATCTAACAATATTTTATTTGAAGTAGAGCTGAGTTCAATTTAAATTGGAAGATGAGTTTGATGCCATTTGTGGTGTCATTTGCCTCTGTGCTTAATGTAACATCATGCTAAAGAATACTGGCCACGTACCTGGATATTGTAACATCATGTTAAAGCATTCCGCCCATTTGCTTGGATATTGGAACATCATACTAAAAAAATACTGGCCATTTGCCTGGACGAATGCAGCTCCAATAATACTCAAGATATTCAACACCATCCAGGACAAGGCAACCCACTTGACTGGAACCACATCAACCAACTTCCTCAATCACTCCATCCACTGTCAACTCAAAGTGGCTGATCCTTCCAAACAACTATTTGCAGCAGGGCAGAGTACAGACCAAACCAAGCTTGCAAAATCTAGAGTGCAACGTTCAACATTAACCGTGGTTCCATGATTGAACCAGGCTTGGTAACGCAGTCAGCTTATTGCCAATGTACCTACCATCCCTTGGCTATGTTAGTCATCAGTGAAAATAGTTTTTGTCGCATTCACTGCTATAATTGGTTCTTATTCATTCTTATAGATCTTTTCTTTCAGTCAGCAACTAATTACTTCGACATCACCAGCTATGCTAGATTCTATAGATTGGCTGATATTGCAATGCTTGCAAATTTCTTGAAATATGTATGACTTTTCTAGTTCATCTAGAAATTGGACTTCTTTCTTATTTTAATTCAACATCCTCTTGTAACACATATCCTGGAAATGTCATTAAATGCTGAACACGGTTTTGGTGAATGAGAAGTGCCACACCTGACACAAAATTCAGATGTTTAGCTGAAACTGTTCATGGGTGCAATAGTTGGCAAGGAATCATATAGCACGGAAACATGCTAACCATAATGCCAAACTAGTCCCACGTGCCTATACTTGGCCCATATCTCCCCAAACGTTTCCTCATCATGAGTTTATTCAAATGCTTTTTAAACACTGTAATTGTACCTGTATCCATCATTTCCTCTGAAAGGTCATTCCACACACGAATTATCCTCTGAGTGAAAGAAAATTGCCCCATATGTTTGTTTTAAATCTTTCTCTTCTCACTTTAAAAATAAGCCCCCTAGACTTGAAATCCCCTACTCCAGGGAAAAGGCACCTACCATACATCTCACCTATACCCCTCCTGATTTTATAAACCTCTATTGGGTCACGAGTCAACCTTGTACGTTCCAGTGAAAAAGGTCCCAGCCTATCCCATTTCTCTCCATAACTCAAACCCTTCACATCCTGGTAAACATCTAGGTAAATCTCTTTTGAACTCTCTCCAGCTTAATAATATCCTTCCTTTAACAGGGCGACCAGAACTGGACACAGTATTCCAGAAGAGGCCTCACCAATGCCCTGCACAATCTCAACATGATGTCCGAACTCATATACTCAAAGGCAATGAAGGCAAGTTTGTCAAGTGCCTTCTTAACCACACAGCCTACATGTGATGTAAACTTGCAGATGCTGCTGGCCTGTGACAAGTCTCTTAGTTAAGTTAGCCTTAATGAAATCACTTACCATATCATTGCACCAATATCTGCAGACAAATCGATTGATTACTTTTCCTGGCAATTGCCATTTTGACATGAACTCAAGCGTCTATGTTCTGAAATTGACTTGAGACTTTAAATTCCTCTTTTCACAACTGGAAGGTTTTTATAGGAGTTTTATGGTCATCACCAGAAATACCTGAGGAGTGTATTCTTCTTAATTCATCAATACCCAAAGCCAGAAGATATTTGATTTCCTGTCATCCTTTGTCAGCTATCTGCAGAATCACAAAATAATGATTGATTCTTTATTTAAACAACTGAAGTAGTGATCACATGTCAATAGATTGCCAGTCCATCATGAGGTACTTCTTTCCATCTTTCTTCATTGCAGTTTCCTACTCTCTAAAGTGTTAGTGTATGAATCCATATTGTAGACTCCTGCTTTCTCCATGTTTTTCAAAACTTGTTTGCTTCCCTCTTTTCTTTTAATATTGTATGTTGTTGCTCCTTTACAAGTTGCATATTTGTGTCTGTCATTATCATTTGTATCCAAAAAGAACTAGTGAAGATACATAGTCAAGCAGTGTGGCACTGGAAAAGAACAGTAGGTCAGGCTGTATCTGAGGAGCAGGAGAGTCGATGTTTCAGACATAATTCCTGATGTAATGTCGATTCTCCTACTCCTTGGATGCTGCCTGATCTGCTGTGCTTTTCCAGCACCACACATTTTGACTCTAACTCTCCAGCATCTGCAGAGTCCCTTTCTCTATGATATTATTCATGCCTTGTTAAAGTTTCTGTGCTTTATCAGAAGTAAATGTCAGCATTGACTGATATCTGGACATAGATACGTCCTTTTAGAATAGAAGTTTTATTTTTCTTTCATTGTAACTGTATCTCCTGCATAATTGGTTTCTAAGATCTCTGAGTTGGCCTTTAAACACCTTTTCAACTGCCTTTTTTAAAAAAAGATGACTCAGATCAGCAACCACTCTCCTGTTTGTTTTGTTTTAAACAGAGAGCTGTATTGTGCTTCAGTGCAAGTTTGTATTCTTTAGTTTTAGTGGTATAACTTTAATTGTAACTTCAGTGCTGAGCTCAAACAGCTTCACATGTGTTTCTTTTGGAAAAAAATATTTCTCAGAAGTGTCACACTGTTATCACCTTTCAAGCTTTCAGTATTTATTTACTGCCACTGAGTAGCTGTAAGCCACTGTAAGTCTAATCTAATCTAGCTGTTGTTCAAGCTCCCTCTAAGCTGTGCATCCATGTAGCAGATCTGAGGTTTGAAGCATGCTAATGGCTTGATCAGTGTGCTGATGCATTGACTTCTGGTTTTGGAAGTTGTTGTGGTGCAGAGTTCCGTGCACTGAAAAGGAACTGTAGAGTGAGTATTGTCTGTCATTACAGGGGCTTTAATATCCCTCAAACTGCCATCATGATGTGTTTTGCAGTTTTGTACATGTTTGTCCAAATAACGAATGCAGAGAATCAGGTTCTTGTTGAGAGGTTACTTACAACTCTATGTACTTGCTTAAAATGTCACAAATTCACACACATAGCGTAAGCACACAGTATTTCTAAAACATAGACTTAATGCTCTCTGGCAACTTATATATTGCAAACATATAGCTAGCTGACTGACTGAAGATACCCCATTGACTCAATTACACAGAGACACTGAGCAAAGTGGGTACCTTTACGCTAGAATGTCAATGTTGTGACATCCTGTCACTATCTTAAAGGCATGGACCTGTCTGGCCTGGAGTCCATGACACATTACAACAACTGTCTTTACCTTGCTGTCAGGCAAGGTTAATTATAAGTGGTTAACCAAATATCAACTTTACATCAACTCTCACATTTCGTGAAAGAATATAAAAGAAGCAAAGACAAATTAATTGATTATTAGTCAAATAAATTATTGTTCTCTGCTGTTCAGCCTCATTGTGTTGTTCGTCAATCTAATCCTTGTGTTAATAATGTAGAAATGAAGTTGGAACATGATTTTGATTTCATCAGAAGACATTACAAAAGTGATTAAAATTATGAAGAGATTGCATGCAGCCAATAGAAATAGATGATTTTGATTGATTGGGTGATCTAGATCAAAGAGGGTCCAATATAAAATTATGTAATGAAGATTTTTATGTGGAAAATTGTAAGGGTGTGAATTCGTGGAGTACAGTATATGGTTTACACAGAAACTATGCCAACATTGAAAAATAGATTTAGTAGCAGGTCAAAGCAAAGGGAAATTAAGGGATATGGAGCAGGATGGCATGAGAGATGAGGAGATCTACTCACCACAAAAGCTGTTCAGACTGAACAACTTAGTTCCAAGTTGTAATTTCCATTTAATTTTGGATATTTGTGCAGTTTCATTCAAGTGTATGGTGAGGCGCAGTTGGTAACGCTGTTACTTCTGGGTCATAAGATTCCTGGTTCAATTCCCACTCCAAGCACAATCCAGTGCAATAGTCAAGGATGCTGTCGGAGAGGAGGCTGAGAGGGGACCTTATAGAGGTTTATAAAATCATGAGAGGCATGGATAGGATAAGTAGGCAAGGTCTTTTCCCTGGGGTGGGGGGAGTCCAAAACTAGAGGGTATAAGTTTAAGATGAGAGGGGAAAGATATAAAAGGAACCTAAGGGGCAGCTTTTTCACATAGAGGGTAGTACGTGTATGGAATGCACTGCCAGAGGAATTGGTGGAGCCTGGTGTAATTACAGCATTTAAAAGGCATCTAGATGGGTATATGAATAGGAAGGGGTTAGAGGGAAAGGGGGCAAATGATGGCAAACAGGACTAGATTAATTTTGGATATCTGGTCCGCATGGACAAGTTGGACCGAAGGGTCTGTTTCCGTGTTGTACATTTCTAAGACTCTATAACAGTGTTACGAGTGTGATGAGAGGTATGTGCTGATAATCAAACCTCACCACTCCATCAACAGTAAAAATGAAGCAGGGGCTGGCTAGACAGCTGGGCTCAGGGTCTAGAGTGATGCGAACAGTGTGGATCCAATTCCAGCACCAGTTAAGGTTATCAGGAAGCACTTTCCTTCTCAATCTCTTCCCTCACCTGAGAAATGGTGACCCTCAGGTTAAACCACCAGCAGCCATCTCTCTCTCTCGTGAGAGAACAATCCCATGGTTCTCTGGGTTTATGGTCAATTTACCTTCAATGCAGTCATGGCCAATTGGTTCCTTTGTGCACTACTCTTCCGAATAGAGGGCTCTTTCAATGAACTGCACAATGATCTGTCTTAAATCAATAAAACCTACTCCAAAACCAATTGGTAAAACTGGCTCAAAATTAAGCTATCAAAAAGAATCAAATCCCAGACAGACACATTCTTATAGCACAAACACAAAACAAACTCTGCACAGATGGGCTTATTTTTAAAAATATAGGAAAAACGTACACTTGTTGTCTAATGGTTTGTGAAACAGAGAATGAAGTTTGGTAAATCCTCTGAGAAATGATACTTGCAAACCCAGCTGAAAGTCTGACCGCCTTTGATTTGATTTCTCACATGTACTGAGATACAGTGAAAAGTATTGTTTTGCACCCTACCCAGACTAATCATACCTCAATACATCAGGGTAATAAACAGAATGCAGAATACAGTGTTACAGCTACAGAGAAAGGGCAGAGAAAGATCAACTCTAATCTATGAGAGGTTTGTTCATAAGTCTGATAACAGCAGTAAGGAAGCTGTCCTTGAATCTGTTAGTACCTGTTTACAACAGTTTTATCTTCTGTCTGATGGAAGAGAGTATAACCAGGGTGGGAGGGATTTTTAATTATTTGGTTGCTTTCCTGAGGCAGCCGGGAGTATAGACTGAGTGAATTGAAGGAAGGCTGGCTTGTGAGGTAGGCTGGGTTTGGACTGATGGAAAACCTTTCATACACAGCTTCAGTTCTAATGGAAATCCAGTTAAGCCTAGGTCTCTGAATAGAGGTCATGGACGTTGGCAAAGGTAGTCTAAATATTGAAAATAGACACAGGACAGTACAGGCACCTCAGTCCTCGACGTTGTGGTAACCTTTTATCCTATTCTAAGGTCAAACCAACCTACTTACCCTTCATTTCACTATCATCCATGTGCCTATCCAAGAATGGCTTAAATGTTCCTAATGTATCTGAGTCTACTATCATTGCTGACAGTGCATTCCACACACCCATTTCTCTGTGTAAAGTACCTGCCTCCTTAAAATTATGTCCACTTGTGATAGACATTTCTGCTCTGGGGAAAAGTCTCTAACTATCCACTCTATCTGTGCCTCTCATCATCTTGTACACCTCTATCAAGTCACTTCTCATCCTTCCTTGCTCCAATGAGAAAAGCCTGAACTCCCTCAACCTTCCTTCATAAGACATGCCCTCCAGTCCAGGCAGCATCCTGGTAAATCTCCTCTGCACCCTCTCTAAAGCTTCCACATCCTTCCTATAATGAGGCAACCAGAACTGAACACAATATTCCAAGTGTGGTTGAAGCAGAGCTCTATAGAACTGCAGCATAACCTCACAGCTCTTAAACCCAATCCCCCTGTTAATGAAAACCAACACGCCATATGCATTCTTAACAACCCTGGCAACTTTGAGGGATCCATGGATATGGACCCCAAGATCCCTGTGTTTCTCCACACTGCCAAGAATCCTGCCTTTAACTCTGCATTCAAATTCGTCCTTCCAGTGTGAATGACTTCACACTTTTCCAGGATGAACTCCATCTACAACTTAGCAGTCCAGCTCTGCATCCTGTCAATGTCCCGTTACAACCTACAACAGCCCTCTACACTATCCACAACCTTTGTATCATCAGCAAACTTAATAATGCACCCTTCCACTTCCTCATCGAAGTCATTTATAAAAGTCACAAAGAGCAGTGGTCCCAGAACCGATCCCTGTGGAACACCATTGGTCACCAAGCTCCAGGTTGAATACTTTCCACCTACTTCCATCATCTACTACTACTACATATAGAGGTTTGGAATTTTTAAAAAGCAGGTTTTCAACTTGAACTCAGAGAGAGAGAGAGTTGCAAATTTTGCTAAACTGTTGCTGTTTCTTTTTCCAACTGCCCATCACTTTCTTGCTCTTTTCTCTGAAGCACTAGTTCAGGCTCTTAATTTTCATCGCTGTTGCCACATCAAATTGCACCATTTCCTTTTCATGTTCATTGCTGCCTTACTAGCAACTGAGTTCTTGTTAATTCAATTCACCCACCAATTCACCTAACACAGGAGTGCTACCGACCTGCTTGGAGAGGTGTAAGTGGTCATATTATTGCTGCTGAACATGCCATTCTCCAGGTGACTAAACACAGTGTATGAGCAAATTACAGCAGGTGCTGGAATCTGAACTGAAAACCAAAAGGCCATGTAGACTCGGTGGCTTTTTGTCCATGGATGCTGCCTGACTCGCTGTGACCTCCAGCACTTTTCGTTTTCATGCCATTACTTCAGAGAAGTTATCCCTCACACCCTGCCCAAGGTTTATCCCTCGTTCAACACGACCTGAAGTTGACCTGATGATTGCCACCTTACTGTTTGTGGCATCTTCTGTGTGTAAATTGGCTCCTGTATTTCCTACATTAAAACAATAGCAACACCCAAAAAGTGACCTTTCTGCTGTAAAACACTTTGAATTGTCCAGTATTCATGAAAAGGGCTGTATAAAATGCATGTCTTCCTTTTGCTATTTAACACTTTTCTTTTACACACAATAGTTCTGCTAATATAGTGACAAAAATGTTATATAAAAGCATTCCACATTAATATCCCCAACATAATATCGAGTTAATAATATTTTGGGACTGTAAATAACCATCATATTAAATGTTAATTTACTAAATTTATTTATTACCTACCATTTTGTATTACATATTTGACATCTCTCAATTGCGTCTTTCTCAGTTGAGTCATACAGCACAGAAACAGATCCTTCAGTCCAACTAGTCTATGTTGACTGCAATCCCAAACTAAACAATCCCACTTGCCAGCGAATGGCCCACATCCTTTCAATAATTTCTTATTGATGTACCAAATGTTTTTTAAATATTGTAACTGTACCCACATCCTTCACTTCTTCTGGATGTTCATTCCACATGCAAACCACTCTCTGTGTAAAAAGAAATTCCCCTCATGTCCTTTTTAAAGCATTCTCCCTTCACTTTAAAAATATGCCTCCCCTTCTTGAAATCACCGACCCTAGGGAAAAGACCATTCACCTTACCTATTCCCCTCATGATTTTATAAACCTCTAAAAGGTCACCTCTCAATCTCCTGCATCCAGTGAAGCAAGTCCCAGCCTATCCAGCCTCTCCTTATAATTCAAAGTCTCCATTGCTGGCAAAATCCTGGTAAATATTTTCTAAACTGTCTCTGATTTAATAACATCCTTCCTATAGCAAAGCAATCAGAACAGTGTCTTTTCCTTTGATCATCCAAATTTTCTGCATTTCAGCTCTCTTCACTCCAATTCCTTCTGGAAGGCTGCCTTTTGTTGATGACACCAGTGTCTCTTCAATTATCAGATCTTAAATCCATCAAAGGGAGATGGATTCCAAGTTGAGCTTAATCGGAATATGTTATTGGTAGTGAATGATTTTGCATTTAGATTAGAGTGGGGAACATGCTATTCTCCTTTGCTTCTGTTGTTTTGGTGCTATCTCCATTAAAATCAAAGTGAGGAACATGGAATTCCTTCAGTTAATGAGCTTTCTGGTAATGCTCTATCTATTATTCAAATCACAATAAGGGAACACAGTATGCACTTGAATATAATCTGGATTAAAAACTTTATTTTCTGAATGTTCCCTCACCATGTTTTGAAAAGAGCGTGCCCTCCGGTGTAGTTCCGTTTTACCTTTATCTTAAACTGAGTGAAGAATGTAGGGACACATCATTTCGAACAGATAACATAGAAGCAATTGTGGTTTGGAGCAGAGTCCAGATTACATAGTGTTGTTTAATACAACAAGCATAATAACCACTTCTCCTGACAGCTTCTCCATTATATTTCATTGTTCAGACACAATCGAAATGCACACAGAAAACTGTATCAGTGATTGTTCCATTGGGAACGAAGCATTATCAGACTGGGACATGTTAAAAGTATGCAAATGCTAAATGATATTCGATCAATCAACTGACAGCGATAGTAGACAATGGTGTTTGTATTTTCACTGGATACAAAGGAACTGCGAAAGCATACAAACACTATGATGTTAACAATTTGCATATCAGCTAAAACACAGCAAAGACACTATAAAGCCAGTCATCTTTGAGCTGTTAGAATGGGATATATGAGGCTCTAGTCAAATGGAGATCATGTTCAGGACAAAGCAGATAACTGAATCACCCTTTGCTGGTGAATTGCTTTATTTCATAACAGATGGGAAGGGAGTGAAGTATATAGTGGCACCTACATCACCTATTCAGACAGTGATGTTAGATAGCACATGTAAGTCCTGCCCTTTGTATGACATTTGACAAAGAGGACAGCTGATTGTAAGGGGGGGGGAGGTGGGTATCTGTCCGCATCAGGAGAGGTTCGGTCATGGATCTTGTTTGTCATTTATATAACTGATTTGGATGAAAATATAGAAGGCATAGTTAGTGTTTGCAGACAACACTAAAAGTGCTGGTATAGAAGACAATGAAGATGTTTGTTTTAAGATTACAAAGGGATCTTGATCAAATAGGTCAATGGGCTGAAAAATGGCAGATGGAGTTCAACCTGGATGATGTGAGGTATTGCATTTCGGTACAACAAAAGGGGAGGGTTTATACAAAGAATAGTAAGATCTTGGATAGGGATATAGAGCAGAGGGATGCAGCTGTATAATTCTTGAAGTTTGTGTCACATATAGACGGAGTGGTTAAAAAGGCACTTGGCATGCTTGCCTGCATTGCTCAGTCCTTTAAGTACAGGAGTTGGGAAGTGATATTGAGATTGTACAGAACATTGGTCTGTACAAGGCCTCCTGTGGAATACTGTGTCCAGTTCTGGTCGCCCTGTTAAAGGAAGGATATTATTAAGCAGGAAAGGGTTCAGAAGAGATTTACAGGATGTTGCCAAGGATGGATGGTTTGAGTTATAAAGTAAAGCTGGGCCTCTTACTGAGATATTTGTATCATCGACAGTCATAGGTGAGGTGCCAGAAGACTGGAGGTTGGCTAACGTGGTGCCAGTGTTTAAGAAAGGTGGTAAGGATAAGCCAGGGAACTATAGACCAGTGAGCCTGATGTTGGTGGTGGGCAAGTTATTGGAGGGAATCCTGAGGGGCAGGATGTACATGTACTTGGAAAGGCAAAGATTGATTAATGATAGTCAACATGGCTTTATGTGTGGGAAATCATGTCTCACAAACTTGATTGAGTTTTTTGAAGAAGTAACAAAGAGGATTGATGAGGGTAGAGTGGTAAATATGATTTATATGGACAAGTGTTCGACAAGGTTCCCCATGGGAGACTGATTAGCAAGGTTAGATCTCATGGAATACAGGGAGAATTTGCCATTTGTATACAGAACTGGCTCTAAGGTAGAAGACAGAGGGTGGTGGTGGAGGCTTGTTTTTCAGACTGAGGGCTGTGACCAGTGGAGTACCACAAGGATCGGAGTTGGGTCCACTACTGGGAAGGTAGTGGAGGCCGGAAACCTTACAACCTTTAAATAAAAAGTGGATGAGCACTTCATAACATTCAAAGATATGGAACTAATGTGAAAAGTTGGGATTGGCACCCTTTTACTCATAGTGTTGATGCAGATTTGATGGGTCTTTTCTGCATTGTATGAATCTATGAATCGTCCCAGTCATTAATCTCAGTGCTACTGAGCTTCACAGTGTTTCTTTGACCTCCACTAGAGCATTGAGGAGAAAACAGGAGCTGGTGGGAAGGTTCATTGTAAAACAGTGTTCAGACTGAGACATTACATAGAACATCACAGCGCAGTACAGGCCCTTCGGCCCTCGATGTTGCGCCGACCTGTCATACTAATCTGAAGCCCATCTCACCTACACTATTCCATGTATGTCCATTTGCCTGTCCAATGATGACTTAAATGCACTTAAAGTTGGCGAATCTACTACCGATGCAGGCAAAGCATTCCATACCCTTACTACTCTCTGAGTATAGAAACTACCTCTGATATTGTGGGCGGCACGGTGGCACAGTGGTTAGCACTGCTGCCTCACAGCGCCTGAGACCCGGGTTCAATTCCCGACTCAGGCGACAGACTGTGGAGTTTGCACGTTCTCCCCGTGTCTGCGTGGGTTTCCTCCGGGTGCTCCGGTTTCCTCCCACAGTCCAAAGATGTGTGGGTCAGGTGAATTGGCCATGTTAAATTGCCCGTAGTGTTAGGTAAGGGGTAAATGTAGGGGTATGGGTGGGTTGCGCTTCGGCGGGTCGGTGTGGACTTGTTGGGCCGATGGGCCTGTTTCCACACTGTAAGTCTAATCTAATCTAATCTGTCTTATACCTATCTCCCCTCACTTTAAAGTTGTGTCCCCTCGTGTTTGCCATCCCCATACTTGGAAAAAGGCTCTCCCTGTCCACCCTATCTAACCCTCTGATTATCTTGTATGTCTCAAACATTGACATTGGTTCCTCTCCAGAAGTTGGAGTACCAGCCAAACATCCCATTAACTTTGAACTTCTGTTCATTTGGCACAGCATGGAAGGTTTTATTGAGATCAGCATTAAATATTTCCTCAATGTCTTCATTGAAAGCAAGGGTCAGGGCATTTGTACTGATGATGGCAATTTGGCAAGAGCTAAGTTGGAGGTCAAGTGCCATGAATCTTTCATTCATAAGTGGGAGATTCTTACATCGCATTCCATGATCTTTCTCCATGGAGGGAGGGTTTTTGTTTTTATCAATGGTACCTTTCCAGCTGGATATGTCACTTCCTCCTCATTCCCAAGAAGGCAGGTCTTACTGAGGCTGGCGATGGTAATCAGAATCTCCAAACTTGATGTGACAGCTTTTCGCTTCTGATGGTCAATCTTGAGATTACCCTCTTATCATAAAGCAAGGGGGGTCACATTCAGATGCACATAAATGCTGCTGCTGGTAATGGCTGGGTTGTTATAGAAGGTTGGCGTCTCCGCGATGAGTCAAAAAGTGTGGAAAAGCACAACAGGTCAGGCAGCATCCGAGGAGCAGGATTGTCGATATTTCATCAGGTAAGCTCTTCATCAGGAATGTGACTCTCTGAGATGACAATAGGCTGACTGAGCAGGTGGCAGAATCGATACTGAGCTGACATTTCATGTATGAAGGGTGACATTGTCAGCACACATCAAATCAAAGCACTCCCTGATCCTTCAGTTCACTGACCAAGCTGTATGGAAGGAATGTGTTTCTCCGAGAGGGTGGACATTGAGTGAAAGTAAAACTAGCATTTATCCAGTACTTTTCTATTCTGAAGCACTGTTTTGTCAAGTTGGAGCACAGTGAGGTGCTCTGGAGTAGGATTTGAACTTTCCACCTCTGACTCAGGAACTGAAAATGCCACCCAATGATTTTTTCAGACACTCAGGAACACTACATCCATCCAATTTGGATCCGACAGAAAGATGTTGTGAAACTTGAAAGGGTTCTGAAAGCAATTGCAAGGATGTTGCCAAGGTTGGAGGGTTTGAGCTACAGGGAGAGGCTGAATAAGTTGGGGCTGTTTTCCTTGGAGCATCGGACGCTGAAGGGGGACTTTATGGAAATTTATAAAATCATGACAGGGATGGATCAGGTGAAGATCTAAGGTTTTTTCCTCTAGGTAGGGGTGTCCAAAGCTAGAGGGCATAGGTTTTAGAAGAGAGGGGAAGGATTTTAAAGAGACCTGTGGGGCAACATTTTCACGCAGAGGGTGGTGTGTGTATGAAATGAGCTGCCAAAGGGAATGGTGGAGGATGGTACAATTGCAACATTTAAAAGGCATCTGGATTGGGAATATGAATAGGAAGGGTTTGGAGACATATGGGCCAAATGCTGGTAAATGGGACTCAATTAATTTAGGATATCTGGTCAGCATGGACAAGTTGGGCTGAAGGGTCTGTTTCTGTGCTGTACATCTCTGTGACTCAACTGGGATGGAGAGACTCTTTGAACGCAGTAAAAGAGATGTGAAGTAGATGAGTGGCAGAGGCTGCAAAGTTAGGTTTTGCTTTTCAGATTAAAACAATCAAGTATGAAACACAAAAGACTTTAAAATAAACCAAATTGATAGATCATAGGGTCGAAGAAAAGCTCGTTTTCCCTATCAAGCTCATACCAGCTCGATGGGAGTGGAATTGCTGCACAATCTAATGCTTCGCCTTTAAGTTCCTGTCAGATTTGCTTTTGAAAGCTACAAGTGAACCGATCTAATTGTGTTCCCTAACAATACCACAGATTATGTAAATGTGAAATAAAGACAGCAAGTACTGGAAAGGCTGCATGCGTCTGGCAGTATTTATACATGGAGAAACACAACTAAGCTTCTGAGTCCAATATGATTCTTTTCTTTTCTGGACTGAAGGCTTTCAATTTTGACACCATATTGGATTTGAGGTATTAGCTCTCTTTCTGTGTTATTGCATTGATGTGTTGGAGTACTTTCAATATCTCTGAAAGACTGCTGACTTTAAACTTTGTCATAATGCACTTACTCTCTAATGCTAGCTGCTTTCTTTTAGACTCTCAGATCACAAGCGTATGTTACTTCCTTCTATGATATCACAGGCTATTATAGTCACCGTCTAATGGGCCTTAGTCTAGCATCGATGGTTATGCTACACAATCCGATTCTACTATAAGCTCAGTCAAGATGTTCCATACTCTAAATAGTTGCTACATAAAATAAGCTTTCCTGATGTCATCTCCGGGTGTGCTACCATTTACCTCCTGGATCCCAACCTTGAGAGACATTTTCTGTTTTCTACGTCCGGGCCCCTCACAATTTTCAACACCTCTCTCAAATCTCCTCTCTAATTTCTCTAAAATGAGCAGCTCTGCGTTCCTCAATCCATCCGCATAATTGATCTTGAGGGGACAATAGAATCCCTACAGTGTGGAGACAGGCCATTCAGCCGACTGAGTCCACACTGACCCTCCGAAGAGCATCCTACCCTAACCCTGCATTCCTCGTGTTCCATCCACTTAGTCTTGCACATCTCAGGACACTGTGGGCAATTTAGCCTGGCCAGTCCACTTAAGGCTGTGGGAGGAAATCATAGCACTCTGAGGAAACCCGCACAGACACAGGGAGAATGTGCAAATTTCACACACACAGTCACCCAATGGTGGAATCGAACCCAGCTCCCTGTGAGGTAGCAGTGCTAACTACTGAGCTACTGTGCCAACTATGCAGGCAAAATGCAAGATCTGGTGTTTCTGGTTGGTTGTGGGTGTTTATTTGTTCTGCCATTCATCAAATCACCCAAAATCTCAAAGTGCATCCAGTGGAAGTTATGTTTCGGTGTATTTTTTCTGTTCATTAGAAAAACATTGTGTTGGTAAGTGGTCCCACCTACAGACCTGGCAATGCCACTAATCTGATTAGTTGCCATGGTGAATTTCCACTAAATCATGCACCTCAAAGAGGCTTAATTATAACCTGGTATTGGGCACAAGGACACTAGTTAAAAATATTTTGGGTACAATTATTTTCAGTTTCTATATTCCTGGCTGTTTAATCTTGTTCTATTCCATTTTTTATCAACTCTGTTGGCCAAACTTCAATGATTTCTTCCACTCTCCCTCTCCTCAGGTTTATAGCTATATTTTGCAAAATTCTAAGTCTTTTCCTCGAAGCTAACATTATTACCACTTTCCCTAGTGGACACAGGTGAGTTTTTTTTAATGGAATGTATTTTTATTGAAAAGGTTGATTCCACATTCTTCAAATGTTTTCCACTGCTTATTTACCTCCAAATGTGTTCGTCTACCTACCAAAGCAACTTTAGTGAACTCTCTCCACATATCTGCACAATCAGCTTTGTTAATTTAAGCTTCTAGTTTTCCACTTGAGGATTCACTCTCAAACTTAATATCGAACCTAACAGTATTATGATCATGTCTCTGGTGAGGAATTTTGTCAAATTATTAATTAACTCTGTTTCATTGTCTGACATGAGATCTAAAATATCTTTATCCTAGTTAGTTCCCTAATGCCTTGTTCTGGAATACTATCATGAAAGAATTCCACAAACCCATTTATTGGACTATCTTTGCCAATTTGATTTACCTATCTCCATGAAAACTGAAGTTTTCCACAATTACAATAATCCTTGGGTCACCAACTCCAATTATTTCATGTCTTATGTTCTGTCTAATAGAACAAAGATTGTGAAAGAGTCTATAAAGATTAGATTAGATTCCCTGCAGTGTAGAAACAGGCCCTTCTAGTCCACACTGACCCTCCGAAGAGTAACCCATCTAGACTCATTTACCCCTGACCAATGTACCTAACTCTCTGGCAATTTAGCACGGCCAATTCACCTGACCTGCACATCTTTGGACTGTGGGACGAAGCCGGATCACCCGGAGGAAACCCATGCAGACACGGGGAGAATGTGCAAACTCCACACAGTAGCCTGAGGCTGGAATCAAACCTGGGATCCTGGTGCTGTGAGGCAGCAGTGCTAACCACTGAGCCACCAACATCAGCACCAACATTTTCTAATCTTTGTTTTAATCTTTCTTTTGAGTCAAGAGTCTTTCTTACCATAATACAATCTTTTATTCTCAAGATTTTACTATCAGGAGGAACACAGAGGATTTGGAGAGGGTGCAGAAAAGGCTTACCAGGATGCTGCCTGAATTAGAGGATATGAACTGTAAAGAGAGCTACGGATAAATAAGGATCGTTTTCTCTGGAGTGGCAGAGGCTGAGGGGAAATCTGATAGAAGTTAATAAAATGATGAGAGCCGTAGATAGGGTTGACAGTCAGAATCTTTTTCCCAATCTTGAAATGTCTCAAACTAGGGGGCATAAGGTAAGAGGGGAAAGTACAAAAGAGATATGAGGGGCAGGTTTTTTACACAGAGTGGTAGGTGTCTGGAACACTCTGCCAGAGGTAGTGGTGGAGGTAGATATGATATACGGGGCTTTAGATAAGCACATGAATATGCAAAGAATGGAGGGATATGGAGCATGGACAAGCAAAAGGGATTAGTTTAATTTGGCATCATGTTCAGCATAATATCATGGACTGAAGAGTCTGTTCCTATGCTGTATTGTTCTATGTTCTATGTTCTAAGATTACTTCTCTACATGTCCATTTTTGCCTGCCTCTTCAATATGCTAAGTAGCTTGAAATATTATTTTCACAACCTTGGTCACCTTGCATACTGGTAATAGTGATCACACCATTTTTTCAACTTTTAAACTGACCAAACTTGTTCATTATCAGACTTTCCATTCTGTACATGGAGATGATTGAATTGAACAGACAAGTCTTGAGGGGAGTTAACTGAGTGGATGTTGAAAGGATATTTGTAAAACTAAGGATCATAGTTTAAAAATGAAGTCTTGGCCTTTTAAGACAGAGATAAGATTTTTTTTTTCCCTCTCAGACATTTGTAAGTCAAAAGGTGGAAATGATTTACAAATTTGTTGGCTTCATTGTCCACTATTGAAAGGTTGTAGGGATGTTTAGACTGGATTCCCTACAGTGTGGAAACAGGCCCTTCGGCCCAACAAGTCCACACCGACCCACCAAAGAGTATCCCACCCAGACCCATTTCTCTCTCACTAGTGCACCTAACATTATGGACAATTCATTTGAACTGCACAAACTTGGACTGTGTGAGGAAACTGGAGCACCCAGAAGAAACCCACGCACAAAATGCGCAAACTCTACACAGACAGTTGCCCAAGGCTGGAATCGAACCTGTGTCCTTAGTTCTGAGAGGCAGCAGTGCTAACCATTGAGCCACCATGATACCAATGCACTTGCTCAAGTGGCAGAGACTGAATTTGATTTATTTTCATAATTCATTTCTGATGCTGGGAGAAGAATGATTGAGAAAAATTAGAAAAAGAAAATTATTCCTGAGTGAGTAATTTCCAATAAAGTTCACACATATTTTCATTTGCAAAAAATGGAATGATTATGAGTGGGCATGTTCCTGTAGGTCACCAAATAATGGAAAATGAAGGCTTACATTTTGCTCTGTTGTTTGGTGCATTTGCTAATACACCTGGGGAAATCTATAAAGACTCATTCTGCTCTGAGCTCCACTCCTGATCTACCATCCCCATGCTTCCATCTAATGCCTAAAGAATCAAAGATCATAACATTCTGGAGTACTTCCCGAAACAAATATTCAAAGATAAATTCTGTCTCTTTTCTGATCATGTGTTTTTTGCTCTTTCTATTCTTATTGGGCATTCCCAACAAAATTTCTACAAGCCTACATCCCATTGTATTCTCAGCACAAGTATGCATGACCAGATACCTTGTAAGCCAATTTCTCTAGTGCTACACCGTGCTGGGAAGATGTCTACTGAACGCTGTATACATTTGCACAACAGAAATGAGATGCTCAGAGGATGCTCCTCTCAGACATTTGTAAGTCAAAAGGTGGAAATGGAACAAAAGTATGATTTACAAATTTGTTGGCTTCATTGTCCACTATTGAAAGGTTGTAGGGATGTTTAGACTGGATTCCCTACAGTGTGGAAACAGGCCCTTTGGCCCAACAAGTCCACACCGACCCACCGAAGAGTATCCCACCCAGACCCATTTCTCTCTCACTAGTGCACCTAACATTATGGACAATTCACTTGAACTGCACAAACTTGGTCTGTGTGAGGAAACTGGAGCACCCAGAAGAAACCCACCCAGAGAATGCGCAAACTGCACACAGACAGTTGCCCAAGGCTGGAATCGAACCTGGGTCCTTAGTGCTGTGAGGCACCAACTGGTGATTCATCTTAGGAAAGAGAGCATTGTGTTGCAAACAATTCTCGGACTGTGCCGACTTGTTTAAATATTTGGTCGGATTCTGAACTGGTACATGCAAGAGTAGGGTTTGCGAAACTGTAGGCTGTGATACCCAATGGCAGTTGGGTGCGGAGAAACAGATTTGACAATCCTGGAAGTGGTGGCAAGACCCCTTAAAGGAAGACCAAAAGATGTCGATGCCCAATGAGCTTGCTCTACCATTCAGTGCTCTGTAATCACTTTCCTGCCTTTCCCTCATTACCCTGCGTGGGAACTAAGTGGGATAGGAGGAATACCACCACTAGGCCAGAAGGCCTCATCTATGAGCCTCTTACAAATGAATGTAATTAGCAGCAACTCAAGGGAAATTGGCTTAGTTTGGGGTTAGAGCCAGTTTTGTGTGCAGTGACAAGCAAGGGAGTGAAGGAGGCATTTGGTACGCTTGACTTTATTGGTCAGTGCTGAAAATGTGTTGCTGGTTAAAGCACAGCAGGTTAGGCAGCATCCAAGGAACAAGAAATTCGACGTTTCAGGCCAGAGCCCTTCATCAGGAATCGAATTTCCTGTTCCTTGGATGCTGCCTGACCTGCTGTGCTTTAACCAGCAACACATTTTCAGCTCTGATCTCCAGCATCTGCAGACCTCACGTTTTACTCGAAGATTTATTGGTCAGTGCATTGAGTATAGGAGTGGGGATGTCATGGTGCAGCTGTACAGGACATTGGTTAGGCCACTTATGGAATACAATTTTCAGTTCTGGTCACCCTGCTTAGGAAAGATATTGTGAAGCTTGAAAGTGTTCAGAAAAGATTTACAAGGATGTTGCTAGGGTCGGAGGTCAAACTAAGGGAAGAGTCTGAACAGACTGGGGCTGTTTTCCCTCTAGCGTCAGAGACTGAAAAGGGACTGAAGAGATTTATAAAATCATGTAGGACATGAATAAGGTGAATGGCCAAAGTCTTTCTTTGCAAGATTAAAGGGCATAGGTTTAGGGTGAGAGGGGAAAGATTTAAAAGTGACTGAAGAGGCAGCTTTTTCATGCAGAGGGTGGTGTGTGTGTGGAACGAGCTGCAAGAGGAAGTGGTGGAGGCTGGTAAAATTACAGCATTTAAAAGGTATCTGGATGGGTATATGAATAGGAAGGGTTTAGAGGGATATGGGCCAAGTGCTGGCACATGGGACTAGATTAGTTTAGGATATCTGGTCAGCACGGACGAATTGGACGAAAGGGTCTGTTTCCATGCTGTATATTTCTATGACTCAATCTGTTTGTAAAGGGACGCAGAATTTCACAGGAGTTCAATTTGATTAGATTAGATTACTCAGTGTGGAAACAGGCCCTTCGGCCCAAAAGTCCACACCGACCCGCAACCCATCCATACCCCTACATTTACCCCTTACCTAACACTACGGGCAATTTAGCATGGCCAATTCACCTGATCCGCACATCTTTGGACTGTGGGAGGAAACTGGAGCACCCGGAGGAAACCCACGCAGACATGCAGCTCTGGGCTAATTTTAATTTGCAATTATATTGTCCTTAAGCAAGCTATGCCTTGTTGGGGACAAAGTACCTTGAAAAAATTATAACTTGCACAGGCAAAAACTCAGGTCACTGGCTAAACCTCTCTCTGTCCAATGTTAAAACAGTGCAAACTATGTGCTGTCAGGGTACTATCATTAAATTCAATTCCATCATTTTTGTTAGCAGCACTTTATGAAAGTCAAGTAGCAGGAAATGTTAAGTCTGGGATTTGATGATGTATTTTAAAAATGTATGGCTGTTGTTTGCACTTCCTTGACCAACTGGGGTGCTATTAGTTTCCAAGGAAGTCCTTTTGTATGTTTAATGGAGTAAAGGATGTTAAATAAATGCATTCCTTTGGATTTCTAACCCTTCCCTCTATCTTCACCCCCGCAGAGAGGAAATGGATGTTAAATTGTTGGTCAAATCAGGACAAGCTTCTTGAACAAAGAGGCTGAGGAAGACGGACAGATGTAGTTTATTCACATCTGGAAGTGAACCACAAGAAAACTGGCAGGAAGGTGCACCAAGAGACGTTGCATTCAGCTAAGGCAGTCTGGCTCAGCACAGTGGTTGTACCCTCGCCTCCAAGTCATTAGGTTGAGGTGTCAAAAGGTGCTTCCATGATAGCACTATAGAAACTTGAAACACTACCAACTTTGGCCAGACTACTACTGATCGGCACTCCTTGTGGGTGGTAAAGTGGGCATCCCATACCTGTACCAGAAGAATGCAGAGTGGTGGGTTATGTGGTCAAACGTGCTGATTTGATGCATGACCTGCTAATCACAACATGGCAGATTCCTCTTAAATACACTGAGCTGGACATACATTCAACTGAGTGCATGCCTGACTTCTGTCCTCCAATAACTGCAATTGCATTAAAGATTCACCTTCAGATTTTCACCTGAGATTCCTCTGGACTTACTGCAGCTTGACTGAATGTGCAATCTTTAATGTTCTGGGTGGTTGTTCGACTCAGAAGGGAGGGATACCAGACTTTGTCAAATATGGTGAGAGGTATAGGTAGAGTAAATGGTGGTCGCCTTTTCCCTGGGTTGAGGGATTTCAAGACTGAGGGACACATTCTTAAGGTGAGAGGAGGCGGATTATAAAGGACATGAGGGACAACTTTTTGACACAGAGGGTGGTTCCCGTGTGGAATGAACTGCCAGAGGAAGTAGAGGACATGGGTACAATTACATTGTTTAAAAGGCATTTGGATAGGTTCATGAATAGGAAAGTTTTGAGGGATATGGGCCAGGAGTAGGCAGGTGGGACTAGTTTAGTTTGGAATTATGTTTGGCATGGACTGGTTGGGCCAAACGGTCTATTTCAGTGTTTTCTGACTCTATGGCAGGGGAAGATGAAAGCAGGTCAGCCGAAATCCTGCATTTAACAAGGTGATTGGAGCTAAACTTGCACTTGGGCTGCAACACAACAGGAGGAAAAGCAGTAGAGCGGGACAACAGTATGCAGAGAGGGGTCCAGGTAATATCTCGAGAGATTTTACCCATTAGGGTATTCAGGGAACACTTCTGTAACCTCCAGCTCAGCCAGTGACTGAGGCATTTACAATTAACCGAAGAGGTGTACCAGCTCGATCAAATAGAGCCCAGATTCAATACTGCCTTCAGGCAACTGTCTGGGTGGAGTTTGCACATTCTCCCTGTGTCTGTGTAGGTTTCCTCCGGATGCTCTGGTTTCCTCCAAAGATGAGCAGGTTAGGGTGGATTGGCCATGCTTAATTGTGGTAAAAACAATGACTGCAGATGCTGGAAACCAGATTCTGGATTAGAGTGGTGCTGGAAAAGCACAGCAGTTCAGGCAACATCCGAGGAGCAGGAAAATCAACATTTCAGGCAAAAGCCCTTCATCAGGAATACAGTTGTGTGGTGCTGGAAAAGCACAGCCAGTCTGGCAACATCCGAGTAGCTTGTACTCGAACTGTCGACTCTCCTGCTCCTCGGATGTTGTCTGACCTGCTGTGCTTTTGCAACACACATTTTGACTCTGATCTCTAGCATCTGCAGTCCTCACTTTCTCCCTGCTAGACTGTCCATAGTGTCCAGGGATATGCAGGGTAGGTGAGTTAGCCATGGGAAATGCAGGGTCACTGGGATAGGTTAGGGGGTGTAAGTCTGGGTGGAATGCTGTTTGGAGGGTCGGTGTGGATTCAATGGCTTGAATGGCCTGCTTCCATGCTGTAGGGATTCTCTGATTCCAACAGCGACCACAAACTGGCATTTTGCTCAAATTCCTGAAATAAAAGCAATCACTCTCACTGCCCCACACAAAAAAGAAATTGTTGGCACTACCCAACAATCCTCTTGCGTACTAGCTGAACTAATCATGGGTGTGCATTCTCCCTCAGTATCTGTTGTGTGAGTGAACTTGCCTGCTCTGAGACTCCAATGTAGTGCTGGCTCATGTCTGTGCTATGGTACAAACTGAGACATCAGCCTTGGACCTTCATTGTTGATCCAATTGTTCAGTTGATCTGTTTTTGACTGTGTGTGCCTGTCCTGAGTGCTGTTAGTCATACCTGTATATGGTTACCGAGAAGGAGAAATTCAAAGCAAGAGTCAGCTTGTGGTTGTAGGTACATTTTAAGCCATTGAATAAAAACCCTGTTCAGGCAGAAGCTGCTGTCATTTCTACATATCCCCATGGCACTAAACTCCACATTTATGAGGTGACCTTTAGGTCTATGCCGCTGTAAAGAAATGCTTTTTAAACTGATTTGTGCGAGGAAAGAAGGTGCCATATAAATGTGGGCTCAACCTTCCCAATTCAGTCATAACTCAAACATAGACAGGCACAATCTGATCACAATAAGCCATAGAGATCTATAGAACAGAAGGAGGCTCTAGTCAATGCTAGTCAAAAGCAAACCCATAACTATTCCAATCCCATTTATCAGCACTTGACCCATAGCTTTGTATGCCTTGGCTTCATAAGTGTACACCTAAATCAAGTGTGCGTCAAGGCTGCATTCGACCAAGTGTGGCATCAAGGAGCCCAAACAAAAATGGAATCAATTGGCATCAGGGGCAAACTCTCCACTGGTTAGTCATACCTGGCACAGAGGAAGATGGTCATAGTTGTTGGAGGCCTGTCATCTCAGCTCCAGGAAATCTCTTTAGGGGTTCCTCAGGATAGTGTCCTAGGCCCAACCATCTTCAGCTGCTTCATCAATGAGCTTCCCTCCATCATAAGGTGGGAATGTTCACCGAGGATTGCATAATGTTCAGCACCATTCATTACTCCTCAGATATTGAAGCAGTCCCTGTCCAAATGCCAGGCTCTGACCATCACCAAAAAGAGATTATCTAACCACTTCCCCATGTCATTCAATGGTGTTACCATCACTGAATTCCCCACTAGCAACATTCTTCGAGTTATCATTGATCAGAAACTTAACAGGACTCACTGCCTAACACAGTAGTTACAAGAGCAGGTCTGAGGCTCGGAATCCTGCAGTGAGTAAGACTCCCCAAAGCCCATCCACCATCTATAAGGCATACGTCAGGAGTGTGATGGAATACTCCCCATTTTCCTAGATTGGTGCAGCCCCAGCAACACTTAAGAAGCTCAACACCATCCAAAACAAAGCAACCCGCTCCATTGGCACTGAATGCACAAGCATCCACTCCCTCCACCACTGTCACTCAGTAGCAGCAGTGTGTACTGTCTACAAGATGGACTTCAGAAATTCACCAAAGATCCTCAGCCTGCATCTTCCAAACCCATGACCACTATCATCTGGAAGGACAAGGGTAGCATATATATGGGAACACCACCACCTTCAAGTTCCCCTCCAAGCCTGTCACCACCCTGACGTGGAAATATATCACCGTTCCTTCACTATCACTGGGTCAAAACCTTAGAATTCCCTCCCCAATGGCATTGTGGATGAACCCACAGCAGGTGAACTGCAGCGGTTCAAGAAGGCAGCTCACCACCACCTTCTCAAGGGGGCAACTAGGGACGGGGCAATAAAAACTGGCCCAGCCAGTGATGACTACAGCCCGCAAAAATGAATTTGAAAAAAACACTTCTTCAATGCTTTGAGGGTTTCTGCCTCCCCCACCCTGGCAGGAAGTGAGTTCTAGATTCACAGCACCCTCTGAGTGAAAACGTTTATCCTTACATCTCCTCTCAACCTCCTGCCCCTAAACTTAAATCTATTTCCCCTGGTCATTGATGCCACCATAAATGGGAAACGTTTCTTCCTGTCCCCCCTCGTGATTATAAGCAATTTCTCTTATTTTATTATACTAATACTAGATCACATTTATGAGTTGTAGTTTATTGCTCAGATTTAAGGAAGATCTCTTTAAGATATTAAATCTGTGGCAGGTTTTGTGATGAAGTATTAGCATAAATAAATGTAGATTCATATCGCATGAACAAGTAAAAACCTAGTGTATTGTGTACAGTTTTGGTCCCGTCATTTGAGGACGGTTGTAATTGTACTTGAGGCAATTCAGGAGAGGTTCAGTAGACTGATTTCAGATATGATGTGTTTGTCTTGCAAAGAGAGGTTGAGCAGTTTGGGCCTATACATACTACAGTTTAGAATGATTTGGAGATGCCGGTGTTGGACTGGGGTGTACAAAGCTAAAAATCACACAACACCAGGTTATAGTCCAACAGGTTTAATTGGAAGCACACTAGCTTTCAGAGCGACACTCCTTCATCAGGTCTACCACCTGCTGAAGGAGCGATGCTCTGAAAGCTAGTGTGCTTCCAATGAAACCTGTTGGACTATAACCTGGTGTTGTGTGATTTTTAGCTTTGTACAGTTTTGAAGACTGAGACAAAATGTATTTTAGGTTAATGAGGTGGTAATGAAGATTAATGAAGTAGAGGTAGTAAACCCCCGTTGGGCAATCCAGAACAAGTGATCATCTACAGCAAGCTTTCTTGGACTCTACATGTGGATGCACTAGTTACAAAGGCCCAACAATGCCTCTTCTTCCTCAGGCAGCTGAGGAAATTTGGCATGACGGCGAATACCCTCGCCACGTTTTATACATGCACCATCGAGAGCATTCTGTCTGGATGTATCACTACCTGATATGGCAACTGTACCATCTAAGATCGGAGACGGTTACAGAGAGTAGTGAACTCAGCCCAGACAATCACAAAGGCCAACCTCCCATCTATAGAATCCATCTACCGCTATCAAGGAAAGGTCGCCCAGCATTCTCAAAGATCTATCCCACCCTGGCAATGGTTTTCTACAACCTCTACCATCAGGGAGAAGGTACAGAAGCCTGAACACACACATCAGCCAGTTTCAAAACGGTTTCTACCCTACTGTTGTTAGAATACTGAATGGAGTCACAAACTCTTAACATTCGCCTGTACCTGTGTTTTTGTTTCTGCTGTTTACCTGTTATTTACTGTCTATGCTACTTGACTATGTGATCTGCCTGTATTGCTCGCAAGACAAAACTTTTCACTGTGCCTCAGTACACATGACAATAAATTCAATTCAATAATTGTATTGGAGGCAGTTCAGGAGAGGTTCATAAGAGTGATTTCAGATATGACATGTAAGTCTTGCAAAGAGAGATATACATACTACTGTTTAGAAGACTGGGACAAAATGTAATTAATAAGGTGCTAATGGAGATTAACAAAGTAGAGGTAGCAAACCCCTGTGGGGCAATCCAGAACAAGAGGTCACAGCTTTAAGATAAAGGGTGGCAGATTTAAAACAGAGATGAGGAGAAATTATTTCTGTAAAGGGTCATAAATCTGTGGAATTCGCTCCCCCAAAGTGTCATGGATGCTGGGACATTGAGTGAATGTAAGGAGGAAATAGATAGATTAGGGTTAAAGGGTTAAGGGGAGCAGGCAAGTAAGTGAAATTAAGGCCAAAATGAGATGAGACACGATGATGTTAAATGACTCCACTGACAAAGGAGCAGTGCTCTGAAAGCTTATGTTTTCATGTAAATGTGTTGGACTATAGCCTGGTGTCGTGTGACTTCTGTCTTTGTCCACCCTAGTCCAACACTGGCACCTGGTTAAATGGTGGAGCAGATTGGAGGGCTGAATTGCGTATTCCTGCTCCTGGCTCTGATGTTCTTTGCTCTTATTTTCTAAAGGTGAAGTTGTGTAGTACATTAGAAAAAAAGTAAATAATATGCAGTTTTGTTTTCAGTCTTTGAAGAATTTGATTTTAATCAGCTACCATGATTGTATAGTGGATATCTTTAATCCTCAGCAGCGCAAAATCTGTCAATATTCCCGTGTTCCCAGACAAGCGATGTGTTTATAATTCGTTTTCTGACTGGATTGTTTCTTTGAGAGACTGAGTGAAAATTGGCAGGGGGGTGCAGAAAGAGTCTTCAGATTCTGAATTACAAATTAACCTTCCTTAAATGATCTGCTTCCAAGCTGTTTTCCTGAAGTATAGTTCACTTGTGTATTCTCATGTCGGGCATCATTTTCTTTTCCCGTGTTAAATGACAGGCAGCCTTCAGCACGACACATGAAGCTTCCAGGAAGGTTTAAATCTAAGAATAAGAGACAAGGTTTCATTCATGCTTCAAATGAACATAGAACAATACAGTGCAGAACAGGCCTTCGATGTTGTGACCCCCGAATTAAGCTAAGCCCATCCCCCTACACTATCCCATCATCATCCATCTGCTTATCCAAGACTGTTTAAATGCCACAGAACAAAACAAAAAGCCTCCCCAGTCCCCGCTGTGGCTAATCTATCTAGCCTACACATCATGGGCAACTTAGCTTGGCCAATCCATCTAACCTGGATATCTTTGGACTATGGGAGGAAACCAGAGCTCCCGGAAGGGACTCACACAGGCACAGGGAGGACATGCAAACTCTACACAGTTGCCCAGGGCAGAATTGAACTCAGATCCCTGGCACTGTGAGGTAGCAGTGCTAACTGTTGAGACACTATGCCACCCAATAATTGTCCTGTTTATCTCACATTCATTTCATGAGCCTGATCAAGTGATCACTGCAGCCATTTTAGATTCATGTTTCATTCTTTTTAAGACCATTTTAGTCCACAATTAAAACAAACAGTAGAAGTGGAAAATTGACATTGTGTACCACTCTCATGACTATAGTCAGTGCCAGGCGGCATGCTTACAGTCTTAACAGATTGAACCAAGTTTAGGCTTACATCACTTTGAATCAACACAGGGTAATCTAACATTGCAATCCCCACACTCAATTTCCTGAAATATCCAATTCAGCCCCCCTGAGGATTTGTTACAACTGACTTGCGTCAGCTGGTCAATAGTTCACCCTCCGTTCCTTTTTGACCAAATGATATTTAGAATTAGAATTAGTTTTAATGTCATGTGTACTCAAGTCACAAAAGAACAGGAGCACAGTGATAAGTGTACAATGTCGCCAACATACAGCACCATTTTAGGTACAAATTACCTGGGTTCAAATATTAGGTACAAAAATAGAATAGAAAACAATAGTCATGGAGTCGTAGAGATGTACAGCATGCAAACAGACCCTTCGGTCCAACTCATCCATGCTGACCAAATATCCTGAACTGATCTAGTGGCATTTGCCAGCATTTGGACCATACCCCTCTAAACCCTTTCAATTCATGTGCCCATCCAGATGTATTTTAAATGTTGTAAATATACCAGAATAGCTTTTACTGTCACAAATACTCAAGTACAGGAGCACAGTGGAAATGTTACAATGTCGCCTCTCACGGCACTATCTTAACTACAAAGTACCTCGGTACAAGTCTTAGCTACTAAAAGAGGAATAAAAAAAAAGTTGCACTACCTTACAGTACAAGTTAGAAATAGAACATTGTTAAAACAGTAGACATTATAGTATAAATTAGCAAAATAAGAAACTTTGGCAATGGCTCAATATGCATACTTAAAGAGGATTAATCTTCCACTTGCTTCTCTATAACATTAGGCAACTGTCATCAGGATGTAGCTATCAGAGCCTGGTACATTGTCACCTTAAACACTGCAATTTCTTTTTCTAGAAGCAACTAATTTTCTACAGCAGCATTCTAATAGTCTCTCCTGGTTTCAGATATTGCTACATTGGACTAATGCACAGGCTTTTTGGATCTTTGGAAGTATATAATAGTGAACATTTGTAAAAAGAGTCAGAAGCGTGAGAAACAAAGTGACATACTTAGTGATTGATAGCTCTTTATCTCCCGATCCCCACTTTAGTGTAGAAAGAAGCTTAATCACTCCTGCAGAATAATGGCATCAACTGGCAGACAGTCATCTATATTTTAAGCATTTCAGAGCACAGTCAAACATTAATGGGAGATGCAGAAAAAAAAGCTAAGGATATAAACCTGTAGTGGTTGTAACGAGGTCAGTCAGGTGAACCTCATAGAATATGAATCCCCTGACTGAGGCTGTTGAACTGGGTCAATCAGGGATCCCTGGCTGACAGATATAAACAGGAGGGTCAGAGGTTCTGTTCAGTCTCTGAGCTAGTTCTGAGGGAGCTGGATCAGTGTTAAGGACTCGCCAAGTGTAAATAAAGGGTGACCTGGTGATGGGATACCAGCCTCTGTGGAGTTATTTCAAAACCAGTGAAGTAAAATTAACTCTACAGGCTCCATAATGTGGTAAAATTATATTATTATCGCTGGCAGCCACGATGCGGAGGAGCCGTTATTGGACTGGGGTGGACAAAGTTAAAAGTCACACCACACCAGGTTATAGTCCAACAGGTTCATTTAGAAGCACTAGCTTTCAGAGCGTTGCTCCTTCATCAGTTAGCTGTCACCTGGTGTGGTGTGATTTTTAACATGATTATTGCTGGGGAATGCTTCAACTGATATAAATTAATTCAGTCTTTTCTCTATGCTAGCTCCATGAATGAAGCATACCAACTCCCCCCATTATCCCCATTTCATCCTATCTGTGTGGAAGAGGAGCAACATATTCTTGTCTGGAGAAATATGCACCTCATTTGCGGAATTAATAAACTGTGCAGGGAGTGTAGCAGCAACAGGAGGGGGCAATGGAAAAGCTGGCTCTCTACTCAACTGTAGCCATCGGGGAAGGAGACTACGGAAAGTTTTACATTCATGCTTGGGTCCTGCAAAAACAATGAGCTTCATTTTTGTAGCATCTACGAAGGAAGATTGCAGCAATTTGTGCAGCAGCCTAAACAGCTTAAAATTGACTCTGAGATAAGAACAGGTAACTTGGACAAAGCAATAGGTATTAAGGAAGAGATTATAGAAGGACAGAGGGGGACAGGCAAGGTGATGAAAGGAATTACAAAGGTTTAAGTCTGGGCAGATGAAGGAATTGCCTCCAGTGCTGAGGTAAAATCTAAATAATCAACAAAAGTAAAGCACTTCAACAAAGTACCTTCTGAAGTGATCCTTTACTGAGTAAAATGGAGAGAAAACAGTGAACAGAGGGCACTCGTTTCATTTCTCAATGTTTTCCTTCCCAAGGAACTGGAATCAGAACAGAACGAGGAAGTAACTCAGCACTGAGTCCATCAACAGAAGGACATTGTTCATATCATCTTTTTTTCCCCTTATTCATTCACTGGGTGAGGGCAGCACTGACTAGGCCAGCATTTATTGCCCAGAGGGCAGCCGAGAGTCAACCCCATTGGCTGTGGGACTGGAGCCACATGTAGGTCAGACCAGGTAAGGACAGCAGCTTCCTTCCCTGAAGGGAAACCTTTCCCTTTAGCAATGTCCTTCACTCAAGGGGATTAGTGAACCAGATAGGTTTTTCCAGACACTCAACAATAGATGCATGCCCAACATTGCACTCCTAATTCCAGCTTTTTTTAACAATTGAATTCAAATTCCACCATCTGCCATGGGAGGATTCAAACCTGGGTCCCTAGAACATTCTCTCAGTCTCTGGATTAATAATCCAGCGATAGTACTACTAGGCCATTGCCATTCACCCTATCACTCATGCTCAGAGTCACTCTGGGTAAACTGGATTAAGAGTAGACAATACAAAGTGAAGATTGTCACAGCCCAAGATGACTCATTAGAGAGAGTGAGAGAGATCACTTATGGTGTGTTTATCCTGAGAATCACTGCATCTTAGATGAGGGATAATGTTGAGGAGGCAGGTTTTTCACGGTGTCCTCAGCTCATGTAAGAATTGAACCTTCACAAATGAGCCATTCAGGCTAATCAAACACCAGGGCAACACTGGCTGATGTAAAACACACAGACCAGAGGTGGAAGGAGTGCAAATGAAGGAGAATATTGTTGAATAGAAACCAAGAACTGGTCAAGTCTTGGCAAAGAGATAGTGCTGGTCAGGGCAATACATTGAACATAAGTAATAGAAGGCCGACATGAAGGGACTGTAGAATCACTTCGGAGAACATGCAGCAGATTGCCAGTACAATGTCTGTGGTACAACAGAAGAGATTTCTCAACATTGCAGAGATACCTAGAGAGAGTAACAGCTCAACTTATGTTCCATGGAACATAAAGAAGTGGAGAGAAATCGTAATTTCTCTTGTGCGGGCCTTGGCTGAGTAATAGAATCCCTACAGTGTGGAAAGAGGCCATTCGGCCTAATGGGTTTGTATTGACTCTCCGAAGAGCATCCCATGCAGACCCACCCCCTATCTCTGTATCCCCACATTTCCCATGACTAACCCACCTAGTCGGCACATCCTGGACACTACAGGGAAATTTAGCATGACCCATAGGAGAGTGATAGATTAGTCATAGAGAGTCATAGAGATGGACAGCACAGAAACAGTCTCTTCAGTCCAACTCCTCCATGTCGACCTGATATTCTAAACTAATCTAGTCGCATTTGACAGCACCCGGCCCATATCACCCTCAACCCTTCCTATTCATATACACATCCAGATACATTTTAAATGCCGTAATTGTACCAACCTCCATTACTTCCTCTGGCAGCTCATTCCATACCTGCACCACCCTCTGCATGAAAACGTTGCCCCTTAGGTCTCTTGTGAATGTTTACCCTCTCACCCAAAACCTATGCCCTCTAGTTTTGGACTCCCCAGGGAAAAGACCTTGCCTTTTACCCTATCCATGCCCCTCATGATTTTATAAACCTCTATAAGGTGAACCCTCAGCCTCTGACACTCCAGGGAAAAGAGTCTCAGCCTATTCAGCCTCTCTCTATAACTCAAACCCGACCACCTGGCAACATCCTTGCAAATCTTTTCTGAGCCCGTTCAAGTTTTACAACATCCTTCTGACAGGAGGGAAACCAGAATTGCACATAATATTCCAAAAGTGGCCTAACCAATGTACTGTAAAGCTACAGCATGACTTCCCCACTCCTATACTCAATGCATTGACCAATAAAGGAAAACATACCAAATACCTTCTTCACTATCCTATCGACCTGCAACTTAACTTTCAAGGAGCTATGAACCTGTATTCCAAGTCTCAACCATAAGTGTATAAGTCCTGCCCTGATTTACCTTTCCAAAATGCAGCACCTCACCTCAGATTCATGATCAAGTTCCTCGGGCTTCCTCTCCTGACTCGGTCTCCACTTGACAAATGAGAATTGTGGAGGAAATAATGGACCACTGGAGTTGGTGAGTCAGCCATGTTGCAATCAATAAATGGGCATCAGATTTACTCAGCAATGGCTAACGATGCACATTGCAAGGCTAAATTCCAAAAAGTAAAACTGAAGACTTACCTTGAAGTTGTTGAGCAGCTGAAGCGTTGCTTCTGCCCATCATTGGGGGTTGACGGAGGTGAGTAGTTCAATTCATGATTTGTTGACACCAGTTCGCATTGAGGCAGGCAGTGTTCAAACATTCTGCTTCCTCTTCAGTTGAATTATTTCAGTGACTGTGCTCAGCAGAGAGCCTCAACAGTGGTAAGGCAACCATGCTTTCCTCCCTCTTTCCAACTCTTAAAGGCAGTCTGTCCCACTAAAGCAGAACCTGCACTGACTGAGAGGAAGCTGTTCTTGTCTCTCAGTGCTGTGTTTAGAGAGGTGAATAATAGGGCACAGGGGGTTTACAAGTGTGATTCGGGGGGAGGCCTGATTGATGGAGCTTGGGATGCAAAGGGATGCCACAGGTGGGCAGAAAGATTAACTCCTGGAGCCTGGCTCTGAGGAGCAGGCAGCAGTGCCAACAGACAATGACCTTATGAGTATCATCGAGGTCAGTGAGTATATCTTCATATGACATGCTTTAACATCTAACCTTCCATTCTGCCCAGTGTGAACATTAATGAAATGGAAATCTCTAAGTAACTTCCTTGGCGTTCATGTCAATTTACTTTTCTCCAAAGCAGAACTTAATTAATTCTCTAATGAAAATTCCCGTGTAAGTGTGCGTTTGATGAAAGGATCAACAATCACAGAAGTTCCTGTTTCAGTTTAACACATAACAAACTCCGATTATTCCAGACCCTTCTCCTGAATGGTTTTGTGTTGGTTACATCTTGTAGCTTGTAATCAGCTTGGGGTAATGGTCTGCGGCCTTTTGTTCGTGGGGGTTAAAGGTCAGGTCAAATGTCAAACCCAATATGAGCAACAATTCTCGGTGTCTCTGTAGTGGGCTGAATTCAAAGCCTCAGCCTGTGGCTAGGTTTATTGAAATGTTTGTTCACATTCATGTAATAACCAGCCAACCAACTGATGAGAGAAACTTGGTCAAATTGCTTGTATTGTGTTGGTGTTGCAAAACTGTTTTGGAGCAACACCAGGGAAAGAGACATTTAACTGTGTGAAAATAAAGAACTTAGAGATTCGTAAGTTTAAGTTTTAGTTGTTTTACTTTAGCCAAAGGCCGGGCAAGATTGGTGTAACGCCTGAATGTGCATGAATTGGCTAAGCACCCAGGATAAAGAAGAATTGTTTGCGGATCGAGAAATCGCACAACACCAGGTTATAGGCCAGCAGGTTTATCTAAAATCACAAACTTTCAGAGCTCTGCTCTTTCATCAGGTGAAGTCGATACAAGACTTCTGCATCTCCCTTGAATGGTTACAGTGAAATTCAGTATTAAACACAAAGGAGCCTGGTCAATTCTGTAACTTGGAAAGGCTACTGCGGTCTGAAATTCCTGGTGTTTAAGTCAACCATTCGTTCCAGTACTCAGGAGGTGAACATTTCAGAATGCTAAGAAACCAGAAATCCCATTGGCTCGTGACTTAACTCCATGACAATGGTTTTCGACTGCTTCAAAATAAATATCGACTTGGTCTTAGGAATGTCAAACCTATGATAATTCACCCTAGGTTTGCAGCGTGAGGTTGAACCTCCAAAAGCCTCAAAACACCCTTCCAAAAACAGGGTTTGCTGAGTATAAAGTGTGAACTCTCGTTGTTGGTAAAGATGGCTGCCATTCTGAAATGAGAAAAGAAAGGCAATTCAAACAAAATACATGCAGCACAGTTTATCAAAGGGATTAATATTACACAGATATATTTAATTAGAACCAAAGTATTTTTAAACCTGTCCATTTCACTCTCTTAGACGTAATCACAATGAATGGTGGGGCAGGCATGATAGGTTTAATGGTCTCCTACTGATCTTCACTTCTATGTTTCTGTTTGACACAAAAGCTCCATTGGATCTATTCTGAAGCACGTTTTGACATCTCTGAAAGGATCCCACTCTGGATCACATTTGGTGCTTTCAGTTTGAGAACCTTCCCTTCACACCAAATCACTTCCCTTGCCATCCACTCCATTACACATTCTGCATCTTTTGAGTGCTTGGGTGTTGACAGAATCTCCCAATTTGATGATAAAGTCCCATCAAACGTCAAATGAGGCAGCTTCCACTCTTTGTGTGATTCATTTTGGAATGTCGAATTTGAATGCAGATTACAGGGTTAAAGGCAGGATTTTGGCAGTGTGGAGGAACAGAGGGATCCTGGGGTCCACGTCCATCGATCTCTCAAAGTTGCCACCCAAGTTGACAGGGTTATAAAGAAGGTGCATGGTGTTTTGGCTTTCATTAGCAGGGAGATTGAGTTTCAGAGCCGCGAGGTTATGTTACAGCTCTATAGAGCCCTGGAATATTGCGTTCAGTTCTGGTTGCCTTATTATAGGAAAGATGTGGAAGCTTTAGAGAGGGTGCAGAGGAGATTTATCAGGATGCTGACTGCAGGGGGGGCATGTCTTAGAAAGGAAGTTGAGGGACCTAGGACTTTTTTCACTGGAGTGAAGAAGGATGAGAGGTGACTTGATAGAGGTGTACAGGATAATGAGAGGCATAGATAGAATAGATAACCAGAGACTTTTTCCCAGGGCAGAAATGTCTATCATGAGGGGATGCAATTTTAAGGTGACTGGAGGAAGGCTTAGGGGAGATGTCAGAGGTCAGTTCTTTACACAGTTCTTTACCAGTCAACATCTGAGTAAATCTTCTCTGAACCCTTTCCAAAGCTTGCACATCCCTCCTGTAATGCGGTAACCAGAACTGTACGCACCAGAGTTTTGTACAGCTGCAGCAAGACCCCATGGTTCCAAAGTGAGTGTGAGGAATGCACTGCCAGCAGTGGTAGTAGAGCCAGATACATTAGGAACATTTAAGTGACTTGTGGATAGGCACATGGTTCATAGTGAAATGAAGGGTAAGTAAGGTAGCTTGATCTTAGAGTAGGATAAAAGGTTGGCACAACATTGAGGGCCGAAGGGCCTGTACTGTGCTGTACTGTTCTATGTTTAATCTCCATTGCCAATTTTGTAATATAACCATGGTAAGAGTGAAACTCCTAATCTAAAAGGATTGTACTGAGCTAGTGACCTTTCCTCACACTAATACAAATACTTGTGCAAGCGTTCCTTTTAGGTACATTAGCAGGTGGGTACATCTGATGTTTGAAACTTTAACCTTGTCTCAATTGCTTTACAAATCTTCATTTTGTGCTGTTGCATCCCACAAGATGCATTGTGGTCTTTGAAATAACTCCAAACGGGATGGTATCCCATCAACAAGCCCCCTTTTATTTTCACATGAACAGTTCTTGACTTTAGTATTGCCTCATTCAGAGTCAACTATCAGATATCAGTATCTCTGACATTCCCTTTTTTATCTGTCAGCTAAGGGTCCCTGATTAGGGCTGTTAATTTGGTCTAATCAGTCATTTTTCAGAGTGAACAGAACCTCTGTTCTATCTGTCAGCCAGGGCTCTCTGATTGGACCAGGTTAACAGCCCCAATTGGGGAACTTATATTCTGTGAGGCCCACCTGTTATAATCGCAACAGTTTTTATCATATTGCTTCAGTCATTCTGATTGGAGGATGTTTTTAGTTTTAATAGAACATGGA
Source organism: Hemiscyllium ocellatum (assembly GCF_020745735.1). Taxonomy (NCBI): domain Eukaryota; kingdom Metazoa; phylum Chordata; class Chondrichthyes; order Orectolobiformes; family Hemiscylliidae; genus Hemiscyllium; species Hemiscyllium ocellatum. The sequence continues at coordinate 56,061,065 of NC_083420.1, forward strand.
ACATTACAATGCAGTACAGGCCCTTTGGCACTCGATGATGCACCAACCTGTGAAATCTGAAGCCTATCCAACCTACACTATTCCATTTTCATCTATATGTTTATCCAATGACCATTTAAATGCCCTTAAAGTTAGCAAGTCTACTAATGTTGCAGGCTGTGCGTTTCATGCCCCCATTATTCTCTGAGTAAAGAAACTACCTCTGACATCTGTCCTAAATCCATCACCCCTCAATTTAAAGCTATGTCCCTTTGTGCTAGCCATCACCATCCGAGGAAAAAGGCTCTCATTGTCCACCCTAACTAACCTTCTAGTTATCTTGTATGTCTCAATTAAGTCACCTCTCAATCTTCTTCTCTCTAATGAAAACAGCCTCAAGTCCCCCAGCCTTTCCTCATAAGACCTTCCCTCCATACCAGGCAACATTCGAGTAAATCTGCTCTGAACCCTTTCCAAAGCTTCTACACCCTTCCTATAATGCGGTGACCAGAACTGCACACACCAGAGTTTTGTACAGCTGCAGCAAGATCCCATGTTCCAAAGTTCAATCTCTCTACCAATAAAAGCTAACATTGCCTTTCTTAAATATTATCATCTTGCGCCAAATTCTTCCCAACATTTTGCAGCTCATGGTCAGTTTCCGAAAGCAATCTGAGTTACTTACGAACCAGAACCACTCCCTGTGTATGAATAACATGCCTGGTGCTTATCCATCAAGTTTGGAAATGTTTGCTTGCCTATTTTAAAATATAAGAAAGCACCAGGTTATCAGTGAACTGTGCACAGGTTAAGACCAATAGTCAGATTTACTTACATGCAGAATGCACAGAAACAGTAACACACAGCAATTTTCTGAAAGTAGAATAGAATAGAATCCCTACAGTGTATAAACAGGTTATTCGGCCCAACAAGTCCACACCAACCCTCCAAAGAGTATCCCACCCAGACCCATTCCTTTACATTTCTCCCTGACTAATGTCCCTAACCTACACGTCCCTGAACACTCTGGGACAATTTAGCATGGCCAATTTACCTAGCCCGCACATCTTTGGACTGTGGGAGGAAACCGGAGCACCAGGAGGAAACCCATGCAGACACGGGGAGAATGCGCAAACTCCACACAGACAGTGGCCTGAGGTCAGAATCAAACCCAGGGTCCCTGGTACTGTGAAGCAGCAGTGCTAACCAGTGAGCTACAGTACTGAAAGCAATGGACAAGTCTATTATCAGGAGTTGAAACCCCCTTCTTAGAATATATCGCAACACAGTTTGATGAGGAACAGCACTGTCATCTTAATTAGCCCTTTGCAATGTAGACGGAGCAATATCTAATCAATGGAGTTCAGATCCACAATTTGAAAAAAAGAGGCAAAAATAGAAATTGCTGGAAACGTTTAGAGGTCGGGCAGCATTCTGAGGAAGGGTCACTGGACTAGAAATGCTAGCTCTGATTTCTCTCCATGGATGCTGCCAGACCTGTTGAGCTTTACCAGCAATTTCTATTTTTGTCTTTGATTTACAGCACCTGCAGTTCTTTCAGTTATTATTCATAATTGTAAAAAAGATCAGCAACATGTTTATAGCCAAGGTCGGGAAACAATATTGGAGGGCAGCATTTTGTGGAGAAAATTGTAAACACAGGTACACAATCCTTTATCTGAAATTCTGAAATCCGAAAAGCTCCAAATCCATAATATGTTTCGTGGCGTGTGGAGCGTCATTTTAGCAAACGAGCAGGTGACCACCCACTTGAGCCGCGTCACTCAGATGAGACCTGGCGGCGTGGCCCAGCATTGGCAGGCGTCAGACGTGTCTCAGCACTTGAACTATTCACATGTGCGTCTGCTGTTAGGTAATTGTTTTTATTTCACTGTGAAAATGTCATTTATTCCAAAATCCGAAAAATTCCGAATTCTGAGAAACAACCGGCGCGAAGGATCTTTGATAAAGGACTGTGTGCCTGTATATATATTCTATATTATATATTAACATATATAATATTATATAGAGTCATAGAGATGTACAGCATGGAAACAGACCCTTGGGTCCTACCTGTACATGCCGACCAGATATCCCAACCTAATCTAGTCCCACCTGCCTGCACCCGGCCCATATCCCTCCAAACCCTTCCTATTCACATACCCATCCAAATGCCTCTTAAATGTTGCAATTGTACCAGCATCCACCACTTCCTCTGGCAGCTCATTCCATACACATACCACCCTCTGCATGAAAAAGATGCCCCATAGGTCTCTTTTATATCTTTCTCCTCTCACCCTAAACCTATGCCCTCTAGTTCTGGACTCCCTGACCCCAGGAAAAAGACTTTGCCTATTTATCCTATCTATGCTCTCACAATTTTGTAAACCTCTATAAGGCCACCCCTCAGCCTCCGACGCTCCAGGGAAAACAGCCCCAGCCTGTTTAGCCTCTCCCTATAGCTCAAATCCTCCAACCCTGGCAACATCCTGGTAAATCTTTTCTGAACCTTTCAAGTTTCACAATATCTTTCCGATAGGAAGGAGACCAGAATTACACGCAATATTCCAACAGTAGCCTAACCAATGTTCTGTACATCTGCAATATGACGTCCCAACTCCTGTCCTCAATACTCTGACCAATAAAGGAAAGCATACCAAATGCCTTCTTTGCTATCCTGTCTACCTGCAACTCCACTTTCAAGGAGCTATGAACCTGCACTCCAAAGTCTCTTTGTTCAGCAACACGCCCTAGGACCTTACCATTAAGTGTATAAGTCCTGGTAAGATTTGCTTTCCCAAAATGCAGCACCTCGCATTTATCTGAATTAAACTCCATCTGCCACTTCTCAGCCCATTGGCCCATCTGGTCAAGATCCTGTTGTAATCTGAGGTAACCGTCTTCACTGTGCACTACACCTCCAATTTTGGTGTCATCTGCAAACTTACTAACTGTACCTCCTATGCTTGCATCCAAATCATTTATGTAGATGACAAAAAGTAGATTATAATTATGTTATATGTTATGGTAAATGTTCTGTTGCTAGCGTTATTATTATCTGTTATCATAACCCTGCAAACAACTCACCTCATGCTCCGTTATGACAAAGACTTGTGTACAAAATTAAAGTACAAACACTTTAAAGATAATTGCTATCCAAATGCGCAAACAGCCCTGTGCACATGCAGTCCCAGTTTGGGACGTCAGTGACAAGGGTCCATATGTGGTGCTGATGTTGGCGTGCTTAGGGAGGAGGGGTCCCAGGCAGCTGGGGTTGAGGGTTCCGCGGATTCAGTCTGCAATTCCAATTCCACCCCACTCCTTCCACCGAGCTATCTGGAATTCGAGACTTTCCCGCAGCTGGGAGGCTAGGGCTGCTGCAAGGCTAGTACCCCCTTCCTAACCTGCTGCTCCTGTCTCCTGCTTGTGCGGACAATGAAAAACACAGGGCGGCTGGCTGTAGCAGCTAGCTGTGGCAATGTGTTGTTGCCCGTGCACTATCACTGTTCCACTGGGTGGTGACATTCACGATAAAGTTCACCTTACAAAAAACCCCTTTCAGCCATAAATCTCACTCAAACACGCAGGCTGTCTCTCAGATCTGCTGACACATAAAATCAATAATGAATGAAAATGCTTCAGCCTTCTGACAGAGAATGATAGTGTTCCCCGAACAAAGAAATCAGCCTGAAAGGAATCTGTTGGCACAGATCTGCAATTTGAGCTATTGACAGTTTTGACACCTATTTGATGCGATACTGCTCCCGAGTCAAAAGTGTTCTGTAAAGGCAGGGCTGTGGGAATGAATAAAGCAATGGGATGAATCGTAAGTCACCTTACTTGGCACAAATGGTGTGATAGAGCTCCAAATATTGCAGGAGGATATTTCACAGGATGTGGATGTTGCTGGCTAGCCCAGAATCTATTGGCCATCCCAGAGGGCAGTTTTTTGCAGTCAACCACATTGCTGTGGGTCTGGAGTCACAGGTAAGGTCAGACCAGGTAAAGATGGCAGATTTCCATCATTACCTGAAGGACATGACGGACCAGATGGGTTTTTCCTCACAATCAGCAATGGTTTCATGGCCATCATTAGACTCCCAGTTCCAGATGTTTTAACTGGATTTAATTTCTACCATCTATTACCCTGGTAGGATTTGAACCTGGATTCCCAGAACATTACCTGGGTTCCTGGATTAACAGTCCAGTGGTAAGACCATCACCTCCCCGTCCTGTCCAAAAGAAGCATTGCCTTTGCACTTTTTTCCCAATGTCCTCAGTGTAGCCAACTGACCAGCCACCCGAACACAATCCTAGGCTAATAGTGCAGGTTAATAGCAACAAACGCTATTTTCAGTGGCTAAGGCTAAACTAGTTTAGAGGGGATTGGATTAAATTAGCTATCCTCATAAGTAAGGGACAGGCCACCGATGAAGTTTGCTCCAAAGAGTCAATCAGCTGTACTCAAAATAGCTGAGCATTTCTGACAAACACTTGGTTCAGTGGTGTGAAAGAATTTCCAACATTACTGTTGAAAATAACATGGTTTTCTTTCCAAAAGCCTTGACAGGATTTATTCTTTGCACATGCAGGGCGGAGAACTGCACCCTAGAAGGGCTGGGGATGCTGGCACAGGAGACTGAATGTTTGCTGATAACACTCAGGTTTAGCTCAGTCGGCTGGATGGTTGGCTTGTGGAGCAGTGTGATGCCAAGAGTGTGGGCTCAATTCCCATAGTAGCTGATGTTACCACAATGGCCTCTCCTTTGCAAGGTCTCCCTTGCTTGAGATAGAATAGAATAGAATCCCCACAATGTGGAAACAGGCCATTTGGCCCAACAAGTCCATACTGACTCTCCGAAGAGTAACCGGCCCAGACTCATTCCCCTGCCTTATTACTCTACATTTACCCCTGACTAATGTACCTAACCTACACATCCCTGAGCACTATAGGCAATTTAACATGGCCCATTCACCTAACCTGCACATCTTTGGATTGTGGAAAGAAACTGGAGCACAGACACAGGGAGAATGTGCAAACTCCACACTAACAGTCACCCGAGGAATGGAACCTGGGTCCCTGGCGCTGTGAGGCAGCAGTGCTAACTATTGAGCCACCATGCTGCCCATGTGGCCCTCAGGTTAAATCGCCACTAGTCATCTCTCTCTATCGGGATAGCAGCCCCATGGTCGGGTAAGCCTAGAGAGGCTCGATTGGGCCAATAGAGGCACCAGGAGGTCAGCAAGAAACTCCGAGGAGGAAGGTTTGAGTTATCTCTGAAGCCAATAAGAAAGCCTTCTGCGGTTAAACTAGCTGCCATGTCTTGGTTCTGGTTTGCAAAGTGTTAAGAACCAATTAGTGAGAAAACAGCAAGTGTTCCAGTGAGCATCATTGATGCGTGCAAAGCAAAGATAAAACAACAAACTGCTGGAAATGGGAAACAACAGAAATTGCTGGAGAAACTCAGCCGATCTGGCAGGGTGTGTGGGGAGAAAGCAGAGTGGGTAAAAAGTGGAGCTGGAAAACGCACAGCAGGTTGAGCAGCATCAGAGGGGAAGAGGAGTTGACATTACAGGTCGGAACCTTTCATCAGAAAGCAGAGACAATGTTGACCCTGTTTCTCTCTTCACAGATGATGCCAGACCTGATAGGTTTCTCCAGCAATTTCTGGGGTTGTTACATCATTCCTGGCTGCACTGGAGAGTTAGCTATTGTATAACTTGACACTTATATACTTGAATAAGTCAACAGTTTCCTCATCAGAAAGCATGGCAAGTTAGCATCAACGATTAAAAGCTCTAAGCTTTGCAAAGATAATGTGTGATGATTTTAAACACCTGGAAATGTTTCAATAACCTGAGCACATAGTAGTCAGACTTTTTTGTCACCTCAGCTAATGGCAGGCACAGTTCTAATTGGCCTCAATTTACTTACTTGTGGATCCTCTAAGGAGCAGTGAGGGTCATAACACTTACATGGCTATATCAACCAAGCCATGTGGGCTGAGGCAATTAACATACATTAGAATTACAGACCTCAATATGGTTCAGAGGAGGCTATTCAGCCCATCATCTCTGCCCTGACTCCATTATCCAGTCTGGCTCTATTATCCAGATCTGAAAATGTGTTGCTGGAAAAGCGCAGCAGGTCAGGCAGCATCCAAGGAACAGGAGAAGCTACGTTTCGGGCATAAGCCCTTCTTCAGGAGTCCTGAAGAAGGGCTTATGCCCGAAACGTCGATTCTCCTGTTCCTTGGATGCTGCCTGACCTGCTGCGCTTTTCCAGCAACACATTTTCAGATCTGATCTCCAGCATCTGCAGTCCTCACTTTCTCCTCTATTATCCAGATCCCAATCTCCTGTCTATTCCCCATGGATCTTGACAAATGAGCAGGTCGCCAAACTCCTGGCCAGGATTGGCCCACCCGCTTGGAGATTATAGCCTGACTATATGGAACAAACTCTTTTACGAGCAAGATGCACGGTGGCACAGTGGTTAGCACTGCTGCCTCACAGCGCCTGTAGACCCGGGTTCAATTCCCGACTCAGGCGACTGACTGTGTGGAGTTTGCACGTTCTCCCCGTGTCTGCGTGGGTTTCCTCCGGGTGCTCCGGTTTCCTCCCACAGTCCAAAGATGTGCGGGTCAGGTGAATTGGCCATGCTAAATTGCCCGTAGTGTTAGGTAAGGGGTAAATGTAGGGGTATGGGTGGGTTGCGCTTCGGCGGGTCGGTGTGGACTTGTTGGGCCGAAGGGCCTGTTTCCACACTGTAAGTCTAATCTAATCTAATCTAAACCATGCTCATCAATTTGCAGAGTAGCATGTGACCATTTCATACGAGTCATTCAAGTGTGATCAACCCTAGGAGCAGCCATACATCCTGTAACAATTCAACACTGCCGTACTCTCTGAGCAGCTCCACGGTTGGCGATTAGAGGTCAAGTTGAGAGTGTGTTGCTGGAAAAGCACAGCAGGTCAGGCAGCATCCAAGGAGCAGGAGAATTGACATTTTGGGCCTGAACCCTTTATCAGCCCTTCCTGATGAAGGGCTCCAGCCCGAAACATCGGTTTTCTTGCTCCTCAGATGCTGCCTGGCCTGTTGTGCTTTTCCAGCAACATACTCTGAACTCTGATCTCCAGCATCTGCAGACTTCCCTATATACCTATTAGAGGACAAGGGACTCCTATTTCCATTGCCATTGAATGCCCACAAACTGTGACTTAAAGGCTCTACAATTACTTCAGGCAGTAATCAAGCAGACTAATAGTTTACTGAAACTGCAAAGCTACTGCCCAGAGGAATATGAGAGATTCCTTCAGTCTCTCAGAAAAAGTCAAGTCCCATGTTACATCACCTTGTAATGGAGACAAGGGATTGAGGCTGTCAGAGTACAGGAGCAGTCAATATCAAAGGCTGCGGGAACAAAGGGGATAGTACTTCAAACATTTAAACGTAGCATTTCCTTTCCCATTGTTTAGCCACAGGAACGAAAGTACAAACATTCCTGACGGCACATGACAATGTAGCTGTTTGGTGGTTTTGTGAGAAGGATGGCTAACAGCTGGAGATTGGCATTGAAAATTCCTTCAGAAAAAGGTTCAGTGTCTCGGACACACTTTTTTAAACTAGCATTCAAATAGTAGGGAGAATTCGAAAAGGCTATTTGTTAAGACCTTCCCACATCTCCACCAAGGTATTGAGAATAACAAGGTAATGCCACCATTTTTTCAGAAACAACTTGAATGTGGTTTCTGAAATTCACTCTGTGTTTCTTTTTGAAAATGACTAAATCCCAATTTTCACTGGCCAAGAGGTTCCTTTGTGCTTTACATTCCATAATGTGACACGGTCGCTCAGTGGTCAGTATCTTACCAGTGATGGAGTCTCTGGTTCAATTCCAGCCTCGAGTGACTGTCTGTCAGACCATACCTCTACCCTATATTTCCCATGGCTCATTCACCTAGCCTGCACCCTTTGGTCAATTTAGAATGGCCAATCCACCTCACATGCCCATCTTTGGACTGTGAAAGAAGTGTAGTCTGGAGTTTGCATGTGCCTGTGTGGGTTTCCTCCCAAGGTCCAAAGATGTAGAAAGTTTAAAATCACACAACACCAGGTTATAGTCCAACAGACTTATTTGGAAGCACTGTGTGATTATTTGTGTGATTTTTAACTTTGCACACCCCAGTCCAACACCAGCACCTCCAAATCAGTCCAAAGATGTGCAGGCTATGTGGATTAGCCATGGGAAATACAGGGTAGAGTGCTCTTTGTAGAGAGGGAGGATTCTATGACAAGTCTTAAAATTAAAGGAATGATTTTGCCAATGGAATAATCCTGCTGTGAAGCATCCCTTGCAGGAACTGGTGAGTCAGAATGAGTCACAAAGCCAGGAGCCTTAATTTTCTAACCTGGCATTTAAATAAGTGAAAGGTAAGGTGTGTGGACGAACACTCATTACTCGGAGCATCTATAAACGATGGCTGGTGCATTTTGTCAGGTTACTGCACAAGTAATGATACTTCACCAGTACACCCTGTAAATAGGTTTCTACTGAACCTGTTTGTACACACTCTAGCTCATTTGTCTCTTCATTGCATTTCCTTCTGAAGGATTGCAGTAGACCCCCTCCAGAAATTCTTTAACCTTTTCCCATTGCTTGCAGGGAAGATGCACTTACTATAATTTTTCATTTACTCAAACCTTTGCATGATTTCCTCACTGATAATACTGTTCCTTTTCACGACAAGTTGTTTTCATAACTGATAGTTATGCAGAAGAACATAAGATTGTCAGAACATAGAACATACAGCAGTGCAGCACAGGAACAGGCCCTTCGGCCCATGAAGTTGTGCCTACCATGACACCAAATCGCTTCCGCCTGCCCTTGGTCCTTGTCCTGCCATTCCTTGCACAGAGCAGTAGGCCATTCAGCCCCTCAAGCTTGCTCTGTCTTTCAATAAGATCGTGGCTGATCTAACTGTGGCTTTAATATCACTTTCTGGTCTGCTCCACATCATGTGAGCTCCCTTGTCATCTAATTACAGTCCTCTGTTCTCTGTGGGACAGAATCCCAAAGACTCTGGAATAAGAAGTTCTACTTCATCTTCATCTCATGGCAGGAGCACGGTGGGGGTGCATGTGCTGTGATCAAATCTCCAGGAAAACCCTTCAATTCCATTTGGTAACCCCTAAGAGAGATGAACAGATACTTGCCTCATCATCACTGAAAAGTTTCTTTCAGTACATAAGAAACAAACGACAGGCAAAAGTAGACATTGGGCCACTTCAAACTGATGCAGGAAGCCTAGTGATGGGAGATAAGGAAATAGCAGGAGAACTTAACAAGTACTTTGCGTCAGTTTTCACAGTGGAAGACATGAGTGATATCCCAAAAATTAAAGGGAGTCAGGGGGCTGAGTTGAGTATGGTTGCCATTACGAAAGAGATAGTGCTAAAAAAGTTAAAAAGTCTTAAAATTGATAAATCTCCTGGCCCTGATGGGATACACCCTAGAGTTCTGAGAGAGGTGGCTGAGGAAATAGCAGAGGCATTGGTTGAGAGCTTTCAAGAGTCACTGGAGTTAGGAAAGGTCCCGGATGGTTGGAAGATGGCTGTTGTAACCCCCTTGTTCAAGAAAGGATCAAGACAAAAGATGGAAAATTATAGGCCAATTAGCCTAACCTCGGTTGTTGGTAAAATTCTAGAATCCATCATTAAGGATGAGGTTTCTAAATTCTTGGAAGAGCAGAGTCTGATTAGAACAAGTCAACATGGATTTAGTAAGGGGAGGTCATGCCTGACAAACCTGTTGGAATTTTTTGAAGAGGTAACAAGTAGGTTAGACCAGGGAAACCCAGTGGATGTGGTCTATCTAGACTTTCAAAAGGCCTTTGATAAGGTGCCACACAGAAGGCTGCTGAGCAAGGTGAGGGCCCATGGTGTTCAAGGTGAGCTGCTGAGATGGATTGAGGATTGGCTGTCTAACAGAAGGCAGAGAGTTGGGATAAAAGGTTCTTTTTCAGAATGGCAGCTGGTGACGAGCGGTGTCCTGCAGGGTTCAGTGTTGGGGCCACAGCTGTTCGTATTATATATTAATGATTTGGATGAGGGGACTGGGGGCATTCTAGCGAAGTTTGCCGATGATACGAAGTTAGGTGGACAGGCAGGTAGTACTGAGGAAGTGGGATCTAGACAGGTTGGGAGAGTGGTCCAGGAAATGGCTGATGGAATTTAACGTGAGCAAGTGCGAGGTCTTGCACTTTGGCAAAAAGAATAAAAGCATAGACTACTTTCTAAACGGTGAGAAAATTAGTAAAGCCAAAGTACAAAGGGATCTGGGAGTGTTAGTCGAGGATTCTCTAAAGGTAAACATGCAGGTTGAGTCCGTGATTAAGAAAGCGAATGCAATGTTGTCACTTATCTCAAGAGGGTTGGAATATAAAAGCAGCGATGTGCTACTGAGACTTTATAAAGCTCTGGTTAGGCCCCATTTGGAGTACTGTGTCCAGTTTTGGTCCCCACACCTCAGGAAGGACATACTGGCACTGGAACGCGTCCAGCGGAGATTCACACGGATGATCCCTGGAATGGTTGGTCTAACATATGAGGAACGGCTGAGGATCTTGGGATTGTATTCATTGGAGTTTAGAAGATTGAGGGGAGACTTAATAGAGACGTACAAGATAATACATGGCTTGGAAAGGGTGGACGCTAGGAAATTGTTTCCGTTAGGCGAGGAGACTAGGACCCGTGGACACAGCTTTAGAATTAGAGGGGCTCAATTCAGAACAGAAATGCGGAGACATTTCTTCAGCCAGAGAGTGGTGGGCCTGTGGAATTCATTGCCACGGAGTGCAGTGGAGTCCAGAACGCTAAATGTCTTCAAGGCCGAGATTGATAGATTCTTGTTGTCTCGAGGATTTAAGGGCTACGGGGAGAATGCTGGTAAGTGGAGTTGAAATGGCCATCAGCCATGACTGAATGGCGGAGTGGACTCGATGGGCCGAATGGCCTTTCTTCAACTCCTATGTCTTATGGTCTTCCTGCAGGATTCCTCATGCGCACTCAAAAAGGAAGATAGAGTTTAAAATCTGTGATTGATCTACCTCATTTCTACACTCAAGTCTCCTGCATGGAGTTTTGAACCACGCCTTCCCACACGAAAGTAAGAGTGCTCTCACCAGGTCAATGGACAAGCTTTAATTCATCTACCCACCGCTTTTGGGATACTGCATTCAGTTCTGTCTCCCTGCTATTGGAAGGATGCTGTGGAACTTGAAAGGGCTCGGAAAAGATTTACAAGGATGTTAGTGGCTACAAGGAGAGGCTGGATAGGTCGGGGCTATTTTCCCGGAGCGTTGAAGGCTGAGGGAGGAACTTGTAGAGGTTTATAAAATCATGAGGAACGTGATCAATAGTCTTTTCCCCAGGGTAGGGGAGTCCAAACCGAGATGGCATAGGTTTAAGGTGAGAGGGGAAAGTATAAAAGGGACCTAAGGGGCAATGTTTTCACGCAGAGGGTGGTGTGTGCATGAAATGAGCTGCCAGAGAAGGTGGAGGAGGAGGGTACAATTATAGCATTTAAAAGGCACCTGGGTTGGTGGATGGAATAGGAAGGGTTCAGAGGGATATGGGCCAAATGTTGTCAAATGGGACTAGATTAATTTAGGATATCTGATTGGCACGGAACAGTCGAACTGATAGGTTTGTTTTCATGCTGCACATCTCTATGGCTCCATGACTCTACCTACATTGATGTAGTTGTAATTGATATTCATTACACCTGGTTTCCAGCTTTGGAACAGTAACAAATTGAGAAATACTAATTTTGTGGTGGCGATTGTGCAGACATCTTGGCAAACACCTAAGGAAATGATATGGCTCAGTACATGGTCTTCATACGACCATAAGACATCAGAGCAAGAATTAGGCCATTCAGCCCATGGAGTCTGCTCTCCCATTCCTCTCATGGCTGATAAGTTTCTCAACCCCACTCTCCCGCTTTCTCTCCGTAACCTTTGATCCCCTTTTTTTAGAATCCCTACTGTGTGGAAACAGGCCTTTAGCCCAACAAGACCACACTGACCCTCTGAAGAGTAACATACCCAGACCCATTTCACCTCCCCTACATTTGCTCCTGACTAAAGCACCTAACCTACACTTCCCTGAACACTATCGGCAATTTAGCATGGCCAATTCACCTGACGTGCACATCTTTGGACTGCGGGAGGAAACCAGAGCAAACCCACGCAAACGCAGGGAGAATATACAAACTCCACACAGACAGTCGTCCAAGGCTGGAATCAAACCTGGATCCCTGGCGCTGTAACCACTGAGCCATTGTGCCATCCCCTTGGTACTCATGAATCTATCTCAGTCTTAAATATACTCAATGACCTGGCCTTCACAGCCTTCTGTAACAATGTACAAGGATGCCTTGGGGGTGGAGAGATAAATGGGAGGGGGAAGGTGGGGCTGGGGAGAAGGTAGATAAGAGTACAATAGGTGGATGGAGGTGGGGATGAAGGTGATAGGTTGGAGAGGAAGATTGAGTGGATAGGTGAGAAGGAAGATTGGCAGGTAGGACAGATCATGAGGATGGTGCTGAGCTGGCAGGTTGGAACTGGGGTAAGATAGAGTAAGATGAGGAAACCAGTGAGGTCCACACTGATGCCCTAGGGTTGAAGTGTTCTGAGGCAGAAGATGAGGCATTCTTCCTCCAGGCTTCAGCTGGTGAGAGAGTGGTGGTGGATGAAGCCCAGGACCTTCAGCTATCTCCCTTAGAACTCTGGGTTGTAGTCCATCTGGTCAAGGTGATTTATCCACCTTTAGGCCATTCAGCTTTTCTAGCACCTTCTCCTTGGTGGTGACCACTGTATATTCTGCTCTGCTTCCTCACTCTCTTGAATTTTTGGGATGTTACTCAAGTCTTCCACTGTGAAGACTGACATGAAATAATTACTCAGTTCCTCAGCCATTTCCTTGTTCCCCACTACTATCTCTCCAGTATCATTTCCAGCAGCCTAATGTCCACTTTTGCCTCTCTTTTGCCCTTTTTATATCTAAAGAAACTCTTACAGTCTTCCTTTATATTACGGGCTAGCTTACCCTCATATTTAATCTTCTCCCTCCTTATTTCTTTTATTCTTGCCCTTTGTTTGTCTTTGTAAGCTTCCCAATCCTCTGGTTTCCCACAGCCCTTTGCTACATTATGTGCTTTCTCTTTTGCTTTTATGCAGTCCCCGATTTCCCTGGTCAGCCACGGTTGCCCCATCCTGCCTGTACCATGCTTCCTTTTCCTTGGGATGAATCTCTGTTCTGTCTCCTGAATTACTCTCAGAAAGTCCTGCCATTGCTGTTCCACTGTCTTTCCTGCTAGGATCCTCTCCCAGTCAATTCTACCCAGCTCCTCCCTCATGGCTCTGCAGTTGACTTTATTTAGCTGTAATAGCATTATCTCTGATTCTAACTTCGCGCTCTCAAATTGCAGAGTAAATTCAAACATATTACGATCACTGCCTCCCAAGGGTTCCTTCACCTTAAGCTCCCCTATCAAGTCTGCCTCCTTGCACAACATTAAATCCATTATTGCTTGTTCCCCTAGTGGACTCCACCACAGGCTGTTCCAAAACGCTATCTCGCAGACACTGCACTAATTCCTTTTCTTGCGAACCACTACCAACCTGATTTTCCCAGTCCACCTGCATAGTGAAATCCCCCATGATCACTGTAACTTTGCCTTTCCTGCACGGTCTTTTCTATCTCCTGATATATCTTGTGCCCCAGCTCCTGACGGCTATTTGGAGGCCTGTACATTACTCCAAGTATGGTTTATTCACCTTTGCGGTTCCTCAATTCTACCCATACAGATTCTACACCACCTGACCCTGCTTCATTTCTTACTATTGATTTAATTTCATGTCTATCTTTTCAATAGGAGGTATATCCTTGAATATCCAGCTCCCAATCCTGATCCCCTTGCAACAATGTCTCCGTGATGCCCACCCCTGCCTCTTCTTTCATTTCATGTTTTATTGCAGAGGCTTCAAGGGGGGAGCAAATAGAAGAAGCCGAGCATCCAATGTTGGGCTCATCATCGGCTTCTCTGTCCCACGTGTGCTAGAAATGCTCATTACTACCCTCCTGGATTATTTTCCCCAATATCCTCCCACTGTGTTGAAAGTATTATCTTTCTCCAGGTTACAGTCCCAGTTTCCTGTGGCCGCGTCTTCATCTTGTTGGAAGCTTGAGAGGGAGAGGGCATTGAACGTAAGAACAGGAGCAGGAGTAGGCCTTCTGGCCTCTCCAGCCTGTTCCGCTATTCAACAAGATCACAGCTGATCTATACATGGGCTCAGCTCCATTTCCCAGCCCATTCACCATAAACTTTCATTCTTTTCCTGTTCAATAATCTATCTATCTCTGCCTTAAAAACATGCAACAAGGTAACCTCAGCTGCTTCACTCTGCAGGGAATTCTACCGATTCACAACCCTTTGGTTGAAGTATTTCATCCTTAACTTAGCCCTAAATCTGCTCCCTCTTATTTTGAGGCTATGCCCCTAGTTCTAGTTTCACCTGCCAGTTGAAACAACGTCCCTGCTTCTATCTTATCTATTCCCTCCATTTTTTTTATGTTTTGATAAGATTCCCCTCATTCTTCTAAATTTCTAATGAGAATATTCCCAATCTACTCTACCTCTCCTCATGAGCCAACCCTCTCAACTCCCGGATCAACCTAGTGAACCTCCTCTGCACCCCCTCCAGTGCCAGTACATCCTTTCTCAAGTAAGGAGACCAAAACTGCACACAGTACTCCAGGTATGTCCTCAACAGAACCCTATACAGTTGCAGCATAACCCCCCCAACCCCTGCTTTTAAACTCCATCCCCCCCTAGCAATGATGGACAATATTCCATTTGCATTTTCTGGGGTCAACCCTCAGGACATGGACTGCAGCGGTTCAAGAGGCAGCTGACCATCCCCTTCTCGAGGATCGGGCAATAAATGCCAGCCCAGCCAGTAACACCCACTTCTCACAAATGAACAAAGGGAAAAAGAGCCTCCTGACCCTGAATTTCTTTGTTCTTTGCAATCACTGCACCCCGAGCTTCACCAGAAGTCACAAATGCATTTGACGCCACAAATGCAAGGTTCCAGCTTTCAGTCAGCCCCTAATTACAATGGGGAATCTAATGCTAACAGAGCCGTGATTCTGCTCCCTACAATGCTGGTTTTTTGACAATAATAGCTAATTGCCATCACCCTCCAACTGAGATTTGTTCACTCAGCACAGGCAAAAGACAGGATTCAGTGCTTGTTCGGCTTATTTCAACACTGCACCACGTACATGTGAACGACACTAATGGAGGAACTTTAAAATCAAAGTAATATTTCATGTTATATTGACAAGTCACGCAGCTGGATTTGTCAGCTCCTGCAGGTGATTGTAATATATACTTATACCGCCTGCTCGTGTAAGTGTCTGCATTTGACAGAATATCTTTGTCAGGTCTTTAATAAATAATGCAAGCGATTAAGAATCAAAAATAACATTTTCAGAAGAGAAAAAAATGGGCTGCCTGATAGACAGGAGAAAGCATATCACTTAAGGTTAGTGTTTTATATCGTTCTCTATAATCCTGAAATAAAGATTTTGTCTCAGAAATGAAACCAAACATCAGTTCCATCGTCAACAGTGTTAGGTGTCATTGTAGGTCAGAAAGAATGAATTAGCTGTTACATTTCAATCAGATGCTGTGTGTACATATATTGTAAAATCCATGAAAGCTATTAGATTTGACATTCTAGATTTGAATCCAGATTGAAGCCAGCTGATGAGTCAATTTGAATCAATCAAGTCAACTATTTGTTGAAATATTTTCTTTCCCATATTTTTCACTTTTCATTATCTTTTTTTTCTGTGTTTATTCGATACATATGCTCTCAGGGCAACACGGAATCAGACAGAAGTGCATCTAATCTAAACAGAGTACCCAAATAGTTCAATGAACTGATGATAACACATTTGCAAGTCTCGGCAATCCTCCTAGAAAATGACAATTGAGTATTATATTACAGTCTGGCTGATTGAGGAAACAAAGTTCAAACCAATATGGCCAGTGTTATTCAAACATGCCTTATTTCCCTTCCCAATATTACATCCTAGAAATTGCCAGAATGAGAAATGACCAGTTTTCTCTATCATCCAGTTCTTTTGTTTTGCTTCAGGAGTTAGCCAATTCAATATTTTAAATGAAGTATTTCTTTGTCCACATTTATAATTGTTATTGATTCAATTCGTTCAGTCGTTCCCTTTGGAATGTTTTAAGAGTGTTGAACGGGGTGTAACTGAGCCATGGAAGTATACAAGCAGGAGAAAGTAGCTGGATTTGTGGGGCGACTGGGATCTGAGGCACAAGATCATTCTACAGAAGGCTCAGCAATTACGTCAAAACACAGCCAAAGAATTTCCAAGCCATTTAAGCAGTATCAGCGATTTCCCGCTGAGAAAAATTCCTGTAGCATTTGCAAACTAATAATGTGCCGAAGAGAGGAGGCAATCCACATCCTGTTCTATTAAAGCCTTGCCTAAGAACTTGTTAAATTACTTCAGATGCTTAACTATTCATCAAATGCTTTTAAGGTAGACAGTGGTCGGCCACTGGCCATCCGGACAATGGTCACAGGCACTGCAATCTGACTCTACTGCAGTTAGAGTCATCGAGTTGTACAGCATGGAAACAGACTCTTCAGTCCAACTCATCCATGCTGACCAGATATGCTAAACTAATCTAGCCCCTTTATCAGCATTTATGCTAAACTAATCTAGCCCCTTTATCAGTTTAGAAGGATATAACCCTCTAAACCCTTCCTATACAGATACCCATCCAGATGCCCATTAAATACTGTAATTGTACCAGACTCCACCACTTCCTCTGGCAGCTCATTCCATACATGCACTACCCTCTGTGTGAAAATGTTACCCCTTGGGTCCCTTTTAAATCTTCCCCCTCTCACCTTAAACCTATGCCCTCCAGTTTTATAGTCCCCTACACTGATGAAAAGACCTCAGCTACAAAACCTATCCATGCCCCTCATGATTTTACAAATCTCTATAAGATCATGCCTTCGCCTCTGGTGCACCAGGGAAAATAGCCCCAAGGCTCTCCCTTTTGCTGAAACCCTCCAAACCTGGCAACATCCTTATAAACCTTTTCTGAACCCTTCCAAGTTTAACAACGTCTTTCCTATAGCAGGGAGATCAGAATTGCATGCATTATTCTAAACGTGGCCTAACTAATGTCCTGTACAGCTGCAACATGACATCCCAATTCCTATACTCAAAGCACTGACCAATATAGGCAAACATACCAAACATCATCTTCGTTACCCTGTGTGCCTGTGATTCCACTTTCAAGGAACTATGAACCTGCAACCCAAGGTATCTTTGTTACCCCAAGATCAGGTGGTTAGATTAGATTAGATTACTTACAGTGTGGAAACAGGCCCTCCGGCCCAACAAGTCCACACCGACCCGCCGAAGCGCAACCCACCCATACCCCTACATTTACCCCTTACCTAACACTACGGGCAATTTAGCATCGCCAATTCACTTGACTCGCACATCTTTGGACTGTGGGAGGAAACCGGAGCACCCGGAGGAAACCCACGCAGACACGGGGAGAACGTGCAAACTCCACACAGTCAGTCGCCTGAGGTGGGAATTGAACCCAGGTCTCTGGCGCTGTGAGGCAGCAGTGCTAACCACTGACCTCCAATTAAGGCAGTGGTTGATTCTCAAAGCTGGGCTGATGTTAAATAACTCTGCCAGGGTTCCCAATACTGGGTGCCATCTAATAGATCTGCCAGCTGGCTCAACATCACATTGACGCAGGCTCTCAGTGCCCCTGCTCAATCAGATAGCCTTGTTCTTTCTATCCATTCCAACATTTTAATTTCTTAATAAACATAAATGAATAATTCAGTTTTGTTACAGCCTCTCTGAGTTTCTCCATCCTCATGGCCGTAATACTGAGTCCCCAAGATAGGTTGCTTACTCAATACTTGCACCGTCAAACTGATTACTTTCACGTCTGTAATATCACTGAAAGTTTTCTGTATCTCAGATCACCTGCTGTCGAAACCACCCCCCCCCCCCACCCCATACTTGCCAGCATTAACTCGAACCTTGATTATTCTGTCCTGCATTGACTACATGGTAAAGGGCAGAACCCTCAGAAGCATGGACATGGAGAGGGATCCAGGTGTAAAAAGCGAAGCTAACAGAGGGTAAGTTTAAAGGAGATGTGAGAGAAAAGTTATTTTACTCAGGTTAGATAGAAGGGTGCCTGTTTCCCTGTTGTACAACTGTGTGACTTCATGACTCTACTCAGGGGGTGGTAAGTGACTGGAATGCACTGCCAGAGGAGGTGGTGGAGGCAGATATAAGACCAACATTTAAGAGGCATCTGGACAGATATATGAATCAGCAGGAAATGGAGAGATATGGGCTGCATAGAGGTAAAAGGTTTTAGTTGAGAAAGGTGTCATGTGTGGGCACATTCTTGGTGGGCTGGAGGGACTGTTCCTGTGCTGCAATGTTCTTTGTTCTATGCATTTCTGGATCACTGCCCCCAATTTACTCTCTGAAAAGTTAATGACACCCCAATTCCTCCTGCCTATGCCCCAACTCATTCTCGTATTGATGTGATGTATTTTGTTATATGCAACATATTTTCCATATATACCGTATATCCCAATGACATGGACTGTTACTGAGACAGGTATCTGGAGATTTATTAAAAGCTAATTATATGCCTTAGTATGATATATCAGGTTTGAATGGGACTGGGGTTACACATTTACTTTGATTACTGATATATATGTAATTGACTGGCTGACTAACTGGCTGCTGAAGTGTCTGGTTAACAGTACTGACAGTGAGATGGAGATCAGTTATAACATACCATTAGCCATTAGCTGACTTAAACGTAGGGTACCTTTTTCAAATGCGTGCGATCCCACAACAGCTTTCACCTCTATGCTTGCTGACATACAATACTTTTACTCAAGGATATTTTCATTACATTCTCATCCTCGTTTTCAAATCCCATCACAGTTTCCCCCCTTCCTATCTCTACTCTCCTCTAGGCCATACTGAATTCATATAATTCTGGGCCTTTGTGAAACCCCCAATTTTAATCACTTCAGCGACAGAAATGCGCCTTCAACTGCCTGGTCCCACTTTCTGGAATTTTCTCCTTGACCTGATCTTTTCTACCCTGCTTTATTCCTTTAAGGCAACCTTTAGAACCTACCTTGTTAACCATGCCTTTGGTCAGCTGGTCCCAAGGTAACCCAGTGTCTTATTTTGATTTATAAATCTTCTGTAAAGTGCCCAGGGATGGTTTATTATATTACAGATATAAACAAGAAGCTGTTGTTACTACCCTGGTGTTAGTTGTTAAGTATGTCAGTGAGATGGAGGAAGAGATTTGACGTTGGCTGTTGACAGGGGTCACCTCACATGATAATTACCATCTAACTTCACCCACAAGAGTGATTCATTTAGAAAATGATAGGTGGACTTGGTGTCTGCGGGACAGGTGAGACGAGAACTAAAGTATGAGAGAATTAAGCAAAGCCACAGGCCAATGGGGTAGTATGGTGGTTTAATGTTCAGCGCTGCTGCTTCTCAGCGTGAGGGAGCACGGGTTCAATTCTGGCCTGAGAGAGTGTCTGAGTGGGCATTACACATCTTCTGTAGGTTTGCTCCACAATCCTTCTGTAGTCTAAGGATGTGCTGGTTACATGGATTGGTCACGGAAAATGCACGGTTTTTGGGACTGGGTGGGATGCTCTTCAGTGTAGACTTGATGGGCTGAATGGCCTGCTTCCACACTATGTGGTGATATCCCTTTTCAGTGTCACATCCATTGATTGCTTTAAAAACTCAATTTGGAAAAGAATGAAACCAGAGCATGCTGGAGAAACTCAGCAGGTCAAGTGATATTTGTGGAGACAGAAAAACAAAGTTAATGTACCAGAAATGAATTGCGTTTCTGGGAGGGTCTTTGTCAACAAGATCCAATGCATTTTCTCACATTAATCCTACTCCTTGCACAGATATTGAGCAGAACAGAGAGCAATATCTGCAATCAGCAGAGGACAGGCTACATTAACCACGATTTGTACATCTTTCAATATAGCAATGCTTTCAATTCATTTGCATTTCAGTAACCTTTGAAAGCAAAAGTAAACTCTATCAGACAGCTGAGTAGCAAGTCTGCTGTACGGGAATGAGACATCTCGAAAGGTTATCAGCGTGCGCCGTTGATGGGCAATGATGACCATACATGCTGAAAATTCAGGTTCTGGAAAGATTATGTCAAATTGTAAAGCGTTTCAAACACGGGACCCAGACTATTTGCTCCAATGTCACCATGAATAGGCTCTAACGCCTTCTGCTCAAATACCTCATCTCTATCTTCTCTTGTATCCCTCCAAAATTTTCTTTCCTGTTTAATGCATCAAGCCTTCTCGTTAAATGTGCCAACACTGTCTGCTACAACCGCCCTGTATTCTAAATTCTGGTAACAGTGTATGTCTTCCAAACCTTCTCAACTTTTACAGTCATCGAGCTGTACAGCTCAGAATCAGACCCTTTCGTCCAATTCATCCACACCTACCAGATAGCTAGTCCCATTTGCCAGCACTTGGCCCATATCCCTCTACTCCCTTCCTATTCATATACTCATCCAGATGCCTTTTAAATGTTGTAGCTGTACCAGCCTCCACCACTTCCTCTGGCACCTCATTCCATACACGCTCCACCCTCAGTGTGAAAACGTTTCCGCTTAGGTCCCTTTTAAATCTTTCCCCCTCTCACCCTAATCCTATGCCATCTAGCTTTGGACTCCCGTACCCTGGGGGAAATATACTCATCTATTTACCCTATCCATGCCCCTCGCGATTTTATAAAAGTCAATATAGTCACTTCTCAGCCTCCGACGCTCCAGGGAAAACAGCCCCAGCCTATTCAACCTCTCCCAAGGCTCAAACCCTCCAACCCTGGCAACATCCTTGTAAACCTTTTCTGCACCCTTTCAAAGTTTAACAATCTCTTTCCTGCAGCAGGGAGACCAGAACTGAACACAGTATTCCAAAAGTGACCTAACTAATGTCCTGTACAGCTGCAACATGACATCCCAACTCTTATACTCAATGCCCTGACAAATTAAGGCAAGTGCACCAAACACCTTCTTCACCACCTTATCTACCTGTAACACCACCTTCCAGGACCTATAAATCTGGACCCCAAGGTCTTTCGTTGTGACATTGGGAACAAAACTGCACACTGTGAGCCAGAATGGGAAAAACAGACTGTAACTTTAACATGAGCTGAAAAATGTGTTGCTGGAAAAGCACAGCAGGTCAGGTAGCATCAAAGGAGCAGGAGAATCGATGTTTCGGGCATAAGCCTTCCTGAAGAAGGGCTTTTGCCCGAAATGCCGACTCTCCTGCTCCTTGGATGCTGCCTGACCTGCTGCGGTTTTTCAGCATCACATTTTTCAGCTCTGATCTCCAGCATCTGCAGTCCTCACTTTCTCCCTGTAATTTTAACATCACCTCCCTCCTGTTGTAACCCAACTGTCTAGAAATGAACTCTAGCAATTTGTTTGCAGGCCTTATGAAGCTTTGTGTTACGCCTCAGTGATTTTTATTATCTGCTTTCCATTGCTCCTCTGTCCCATTTCAAATTGATTCCTCCTCCTATAACACACCAACTGACCTCACTCATTGAGAAATGCTGAGGTGTGAAAATCCTAGCCTGGACCTGCTTTTAACTGGGTTCTAGCAATGTTGCTGCTGGCTATCAGCTAAATTAAATTGAGAAATCTGGTTAAGGATGAGTTTAACTCTGAAGTAATTCTGTTGACAATGGCAGTTTGACACCTGGACACAGCGTAGTGTAAACGAATATTTGTTGCTTCAAGCAAAGCAAGGGTGGCATGGTGAGTCAGTGGTTAGCACCGCTGCTTCATAGTGCCAGGGACCTGGGTTCAATTCCAGCCTTGAGCAACTGTCTGTATGGAGCCTGCACATTCTCCCTGTGTCTGTGTGGGATTCTCTTCAGAGGGTCAGTGTGGACTTGTCGGGCCAAATAGCCTGTTTCCACGCTGTAGGGATTCTGTCCAGAAATTTGTTTTTTGCCCTGTCCAAACCTGGAAAGGGGCCAAGCAGTGATATCGTACTGTGAGTTACAATGCTTTCTTCTGCTATTTGGAAAGATTAACTGAAAAGATTAATACCAGTAGGAACCAGGAGGAGGTGGCTGAGCAATAAATTGTTATTACCACATTTTGCAACTAATGAAGTGGATATATGAGTGCTTTGCACTTATACAGTTTTAAAAGGTCATGTATGAATTTAGCAATCATATTTTTAGTGCCTATCTTTCAATCTTTTGTTTTAGGAAGTATTGATGCACTACACAAAGATCAGTAAATTTTGTCCAAGACTAGACAGAGGGCAATCATATCTTTGAATACTTTAAGAAGTACAGTAAATTTTCAGGTGGCCCTGACAGTATATGCTCTGAATCCAGAATACCTAAAGGCATCATATTTAACAACTTGAGTAAAACATTGATACAAATCTTGTATGTAGCTTTATTGTCAAATGTATTCAAATGAGTACAGAGGAAAGCTTATGTTCCCAATTGGGGCACCATCTTAGGGAGTACAAAGTACCAAGGTACAGATTCTTCAGTACAGATTCTTGGGGAGAAAGAAATTAGAGAAATAAAAAGATAAGAATTCCAGCATTACAGATCTTGGGAATAAATTAGAAAATAGAGAGTTAAAAATTTCAGAATGACAGCCCTTCGAACCCAGTCCTTGAGTTCAAACCCTGGTGGGCGGTCGAGAGAACAGCATGCCAGTCCATGCTGAGGCTGGGAGTTCAAATACAAACTGAGGATGGGAGACTGAGTCCACACTGAGCCTGGGAATTCGAGTCCATGCAGAGCTGGGAGTTCCAGTCCACACTGAGGCCGGGAATTCGAGTCCACACTGAGGCCGGGAGTTCCAGTCCACACTGAGGCTGGGAATTTGAGTCCACACTGAGGCCAGGATTTCCAGTCCACACTGAGGCTGGGAATTCGAGTCCACACTGAGGCCAGGAGTTCCAGTCCACACTGAGGCTGGGAATTCGAGTCCACATTGAGGCCAGGATTTCCAGTCCACACTGAGGCCGGGAATTTGAGTCCACACTGAGGCCGGGAGTTCCAGTCCACACTGGGGCCGGGAATTTGAGTCCACACTGAGGCCGGGAATTTGAGTCCACACTGAGGCCGGGAATTTGAGTCCACACTGAGACCGGGAATTCGAGTCCATGCTGAGGCCGGGGGTTCATGGCATCACCGAGAACAAAGAAAGAAATAAAAACTCACTGCCAACTTGAGCTGCTCTTTGTTCCTGTTCAATCCTAGATCTTAACCATCAATAATTATTCAAGACTCTTCTGCAGTTGAAAGCAGAAGCTTAAGTGTGTCTCACTGGGGTGGCACAGCGGCTAACACTGCTGCCTCACACCACCAGCGACCTGGGTTCGATCCCAGCCTCGGTTGACTGTCTGTGTGGAGTTCGCACATTCTCCCTGTCTCGGCAGAGGTTTCCTCTGGATGCAACTGTTTACTCCCACAGTCCAAAGTTGTGCCGGTTAGTTGAGTTGGCCATGCTAAATTGCCCATTGTGTTCAGGGACGTGTAAGTTAGGAGTAAACATAGAGTAGGGTAGGGGAATGGGTTTGGATGGGATACTCTTCAGAGGGTTGGTGTGGAACTGTTGGGTTGAAGGGCCTGTTTCCATACTATAGGGATTCTATGATTCTATTTAAATATTAACATTGGAAAGTCTACCTGTGTCTCCTCCAAAACCCCTGGCAGCCAATGAAACAATGGGGGGAACAGCCAGAAAAAGAATAATAGAATCCCTAAAGCATGGAACAGACTGTTCAGCCCTTACCAACCCTCTGAAGACCCACCCCCACCCCATTCTTGTAACCCTGTATTTCCCTTGGCTAATCCACCTAGCCTGCACATCCCTAGACACTATGGGACAATTATAGTATGGCCAATCCACCTAACCTCCATATCATTGATGTGGGCATGGATACGTAAGCACCTAGAGGGGACCTCCGGAGACACAGGGAGAATGTGTAAACTCCACACAGACGGCTACCCAAGGCTGGGTCCGAACCAGTGCTGTGAGGCAGTAGTGCTAAGCACTAAGCCTCCGTGCTCAATGGAGCTGCAACATGGGAATCCCAGGCACCACAGTGTCCCAACAACCACAACAGCACAACCCTGCTCAATCAGTCAACTTGCTGCAGTTTGACAAAACCTTTTCAGGAGCAGTTCTCCCCAGTTCTCTCTTGCAGGTACTTAACCTGACTCACTGTCCCCCCACCGCAATATGTAACACGCTCTATGACCTGAATCTTTCCACCTGCATTCTGATCAAAAGAAGTGGATACATTCCAGACTCAGTACTCTCATCAAACCTTAAGTGAAAACAAAATCAGAAGTCTCACGACACCAGGTTATGGTCCAACTGGTTTATTTGAAATCACAAGCTTTCTTTGTTAGGTGACATGGCAGAAAGCAGAAATTACTGGCGAAACACAGCATCTGTGGGAAGGAAGCTGAGTTAAGGCTTAGAGTCCTGTGACTCTCCAACAATGTTGTTAACAGCTAGGAAACAGCGGCATTTACGTGGAAGACCAAGTTAAAGCTACAGTTCAAACTTCTGTGTAGTACATTTTAAAGTTGATCCTAAATCAGCACGTTAACATGAAAATGGAAAAATACAAATGTCCTCTTTTTGTTCTGCCATAAATCAATCTCCAATCTGTGTATTGCACTGATCAATGGGTGCTACCTGCTTGGTATGACAGAGGAAAGGACAGTAAATCCTCAGAGAATGTATTCACACACACTAACCTGAAGTGAATATAATTCTACAAAGGAAATGCAGTTTAGGTTCAAAAGGATTCAAACTAATGTCTGACTAGATGCAACAAGCTGATGTATTAATATTCATGCGAGGAGGTCTGGGAAAGATATGATTAGATAAATGGAAGCCAGTGTGTGACTGGGTGAGTGACATGCAAGCTGTCCCTTCTGATTTGAAGGGAACTTCATGGTAATTACAATGTAGATCTGTCAGGGTGATAAATGAGTTTCTTCCTTTACTTTAATACCCCCAATTTACAGCTCATTTAGATTTAATGTCAACACTGAGCTTCAGACAACACATTTGCAAGCAGTAATTTTTTTCACTAAACCATTGATGAATGCAGAATCATTGTTTGGGTTTATACAGCTTCAGGTAGTAATGACAGCACAGTGTGTGGAAAGCTTGTTGAATTGCTAAACATCATGTGAACAAAGAGACGTCAGGAATTATCCCCAATAATTCACCTGCAGTCTTTCAGCTGATTCCCCTACTGAAGTTATGAGAGAAATGCAGAAGGAATTTTTGGTGGTTAATGCAAACTGTGATATCAGTAGGAGGAAGTGAGGACTGTGGATGCTGGAGTCGGGAGTGTGGTGCTGGAAAAGCACATGCCTGAAATCTCAATTCTCCTGCTCCTCGGATGCTGCCTGACCTGTTGTGCTTTCCCAGCACCACACATATAAATAGCACAAATGTTTCAATGCAGTAAAGCAAATAAGCCAAATCAAAATAATCAGATTCAAGACTGAATTTACCTCAGATGCAAAAATACAACTTTCTGCACAAATTCTGAAGAAGAATTGAAGCCTTAACTCTTTTTGCCTCCACAGAGGCTGCCAGACTTGTCGCGTTTCTCCAGAATTCTTTATGTTTATTTCAGATTTCTGGCATCTTCATGTGTATTTTGATTTGGTACAAAGATACAAATACTACATAGAGGTGACATCATCTTAGATTAGATTCCCTACAGTATGGAAACAGGCCCTTCGGCCCAACAAGTCCACACCAACCCTCCGAAAAGTAACCCACCCAGACCCATTTCCCTACATTTACCCCTGACTAATGCACCTATCAGTATGGGCAATTCACCTGCCCTGCACATCTTTGGATTGTGGGAGGAAACCCCTGCAGACACGGGGAGAATGTGCAAACTCCACACAGTCGCCCGAGGTAGGAATTAAGCCCAGCTCCCTGACGCTGTGAGGCGGCAGTGCTAACTACTGAGCCACCATGCCACCCCAATCACACCAGAATCGCAGCATTTGGCTTGTGGGGGGAATAAATAAATCTTGCTACAGATTTAGATCTAATCAGATGTATGATTAGCTTAGATTACTTACAGTGTGGAAACAGGCCCTTCGGCCCAGCAAGTCCACACTGACCCGCAGAAGCGCAACCCACCCAGACCCATTCCCCTACATTTACCCCTTCACCTAACACTACAGGCAATTTAGCATGGCCAATTCACCTAACCTGCACATCTTTGGACTGTGGGCGGAAACTGGAGCACCCGGAGGAAACCCACGCAGACACGGGGAGAATGTGCAAACTCTACACAGTCAGTTGCCTGAGGCAGGAAATGAACTTATAAGATTTTATAAGTTGGCTATGCTTTAAATTGCCACTCTGAATTCAACTTAAAATAAAACACGTTCTCTCTTACTAATTGTGTCGGATGGTAGGATAATGTACGTTACAGCCAGATCATAGGTTGGTTATTGATGGTTTTCTGCTAACCATTGTAATGTGTGACACTTTCTATGGTTGTTTAAAATTGCAGAGGCCCTCAGGTACGATGGTGTCAGCAGTGGTTTTGCTGACTTCAAGACTTCTGCATAACAGTAGTTGTTCCCGGAAATGAGAGCTCATTCTCTGGGAGTGTGTCCCTTCCTGGTGCCTCCAGTTGTATCCCTCTGTTTGTGAGGAAAGAGCATCACTGAACGTCATGCTATAGGTTTGGGGAATGGGGCTATCATGGTTGAGTTGCTGGATGGGTCTGCAAATCTGAGATGGGGGTAGGAAACGTGAAAGAGAGCTAGGCGTGAGGGTGTGAGGAGGAGAATGTGAACATTATATATCATTGAACCTCTACAGTGTGGAAGCAGGCCATTCTGCCTATCGAGTTCACACCAGCTCTCTGAAAAGCATCCCACCCAGACCCACATTATCCCTGTAACCTTGTATTTCCCATGGCTGACCCGTTAACTTGCATACTCCTGGACACCATGGGGCAATTTAGCATGGCCAATCCACCTGACCTGTTCATCCTTTGGACTGTGGGAGGAAACCAGAGCACCTGAAGGAAACCCATACAAACATGGGGAGAATGTGCAAACACTCTATAGACAGTTGCCCAAGGGTGGAATCGAACTGCGAGGCAGCAGTGCTAACCACTGAGCCACTCATGCTGTGCTGTGTGACACCTGATAGGCGGGATATCATCTAGTGGGAGATGATAGGATGTTGGGAATTGAGTGGAGTTTGAGGCTGATGGTTCAGTTCCATGCAATGGTAAATGCACTGACTTTGACTACTTTCATTGAATGTCTTCCAACAATGTTTACTGGGACTCGATTCTCTGCACGATCTCTGTGCCAATCTCTGCTCAAGCATTTTGACTGCACCTTTGGAGGACATCCTGAGAATAGAGGACGTTCTCAATACTCTCGCCTGCAATCACCAAAACTTCCAATCTACTGTCCAAAGAACTCAGAGCTATTTCTCATATTCGACTATTGTTGCCCAGATTACAGTGACTTTGTCCGTGACTGCTAATATCAGTGTTTTTTTAAATTCATTCTTGCAATGTGAATGTCACTAACATAACCAACATCCATTGCCCATGAGAAGTGAGTGAGTGATAAGCTGCTTCCTTAAGCTCCTGCCTTCCATATAGTGTAAGTGCACTCACTGTGCTGTCAGGAAGACAGTTCCAGGATTTAGACCTAGTCACAGTGAGGGAATAGCTGTTTGTTTCCAAGGTAGAATTGTGTATGAACTGAAGGTGACCTTGTGCAAATTCATGTTCTCATGCATCTACATTTGTCCTTCTCAGCAGTAGGTTTGGAAGATGATGTCTAAGGAATCTTTGTGAATATCTACAGTGCATCTTGTAGATGGAACACGCTGCTGCTACTGAACGTCGGTAGTGGAGGGAGAGGACGACAGTCATACGGGCTGCTTCATCCTGAGTCAAATTTCTTGAGTGTTTTCATATGTGGAATGCTCTGCTCCAGAAGGCAGTGGAGGCCACGTCTCTGGATACTTTCAAGAAAGAGATGGATAGAGCTCTTAAAGATGGTGGAATCAAGAATTATGGGGATAAGGCTGGAACAGGATACTGATTGTGGGTGATCAGCCATGATCATAATGAATGGTGGTGCTGGCTCGAAGGGCAGAATGGCCTCCTCCTGCACCTATTGTCTATTGTTTTTGGAGCTACACTCTTCCACGCAAGTGGGGAGCATTCCATCACACTCCTGACTTGTGCATTGTAGATGGTAGAGAGAGAAAATAAGTTTCATAGAATCGCTACAGTGTGGGGGGAGGCCATTCAGCCCATTGGGTGCACATCACCTGTCTAAAGAGCATCCAAACCAAGCCCATTCCCTACCCTATATTCCCATGGCTAACCCACCTGACCTGCACATCCTGGGTAGTTTAGCATGGCTAATCCACCTAATCTGCACATCTTTGGACTGTGGGAGGAAACTGGAGCACCTGGAGGAAACCTGCACACCCACGGGAGAATGTGCAAACTCCACACACAGATGTTCACTTGCAGGTGGAATTGAACCCATGTCCATGGTGCTGTGAGGCAGCAGTGCTAACCACTGAGCCAGCTTGCCACCCTAATGCCGGATTCCAAAGTCCAAATGCAGATTTCGCAGCCTCTGACCTGTTGTGATAGCTGCTGAATTTCTATAGCTGATGCAGTTCGTTTCTGGTCAATGACAAACCTCTGGGTAATGAATGGTGGAGTATTCAGTGACGGCAATGCCATTGAATGGCAAGGGATGATGGTCAGATTCTCTCTTTTTAGAGTCAAGATTAGAGTGGTGCTGGAAAAGCACAGCAGGTCAGGCAGCATCCAAAGAGCAGGAAAATCGATGTTTCGGGCAAAGGTCCTTCATCGCGATCAGTCTTTTTGGAGACAACCATGGCCTGACACTCGTGTGATGTGAATCATCCAGTCCCAATGAATCCCATCTAGTCATTTTCTGGCGAATTAGCAAGCTTGTTGTTGGAATAGTCACATACAACCATTATAGGTATGAAGGGTCACAGGATTTGAAATGTTAATTGTTCCTTGCTCCACACATACTGCCAGACCTGCTGAGTTTCTCCAGCACTCTCTGCGCTTCTTTCAGATTTCCAGAGGCTGCAGTTCTTTGTTTTCAGTCAAGATTAGAGTGGTGCTGGGAAAGTACAGCAGGTCAGACAGGACGGGCTTCTGCCCAAAACTGTCCATTCTCCTGCTCCTCGGATGCTGCCTGACCTGCTGTGCTTTTCCAGCACCACTCTAATCTTGACTCTAATCTCCAGCATCTACAGTACCCACCTCAGCCTAGTTCTTTGTTTTCAGTTTAGCTCCCCTTCGTTGTTTTAATTCGATAAGTAAAGGGGAAAAAAAGACAGATCAAAATAAGATCTTCCGGAACAGGCTGATCTGACATACCTCACTTCTAACAACACAAAAAAAGCCCACTGTTTAAATCTGAATCCAGTTCGGAAAAAAGACCTGGGTGTCACAGCCACTGAATCTGTCAGAGTGCTTACAAATGAGGGACTTTAAAGTGTAGACACAGATGTGGTATAGGAAACAGAAATGCTAATATGCACACAACACAACATGTGTAAACAACGATGTGATAATGACTGAATAGTCTTTTTTGTGTGATGTTGAACAAGGGATCAATATTGGCTGGGGCAATTTACACTTTGAAAGAAAAATGCTGATTTGATGTTTACCACAATACAATTACCTTTAGGAGTGAAATAAAAGGGAAACGTCTGAAAAAATATGGGGGTTGGAGGGGAGATCTAGCCTGGTGACTGGGATTTTAACACTGATAAACTGTTGAGAGGTAGCTTATGATCATGCCCTAACCTACTGATGGACTTCCATTTGTACCATTTACTTTTCGGAAGGCACTGCTAAATCAAACCATTCAATGATTTAATTTAAAAAGAGTTATTTTCCCTCCACTGAAGCAATGTTATTGATTCACTTGAGAAACAATTACTGCCAGTGCCAAAGCACTTTGTCACAAAAGCAAATCTCGTCTTTTCAAAAGTAGAAGCAATTGTGTGGGGAGCCATGTCAACAGCCTTCCCTGCCAGTTTTGTGCTCCAACTCTGAAACAGTGCAACTTGTAACCTCGATGTACGATTGCCAAACCTGCAGGATTGCCCAAAAGTTTATCTCTGCTGCCAGCAGCCAGGAGACGTTATCGTAGGAATATTATTATGAACTGTACCTACTTTGAACCTATTCAGGATCCCTACAGTGTGGAAAGAGGCCGTTTGGCCTATCAAGTCTGCACCACGCTTCCAAAGAGCTTCCCACCCAGAACCCTATCCTCAAAGAATCATAGAATCCCTACAGTGTGGAAACAGACCCTTTGGCCCAACAAGCCCACACCGACCCTCCAAAGAGTAACCCACCCAGACCCATTAATCTACATTTCCCTGAACACTAATGAGCAAATTAGCATCGCCAATCCACCCTAACATGCACACCTTTGGACTGTGGGAGGAAGCCAGAGCACCCAGAGGAAACCCACGCAGACACAGGGAGAGTGTGCATACTCTACACAGATAGTTGCCCGAGGCTGGAATCAAACTCAGGTCCCTGACGCTGTGAGGCAGCAGTAGCTAACCACTGAGCCACCATGCCACCCATTAATCCACCTCAACTGCACATCTCTGGAGACTATGGGCAATCTAACATAGCCAATCCATTTAATCTGCATATCGAGTCATAAAGTCATACAGATGTTGCATGGACATGCGTCCATACCAACCAGATAAGCTAAATTAATTTAGTCCCATACACAGACATTTGGCCTATACCCTTCTAAATCTTTCCTATTCATATACCCTTCTACATGCCTGCTAAATGTTGTAATTGTACTAGTCCATGGATAGGGTGTATTGTCCCAGGGTGGTGGAGTTCAAAACTAGAGGGCATAGGTTTAAGGTGAGAGGGAAAAGATTTAAAAGGGAAAGTGAGGACTGCAGATGCTGGAGATCAGAGCTTAAAAATGTGTTGCTGGAAAAGCACAGCAGGTCAGGTAGCATCAAAGGAACAGGAGAATCGACGTTTCGGGCATAAGCCCTTCTTCAGGAATAAGGGCTTATGCCCGAAACATCGATTCTCCTGTTCCTTTGATGCTGCCTGACCTGCTGTGCTTTTCCAGCAACACATTTTTAAGCAAAGATTTAAAAGGAACAAGCGGGCAGTTATTTAACGCAGAGGTGTATCTTTTGACTGGGGAAGGAAATTGGAGCTCCTGACGGAAACTCCTTTTAGCCTCAAGTGCTGTGTCCAACTCTTTTCTGAAATCATTCATTATTTTGGCCTGAAGTGCTATTTATGGCAGTGAATTCCACAGGCTTACCACTCTCTGGATGATGAAATCTCTCCTCCTTCAGAGTCATTGTCATTGAGTCATGCAGTCATTCAATATGGAAACAGACCCTTCGGTCCATCCATGTCGCCAAACCTAACTAGCCCCACCAGCCTGTGTTTAACCCATATCCCTCCAAATATTGCCTATTCATGAACGTATCCAAATGGCTTTTAAACATTGTAACTGTACCCACATCTACCACTTCCTCTGGCAGTTCATTCCACACATGAATCACTCTCTGTGTAAAAACGTTGCCCCTCATGTCCTTTATAAATCTTTCTCCTCTCACCTTAAAAATATCCCTTTAACCTAGATGGCCTATTGTGTATCCTTAAAAAGTGACCCCTGATTCTTGACTTCCCTGGTCATTGGGAATATCTTTCCTGAATGATGAACATGAATAAGCAATCCTGCTGATGGCTACAAGGC
Source organism: Hemiscyllium ocellatum (assembly GCF_020745735.1). Classification (NCBI taxonomy): domain Eukaryota; kingdom Metazoa; phylum Chordata; class Chondrichthyes; order Orectolobiformes; family Hemiscylliidae; genus Hemiscyllium; species Hemiscyllium ocellatum. The sequence continues at coordinate 56,093,133 of NC_083420.1, forward strand.
AGATGGAATGTCAGACATGATGTAAAGCTCCAGCTGGTTTCCACAATTCATAAGCTCATTCCAAGATGCTGTAGGCTGCACAAGATCCTGCACCTACTGGACTATAGAGTGCTTACATCATCTTTGAGGAAATGCTGCTTTCTTGGGTAATGTTGGTGAGGTGGGCCAGGGAGCTCTGCTCCCTCTCAGGTTTTCTCTTGCTGTGAGGATAACTGCAGGCTGTGTGGGACAGCCACTCCCATAACCATGGAAGCTTACAGGGAATATTGAGGGAAAGAGATTTTCCTATCACACTTACAGTCTCCTCCTGCCTGTGTGCCACATGGTTAGTGCAGCACCAGCCTGAATCAGGGCAAGGATGACATCCCATTGCTGTTCCTGATGTTGGAGGGCTTTGTTTAAATTGTGTGTGTGTGTGTGTGTGTGTGTGTGTGTGTGTGTGCGTGTATACATACAAATGTGTCCGTGTGTGCATGTGCCTGTGTATCTGTATGCATGTGTGTGTGGAAGTGTGTCTGTGTATGTGCATGCATGTTGTATGTATATGTGTTGTGTATGTATGTGTGTGTTGTGTGTGATTATGTGTGTTATGTGTATGTGTGCATGTATGTGTTCTGTGTATATGTGTGTCTGTGTCCCTGTGTGTTTTGTGTGTGCTTGCGCGTGTATGTGCATACATGGGTGTGTCTGTATTTCTGTTGGTGTGTATATGCATTTGCATGTGTGTGTCTGTGTCTATTATGTCTATGACACTGTGTGTGTGTGTGTGTGTGTGTGTGTGTGTGTGTGTGTGTGTGTGTGTGTGTGTGTGTGTGCGAGAACGATACCACTTGATGATGTGAACAATTCTATGCCAAGTTCATGGATAGTTTAACAAGTGATTGACCACTTGAGGTGAAAACACTGTATCACCCACTGATGGCACATGCAGTGTCAGGTCAAAAATAATTTATTGAATGGAAATACTTTGGGATGTTGTTAACATTCAAGCTTCTTTGTTTCTTTTAACATCCGAAGCAACAGCCTGTCTTTTCCCATTTGAAGTATTGATGATCCTGCTCAGTATGTGGAATGTCACCACCTGCAGATCTGTTGGTTTTACTGTCTGGGTGAAATGCTTACACCTGGTGAACATAGAACGTAGAACATTACAACGCAGTACAGGCCTTTCGGCCCTCGATGTTGCGCCGACCTGTCATACCAATCTGAACCCCATCTAACCTACACTATTCCATGTACGTCCGTTTGCCTGTCCAGTGATGACTTAAATGTACTTAAAGTTGGCGAATCTACTACCGTTGCAGGCAAAGCATTCCATACCCTTACTACTCACTGAGTAAAGAAACTACCTCTGACATCTGTCCTATATCTATCACCCATCAATTTAATGCTATGCCCCCTCGTGCTCGCCGTCACCATACTTGGAAAAAGGCTCTCCCTAGAAGAAAGTGAGGACTGCAAATGTTGGAGATCAGAGCTAAAAAAATGTGTTGCTAGAAAAGTGCAACAGGTCAGGCAGCATCAAAGGAGCAGAAGAATCGACATTTCGGGCATAAGCCCTTCTTCAGGAATGAGGAAGGTGTGCCAATCAGGCTAAGATAAAAGATAGGGAGGAGGGTCTTGGGGGAGGGGCGTTGGGAATGCAATAGGTGGAAGGAGGTTAAGGTGAGGGTGATAGGCCGGAGAGGGGGTGGGTGCGGAAAGGTCGGGAAGAAGATTGCAGGTCAAGAAGGTGGTGCTGAGTCCGAGGGTTGGGACTGAGAAAAGTAGGGGGGGAGGGGAAATGCGGAAACTGGAGAAATCTGCATTCATCCCTTGTGGTTGGAGGGTTCCTAGGCGGAAGATGAGGCGCTCTTCCTCCAGGCGTCGTGTTGCCATGGTCTGGCGATGGAGGAGGCCAAGGACCTGCATGTCCTTGGTGGGGTGGGAGGGGGAGTTGAAGTGTTCAGCCACGGGGCAGTTGGGTTGGTTGATGCGGTTGTCCCAGAGGTGTTCACCCTATCTAACCCTCTGATTATATCATATGTCTCTATTAAGCCACCTCTCAACCTTCTTCTCTATAACAAAAACAGCCTCAAGTCCCTCAGCTTTTCCTCATAAGACCTTCCTTCCATACCAGACAACATCCTAGAAAATCTCCTCTGCACCCTTTCCAAAGCTTCCACATCCTTCTTATAATGCGATGACTAGGACTGTACACAATACTCCAAGTGTGGCCGTACCAGAGTTTTGTACAGCAGCAGCATAACCTCATGGTTCTGGAATTCAATCCCTTTATTAATAAAAGCTAAAACACTGTATGCCTTCTTAACAACCCTGTCAAACTGTGGCAACATTCAAGGATCTGTGTACCTGGACACCGAGATCTCTCTGCTCATCTACCCTACCAAGAATCTTACCATTAGCCCAGTACTTTGCATTTCGGTTACTCCGACCAAAGTGAGTCACCTCCCACTTGTCCACATTAAACTCCATTTGCCACCTCTCAGCCCAGTCTGCAGCTTATCTATGTCTCTCTGTAACCTATAACATCCTTCGTCACTAACCACAGCTCCACCGACCTTAGTGTCGTCTGCAAATTTACTAACCCACCCTTCTGTGCCCTCATCCAGGTCGTTTATAAAAATGACGAACAGCAGTGGACCCAACACTGACCCTTGCAGTACATTTTACGTTGCTGTTCAGCACAATTAGAACCTTGGATCACCAGCATTGACCTAGTTAACAGCAAAGTACAACACCGGGTTTGGGAGCTTCATACTCTGCACCCACCTCCCCTCAGCATTCTTTCATTCCCAAAAAATGATGGACACTCAGCAAAGCGAATCATTTGGGAACACCGATGGCTAAAGCAACCAGTTTGTGAGAGGCAGATTCTGCCATGAGTGTTTTGTATGAAGTGGGTTCTTCTCCCTAGTATTGGCACCCATTGCCTTGGTCATACAACCACAAATCCTCATGGGTATTTCCTATCAACCCAAGGAGGCAGCAAATTTAAAACAGAGTTAAGGAGAAACTATTTTGCCAAAAGGGTTGTGAATCTGTGGAATTCGCTCCCCCAAAGTTAAAAATAACATAACACCAGGTTATAGTCCAACAGGTTTATTTGGAAGCACACTAGCTTTAGGAGCACTAGCTTCAGGAATACTAGCTTCCAAATAAACCTGTTGGACTATAACCTGGTGTTGTGCGATTTTTAACTTTGTACACCCCAGTCCAACACCAGCATCTCCAAATTATGACTCCCCCAAAGTGCAGTGGATGCTGGCACAGTGAGTAAATTTAAGGAGGAGTTAGACAGAGTGTTAATTGGTAATAGGTTGAGGGGGCTATCAGGAGAAGGCAGGAAAATGGGGGTGAGGCACAGATCAAATGGTGGACCAGACCCGATGGGCCAAATGGCCTAATTCTGCTTCTATATCTTACGAAGATATGAACAAAGTTGATGTCTCCATTTTGCTCCTTTGTCAACTAATAACTCCCAGGTGCGACAGTGAATGTTTCAGGCCTTCATGCCATATTTGCAAACAGCTTTGAACTGGAACTTTACATTTCTTTTAGTTTGTGATTAGGATGTGAGCATTGTGCACTGGACCTGTACCTTTTATTGCCCGTTCCTGGTTGCCCTGGAGAAGGTGGTGGTGAGTTACCATCTTGAAGCGTTGCCATTCACAGGGTGTAGGAGCACCTACACTGCTATTAGAAAGGGATTTGAAGGAGGTTGACCCAGTGACACTGAAGGACACATATTGTTCCACACCAAAGTATGTGTGACTTGGAGGAGAACATGCAGGCGGTAGTGTGCTGATGTAAGTGGCAACGGTTCAATTCTCTCTTGTTTGAGATGGCCATTATCTGGCCCCTGGGCAGTGTAACCATATCAGCTCAAGCCTGGATATTTTTCAGGTCTTGCTACATTTAAGCCTGGACAACTTCAGTCTCCAAAAAGTTGTGAATGGTGTTGAACATTGTTCAAACATCAGCAAACATCCCCACCTCTGACCTGATGATTGTGGGGATATCATTGACGAAGCAGATGAAGCCGGTTGGGTCCATGACACTTCCTTGAGGGAATGCCCCTGAGCCCAGAGGCCCATGTTCAGGTCCCACTTAGAGTCATAGAGTCATAGAGATGTACAGCACAGTAACAGACCCTTCGGTCCAACTCGTCCATGCTGAGCAGATATCCTAACCTAATCCAGTCCCATTTGCCAGCACCTAGCTCGAAACTCTTCTATTCATATACCCATCCAGGTGCCTATTAAATGTTGTAATTGTACCAACCTCCACCACTTCCTCATTCCACACACGTAACACTCTTGGTGTGAAAAAGTTGCCCTATTGGTTCCTTTTAAATCTTACCCCTTTCACCCTAAACTTATGCCTTCAAGTCTGGTCTCCCCCAACCCAAGGAAAAGACCTTGTCTATTCACCCTATCCATGGCCCTCATGATTTTATATACAACTATAAGGTCACCCCTCAGCCTATAGCAGTCCAGGGAAAATAGCCTCAGCTTATTCAGCCTCTCCCCACTGTAGCTCAAACCCTCCAATCCTGGCAGCATTCTTGTAAATCTTTTCTGAACTTTTCAGGTTTCACAACATCCTTCCTATAGGAGGGAGACCAGAACTGAACAAATATTCCAAAAGTGGCATAACCAATGTCCTGTACAGCCACAACATGACTTCCCAACCCCTATTCTCAATGCTCTGACCAATTAAGGAATGCACACCAAACGCCTTCTTCCCTATCCTATCTATCTGCTACTCTACTTTCAATGAATTATGAGCCTGCACTCCAAGATCTCTTTGTTCAGCAACACTCCCCAGTGTATAAGTGTATAAATCTTGCCCTGATTTACCATAGGTGTGTGTAATAATGTCTTCTACAGATGAATGAGATGAATGAGAAAAACTGACAGCCAAAGTGATGTCCTGGAGCTTGGGTAATTAATAATCAACAGCTACATTCAACTTCCTTTGTGCTACAAATAGATTAGGTTAGATTCCCTACAGTGTGGACACAGGCCCTTCCGCCCAACAAGTCCAGAACAACCCTCCAAAGAGTAACCCACCCAAACCTATTCCCTATATTTATCCCTGACTAATGCACCTAACTATGGGCAATCTAGCATGGCCGATTTACCTGACCTGCACATCTTTGAACTGTGGGAGGAAACCGGAGCACTCAGTGGGCATAAGCCCTTCATCAGCTTGTATGAAGGACTGGGCTGTGTTCACAACTCTCTACAGTTTCTTACAGGGCTGGGCAAAGCAGATGCCACACTAAGCTGTGATGCATCTGGATGGAATGCATTCTATAGTGTATCTATAAAAATTGGAAAGAGTCTGTATAGACATGCCAGATTTCCTTAGCCTCCTGGGGAAGTTAAGGCATTGTTGTGCTTGCTTGACCATTGCGCCAACAAAGGTAGACCAGGACAGATTCTTGTTGACCATCACGCCGAGGAACTTGATCTCGACCATCTCCATGTCAGCACTATTGGTATAGTCAGAGGAGCACCCTCCATCTTCCTCCCTGAAGTCAACAACCAGCTCTTTCGTCTTGCTGATGTTGAGGGAGAGATCCTGGGGATCAGATGTGATAATTCCAGTTTGTTAAATGACATAAAACTAGGTGGTCATGTGAGTTGTGAAGAGGTTGCTAAGATGCTTTAAGGAAACTTCAGCAGGCTAAATTAATGGACAAGAACATAGCAGATGGAATATCACGTGGACATACATAAAATAATCCACTTTGGTATGAGAAACAGATTTGCAGAGTTCTCCTTAAATGGCAAGGAGTTGAGAAGTGTTGAAGTGCAAAGGGTCCTGGGTAACCTTGATGATAAGTCACTAATGCAAATTCAGCAAGCAGTTGACCTTCCTTGGAATCACGAATAAAGAGATTTGGCTGCTAAACGTATAGGATGTCAGTAAGACAGCACTTGGAGACTTGAGTGCCAATTTTATTACCTTACTTAAGGAAGGATGTCTGTGCCATTGACAGAAGTTCACCAGATTTCTGGGAAGGTGGGGTTGTACTATTTCAATAGGCTGAGGAGAATGGGTCTGTATTCTCTTGAGTTTAGAAAAATGATTGATGATCTCTTTGAAACATCTCAAGTTCTTAAAGGATTTGACAGCGTGTATGTAGAAAAGATGTCTGCCTGAGGAAAAGGCATTTCAGATGTGAAATGTTAATCCTGTTTCTTGCTTCCCAGATACTACCAACTTGATTTGATTAGGTTCCCTACAATGTGGAAATATGCCATTTGTCCCAACAAGTCCACACTGACCCTCCAAAGAGTAACCCACCCAGATCCATTTCCCTGCACTTACCCCTGACTAATGCACACAACATGATGGGCAACTTAGAATGGCCAATTCACCTAACCTGCACATCTTTGGACTGTGGGAGGGAGCCGGAGCACCCAGAGAAAACCCACGTGGACACGGGGAGAATGTGCAAACTCCACACAGACAGTCGCCCGAGGCAGGAATTATACCCAGGGTCCCGGGTGTTGTAAGCAGCAGTGCTAACCACTGAGCCACCGTGCCTCCCTAAGACCAGGTGAGTTTCTCCAGCATTCACTGTGTTTATTACAGATGTTTCTTCAGGCAGGGGAGATAACATCAGGATAAGGGGTAGGCCATTCCAAACTGGGCTGAGGTGGAATTTCTTCACTCAGGTGGTAATGCATCTTTGGAATTCTCCATCTGAGAGGGTCATGGAGACTCAGTCATTGAAAAGATTCATGAAAGAGATCAAGTAATCTATAAATTTTGAAAATCTTAAGAGATATGCTGATAATGTGTCGATTGGATAACACGGTGGCTCAGTGGTCAGCACTGCTGCCTCACAGTGACAGGGACCCGGGTTCAATCCCCGCCTCGGGCAACCCTCTGTGTGGAGTTTGTACATTCTCCCTGTGTCCACGCAGGTTTCCTCCGGTTTCCTCCCACAGTCCAAAGATGTGCAGGTTAGGTGAATTGGCCATGCTAAATTGCCTGCAGTGTTAGGTGGATTAGTCAGGGGCAAACATAGGAGAATGGGTCTGGGTGGGTTGCTCTTCAGAGGGTCAGTGTGGACTTGTTGGGCTGAAGGGCCTGTTTCCACACTGTAGGGAATCTAATCTATTGCGATGAGGTAGATCAGCCATGGCACAGACTTGAGGGGCCAAATGGCCTAGTCCTGCTCCTATTGTTTCCCCATCTCTACATATTCCACAGTCCGGACCTTGCTCGGTGACTCCTTTAACAAGAACAATAGAGAGAGTTAATGACTGAAGGAGTTATCACAACATGAAATCTGAGTTTTCTTTTACATGACATCCCACCCTATTTTAACTCTTACACTGGCAAAACATATCTTCTGCCCAGAATGAGCAATACAGATATGATGTGTCCAGGGCACTGCTGACAAATATAACCTCCCTCTTCTCTGATTTGTGAACATAAAATAATTGTAGATGTCTGGCTCAGGATGGAGTGATTTCCATGCCCATAGCTCTGTATATAGTGCCTGTGCTGCAGTCTGAGGTATCAAACCTGGTAGACATTGCCCTCATTCCTCAACTGTAAAACACAGGCAAATTTAGCCAAGAAAACAGTGGGACAGCTCAATCTGATCAGATGTTGGTCTGATTGTGAAATTCTTTCAACTGCATAAAATAAGCATTCGTCATCATAAATACATCAACAAGTGCCTTGCATTGAGTGAAGGATTCTTTCCAGATAGTGGATTGTCCTGACCAGACCCTCAGGCCTGATCGGCTTCTGTTTTCTGGATACAGGTGAGGCCTAAAGTGGCCTAAAGAGGAGTGGAGGTTTATTTTTAAAAAATGTAACCTTTACCAGGACAGAAATGCTGTGGACTCGAACAGCACCCTCCTTCCTACTGTCCTAGACCCCGAACTAGGATTTAGCTGAGAGTCATTAATGAGTTGTTGATGGAGAGAGACAAACTAGGACAACCACAGCAAACCCAGTTGGGAAAAGACCTCTCAGATCAGCCTGCCCTAATTAAAGCCCCATGGGACATATGCTTGTCCGTACGAATTTAATGGTAATTCTAAATGCAGTGAGGCACACACAGCATTGGGAGAATTTTGCCCTTTGTTAAATGCACTCCTTGAACAGTCATATAATGTATGCCACTTCTGTACATTTTATGAGTGAAGCATATATCTGAGAGTAAAAGGAAGCGACTGAGGAAAGGGTGATCATCCTTACCCTGCACCTCCCTATAGAAATGTCCCGGGCACTTGGAATAGTTAAACAATTCACAAACAACCTCAAGCCTCTTTGTTCAGTTGCGGAAACAGACTTCTACCTGAGTGGGAAGTTCAGCAGCAACCAAACCGGTTCTGACCACATATTCATCAAAGGCACATTTTCCGGCAATGGATTAGAAATCAGGAATAAGGACTCAGGTTCGATTCCAGCCTCGGGTGACTCTCTGTGTGTGGATTTTTCACAATCTCCCTATGTCTGCGTGGGTTTCCTCTGGATGCTCTGGTTTCTTCCCACACTCCAAAGATGTGTAGGTTAGATAGATTAGGTGTGGGAGATTGCTCAGAGTGTCCAGGGATGTGCACGCTCAGTGGGTTAGCCATGGGAATTGCAGGGTAATGGGGATAAGGTGGGTCCAGGTGGGTTACTTTTCAGAGGGAACTCAATGGGCTGAATGGCCTGCTCCTACACTAAAGGGATTCAATGATCTTAGCTGACATTTCTCTCCCTTTCCTCTTCTGAGAAAACAAACCATCATCCCCACAGGGAATCATAGAATGACAGGGGACTTTTTTTGTACCAGTTGTATCAATTGACTTTTATATCCAAGGGAACGCAAAGGGGGTAAAATTATTCTTCCGCTATGCAGAGCCCTGACTAGAACCCACCTGGAGTAACTGCAATTCAACTTTAGCATTGTTCTTGGAGGGACTGCAGTGTAGGATTGCCAAAGTGATAACTGAGCTCGCAAAGACAGAGTTACGAGGTGAGATTGGGTTGTGTTCAATGCCTCCTCTTAGCTGTGAGAGGGGAAGGCTAGGCAATGTTGCAGAATCTATCGTGCATAGGTGGTGACCCAGTGGCGTCGTTGCCAGTCTCTGTTAATTCGGAAATCCAGGTAATGTTCTAGGGATCTGCGTTCTAGACCCATGGTGGGTGGTGGAGGTTCAACTAATTAGAGTTTAGTAATGAAACCATAGTGAGGGAAAAGACTCATCTGATTCACCAATGCCCATTAGAGAGGGATACTGCTCTCCTTGTTCTGATCTATGTGTTACTCCAGACTCACAGTGATGTTTTTAACACTCTCACTGTCCCCTGAAAAGGCCCAGTGCCCCAAATACGAAATGAGATCTGACGGACCAAGCAGCGTTGATCTGGCCAGCGGAAGCAGCTGCATAGTCCTCCTTACTAACGTCCAGGGGCTAGCACAGTCATTGGGAGAGTGGTCTCACAGTCTAGTCAACAACACATCATCACATTCTGTGAATGGGCCATTCAGCCCATTACCTTACAGACAAGCTCTTCCAGTACAATTACAATACTGGTATCTACCCGACAATGTGGAAAATTGCCCAGATATGGCCTGTACACAAAAAGCAGGACAAATCCAATCCAATCCATTATCATCCCCAGCTACTCTACACTTGATCATCAGTAAAGTGATGGACGGTGTCCCCAACACCGCTATCAAGCAGCATCTGCTAAGCAATAAGTTGCTCACTGATGCTCAGTTTGGGTTCAGGGAGGGCATTGTTGACCACATGGGAAGGGAAATTGCGACCTTGGAAAAATATCTTCCGCAGCTACACTGGCACCACCCGCCACTGTTCCTCCGCTACATTGATGACTATATCGGCACTACCATGTGCTCCCACAAGGACATTGAACAGTTCATCAACTTCACTAACACATTTCACCCTGAACTCAAATTCAGCTGGACCATCTCGGACACCTCCCTCCCCTTCCTGGACCCCTCAATCTCCATCTCTGGCGACCGACTAATCATAGACATCTATTACAAATCCACTAACTCATGCAGCTACCTAGACTACACCTCCTCCCACCCTACCTCCTGTAAAAATGCCATCCTTTATTCCCAATTCCTCCACCTCTGCTGCATCTATTCCCAGGATGACCAATTCCACCCTAGAAAATCCCAGATGGCCTCCTTTTTCCAAGATCGCAATTTCCCTTCCTACATGGCTGACGATGCCCTCCAGTGGATCGCCTCCATTTCCCGCACCTCCGCCCTTGAATCCCACCCCTCCCAACGCAACAAGGACAGAACCCTTCGGTCCTCACCTTTCACCCTACCAACCTCCGTATACACTGCATCACCTTCCATCACTTCCACCACCTATAAACAGACCCCACCATCAGATATGTTTTTCCCTCCCCTCCTCTATCAGCGTTCTGGAGAGATCATTCCCTCCACAACTCCCTCGTCAGATCCAGCTCCCCTCCACCCTCCCCACCAGCCCACACCCCACTCACGGTACCTTACCTTGCCACCGCAGTAAGTGCCAAACCTGCGCCCGCACCTCCTTCCTCCCCTCCTTCCAAGGCCCCAAAGGATCCTTCCACATCCAACAGAAGTTTACCTGTACCTCCACACATCATCTACTGTATCCATTGCACCCGATGTGGTCTTCTCTACACCGGGGAGACGGGACTCCAACTTGTCGATCATTTCAGAGAACATCTCTGGGACACCCGCACCAACCATCCTCACCACCCCATGGCCGAACACTTCAGTAACCCCTCCCACTCTGTCAAGGACATGCAGGTCCTGGGACGCCTCCGCCACCAAATCCTTGTGTGCGTGTGTGTGTGTGTGTATGTAGATAAAATGACTACGTGAAGAACACCTCATCTTCTGCCTTGGGACCCTGCAACCACATGGGATTAATATGGATTCCACCAATTTCCTCATTTCCCCTCCCCCGACATTATCTCAGTCACAAGCCTCCAACTCAGCACCGCCCTCTTGACCTGTCCATCACTTTCCCACCTATCTTCTCCATCCTCCCCGAACTACCACTATCCCTCCTGCCTTCATCTATCTATAGCATTCTCAGCTACCTACCCCAACCCCCTCCCATTTACCTCTCAGCCCCAGCTCGACCCACAAACCTATTCCTGATGAAGGGCTTATGCCCGAAACATCGATTCTCCTGCTCCTCGGATGCTGCCTGGCCTGCTGCGCTTTTCCAGCACCACACTCTCGACATAGAAAGATGGTCTTGGTTGTTGGAGGTCAGTCATCTCAGCTCCTGGACATCTCTGCAGGAGCTCCTTAGGATAGTGTCTTAGGCCCAACCATCTTCAGCTGCTTCATCAATGACTTTTCGTCCATCATAAGGTCAGAAATGGGGATATTTGTCAATGATGCACACTCTTCAGCACCATTCATGACTCTTCAGATACTGAAGTAGTCCTATGTTCAAATGAAACAAAACCTGGACAATATCCTGGCATGGGCTAATAATATTCATGTCACGCAAATACCAGACAATGACCACCTTCAATAAGAGACAATTTAGCCATCGAGCCTTGACATTTGATGGTGTTACCATCACTGCATTTCCCACTAATCAATGTCCTGGGAATTACCATTGACCAGAACCTTAAATGGGCTTGATATGTATGGACTTGCAGCAAGTAATCCACCTCCTGACTCTCCAAGGCAGGTCCATTGTCTACTAGGCACAAGTCAGGAGTGTGATGGAGTACTCCCCATTTGCCTGGAGGGACGCAGCTCCAGTAACACTCAGAAAGGTTGACATGATCCAGGACACAGCAGCCAACTTGATTGACCCCACATGCACAAACATTCATTCCCTCCAGCATCGATGCTCAGTAGCAGCCTTATGTACCATCTACAAGATGCACTGCAGAAATTTACCAAGGCTTCTCAGACAGCACCGTCCAAACCCACGGCCACTTCTATCTAGAAGGACAAGGGCAGGAGTTACATAGAAATATCTACCTGCAAGTTCCCTTTCAAGCCACTCACGATCCTGACTTGGAAATACATTGCCATTCCCTCACTGTTTCTGGGTCGGAATCCTGGACTTCCCTAAGCACATTGTGGGTCAACCCACAGCAGGAGGACTACAGCAGCTGGAGAAGACAGCTCACCAGCACCTCCTCACGGGTAACTAGGGATGGGCAATAAATGTTGTCCCAGAAAGCAACACCAAAATCCCATGAGTGAATAAAATGAAAGGCAGGGTGGAAAAAATATGTGGTTCCTTTGAGATGAGTGATAGACACCTTAAAGGCACATGCACAGCTCAAATGTACAAAAGGGAATTTAGAGGGAAAGTTGGCTGCATTGAGAAGGTGAAGTGTACATCTTATTAAAATTTTCAACTATGTATGGGAACAGATAAAGAAAATCGGGAGAAACTGTTTCCACTGATTGGAGAGTCTATAAATGTGTGTGTGTGTGTGTGTGTGTGTGTGTGTGTGTGTGTGTGTGTGTGTGTGTGTGTGTGTGTGTGTGTGTAGATAAAATGACTACGTGAATGTGTCTTAAAGTGAAAGTGAGTGCTTGAATGTGTATATACGTGTGAAAGAGAGAGTGAGTGAGAGAGAGAATGGGACCATGTGAGTGTATGTGCGTGTGTGGCAGAGATAGAAGCTGTCAGTGTATATGTATGTGTGTGTGTGAGTATATGTCTGCAAGAGAGAGAGAGAGAAAGTATCATTGCATGTCTGTGTGAGAGAGAGAGAGCATGTCAGTATATGTGTGTGTCTGTGGAGTATATGTGTGTGAGAGATAGAGATAACTTGCCAGTGTAAGTATACGCATGTGGAATGTAAGTGTGCGAGAGACAGAGAGAGTGTGTGTGGAGTATATGTGTGTGAGAGACAGAAAGTGTCAGTGTATGTGTGTGTGTGAGAGTGAGAGAGGGACAGAGAAAGAAAGAGAAATAGTTCTCCCAATTCAGAATCTTATACACTTCAATCAAGTCACTACTCACTTTTCTACACTCCAGTGGAAGTAAAGCCCAATTTATCATACCTTAACTCATCAGACAACCACTTGCTCTGGTTTCGGGTGGCACTGTGGCTCAGTGGTTAGTACTGCTACCTCACAGTGCCAGGGACCTGGGTTCAATCCCTGCATTGGGTCATTGTCTGTGTGGAGTTTGCACATTCTCCCCGTGTCTGTGTGAGTTTCCTCTCACAATCCAAATATGTGCCGACCAGGTGAATTGGCTGTGCTAAATTGCCCCATAATAATAGGTGCATTGGTCTGGGTAAATATAGAGTAGGGGAATGGGTCTGGCTGGGTTACTCTTTGAAGGGTCAGTGTGGACTTGTTGGGCCAAAGGGCCTGTTTCCATACTGTAGGGAATCTAATCTTAATAATCTAGTGTGACAGTACAAGACAGGAGAAACACAAGTATGATATTCCCAACAACTGGGGAATCCAGAACCAGGGATCATAGGGCAAGGATACAGGATAAAAAATGAGGTCTGCAGATGCTGGAGATCACAGCTGCAAATGTGTTGCTGGTCAAAGCACAGCAGGCCAGGCAGCATCTCAGGAATAGAGAATTCGACGTTTCGAGCATAAGCCAAGGACTTATGCTCGAAACGTCGAATTCTCTATTCCTGAGATGCTGCCTGGCCTGCTGTGCTTTGACCAGCAACACATTTGCAGCAAGGATACAGGATAGACCATTTTGGACTGAGATATGGGGAAATTTTTTCACCCAGAGAGTGGTGAACCTTTGGAATTCTCTGCCACAGAAAGTGAGTAAGGCCAAAGCATTGAGTACTTTCAAGAAGGAGTTAGATATAGTTCTTCGGGCTAAAAGGATTAAAGGGTAGGGCGAAAGTGGGAATGGGGGAACCGAGTTTGGATGATCATATTGAGTAGGGGAGAAGGCTCGAAGGGCTGATTGGCCTACCTTTGCTCTTATTTTCTATGTTTGTTTCAACCTCCTCTGAAATGCTTCCAACCTTAAACAGGAAGATCAAATCTGCACACAATATTCAAGATAGGCTTTCACCAGTGCCCTGCAATAATGAAGCATAGCATCCTTCCATTATGTTCACTCCCTTCAGAATAAAGGATTACATTAGCCTTTATGAATAGTTGCTGTACCTGGATATTAACATTCTGTAATAGACAATAGACAATAAGTGCAGGAGTAGGCCATTCTGCCCTTCGAGCCTGCACAACTATTCAGTATGATCATGGCTGATCATCCTTAATCAGTATCCTGTTCCTGCCTTATCTCCATAACCCTTGATTCCACTATCCTTGAGAGCTCTATCCAACTCTTTCTTAAATGAATCCAGAGACTGGGCCTCCACTGCCCTCTGGGGCAGAGCATTCCACACAGCCACCACTCTCTGGGTGAAGAAGTTTCTCCTCATCTCTGTCCTAAATGGTCTACCCCGTATTTTTAAGCTGTGTCCTCTGTTTCAGCACTCACCCATCAGTGGAAACATGTTTCCTGCCTCCAGAGTGTCCAATCCTTTAATAATCTTATATGTCTCAATCAGATCCTCTCTCAGTCTTCTAAACTCAAGGGTATACAAGCCCAGTCGCTTCAGTTTTTCAGCGTAAGGTAGTCCCGCCATTCCAGGAATTGACCTTGTGAACCTAAGCTGCACTCCCTCAATAGCCAGAATGTCTTTCCTAAACGTTGGAGACCAGAACTGCACACAGTACTCCAGGTGTGGACTCACCAGGGTTCTACAACTGCAGAAGAACCTTTTTGCTTCTATTCTCAATCCCTCTTGTTATGAAGGCCATCTTCACTACCTGCTGTACCTGCATGCTTACCTTCATTGACTGGTGTACAAGAACACCCAGATCTCTCTATACTGCCCCTTTACCTAAATTAATTCCATTGAGGTAGTAATCTGCCTTCCTGTTCTTGCCACCAAAGTGGATAACCATACATTTATCCATATTAAACTGCATCTGCCATGCATCTGACCACTCACCTAACCTGTCCAGGTCACCCTGTAATCTCCTAACATCCTCCTCACATTTCACCCTGCCACCCAGCTTAGTATCATCAGCAAATGTGCTAATGTTATTACTAATACCATCTTCTACATCATTAACATATATCATGTATCATTAACAAAAAGCTGCAATCCCAGCACTGATCCCTGCGGTACCCCACTGATCACTGCCTGCCATTCCGAAATGGAGCCGTTTATCACTACTCTTTGTTTCCTATCAGCCAACCAACTTTCAATCCAAGTTAGTACTTTGCCCCCAATACCATGCACCCTAATTTTGCTCACTAACCTCCTATGTGGGACTTTATCAAAAGCCTTCTGAAAGTCCAAGTACACTACATCTACTGGATCTCCCTCTTTCATCTTCAGAGTTACATCCTCAAAAAATTCCAGAAGATTAGTCAAGCATGATTTCCCCTTCATAAATCCATGCTGACTCTGTCCTATCCTGTTACTACTATCCAGATGTGTTGTAATTTCATCCTTTATAGTAGACTCCAGCATCTTTCCCACCACTGAAGTCAGACTAACTGGTCTATCATTTCCTGCTTTCTCTCTCCCACCTTTCTTAAAAAGTGGTACAACATTAGCCACCCTCCAATCTGCAGGAACTGATCCCGAATCTATTGAACTCTGGAAAATAATCACCAACGCATCCATGATTTCTCGAGCCACCTCCTTCAGTACCCTGGGATATAGACCATCAGGCCCCAGGGACTTATCAACCTTCAGACCTAACAGTCTCTCCAACACCAATTCCTGGCAAATATAAATTCCCTTAAGTTCAGGTCCTTCAGCCACTGTTACCTCAGGGAGATTGCTTGTGTCTTCCCCAGTGAACATGGATCTGAAGTACCAATTCAATTCTTCTGCCATTTCTTTGTTCACCAAAATATATTCCACTGTCTCTGTCTTCAAGGGCCCAATTTTAGTTTTAACCATTTTTTTGCCTTTCACATACCTAAAAAAGCTTTTACTATCCTCCTTTATATTATTGGCCAGTTTACCTTCGTACCTCATTTTTTCTCTGCGCATTTCCTTCTTCGTAATCCTCTGTTGTTCTTTAAAATCTTCTCAGTCCTCCCTTTTCCTACTTATCTTTGTTATGTTGTACTTTTTCTCTTTTAACGTTATATGTTTCTTTATTTCCCTCGTCAGCCACGGCCACCCATGCCTCCTCCTAGGATCTTTCTTCCTTTTTGGAATGAACTGATCCTGCATCTTCTGCATTATACACAGAAATATCCACCATTGTTCCTCCTCTGTCATCCCTGCTAGGGTATTGCACCATTGAACTTTGGCCAGCTCCTCCCTCACAGCTCCATAGTTCCCTTTATTCAACTGAAATATTGTTACTTCCGATTGTACCCTCTCCCTCTCAAATTGCAGATTGAAGCTTATTGTATTATGGTCACTACTTCCCAATGGCTCCTTCACTTCGAGGTCCCTGATCCATTCTGTTCGTTGCACAATACCAGATCCAGAATTGCCTTCTCCCTGGTCGGCTCCAGCATCAGCTGGTCTAAGAATCCATCTCTGAGGCACTCCACAAAGTCTCTTTCTTGAGGTCCAAAACCATCCTGATTCTCCCAGTTTACCTGCATGTTGAAATCCCCCATAACAACTGTAGTAACATCTTTGCGACAGGCCAATTTCAGCTCCTGATTTAACATACATCTGACATTCAGACTACTGTTTGGAGGCCTGTAGATAACTCCCAAGAGGGTCTTTTTACCCTTAGAATTTCTCAGCTCTTTCCACACTGACTCTACATCCCCAATTCTAGGTCCCCCCACGCAAGGGACTGAATATCATCCCTTACCAACAAGGCCATCCGACCCCCTCTGCCAGTCAGTCTGTCCTTACGATAGCACGTGTAGCCTTGAATATTCATTTCCCAGGACCTGTCTACATGAAGCCACATCTCAGTTATCCCCACAATATCGTAATTTCCAAAAGAGCCTCAAGCTCATCCATCTTATTTCTAATGCTTCGTGAATTCATGTATAGTATTTTTAATTTGTTACTGCCCTCACCCTTCCCATCACCACCTTACAGCAAGATCCCTTTCTGAGTTTTCTGCTTCATTGATACAGTTGTCTTTCTTGACTTCCCTTGTTCTAACTTTCCCTCCAATTTCCTTCTTAAACTTCCAGTTTGTCCCCCCCCCCCCACTTAGTTTAAACATAGCTGTGTTGCAGTAGCAAACCTGCCTGCCAGAATGCTGGTCCCTAACCTATTAAGGTGCAAACCATCTCTCTTGTATAATTTATGCTTACCACAAAACATACCCCAGTGATCCAAGAATTTAAATCCTTGCTTCCTGCACAAGTTCATCAGCCACACGTTCAAGTCCATTATCTCCCTGTTTCTGGCCTCACCAGCCCGAGGAACTGGAAGCAAACCGGACATAACCTGTCCTGCTTTTCAGCCTTCTTCCTAGTTCTCTGAAGTCCCGCTGTAGTATGTTCCTCCTCTTCTTCTTCTTGCACTAGAACATCACAGATTTCCCCATCCTTCTCCAGTTCAGTAATATACGTTATCATTCCTGTCTCAGGCGACTGACTGTGTGGAGTTTGCACATTCTTCCCGTGTCTGCGTGGGTTTCCTCCGGATGCTCCAATTTCCTCCCACAATCCAAAAATGTGCAGGTTAGGTGAATTGGCCATGCTAAATTGCCCGTAGTGTTAGTGGTAAATGTAGGGAATGGGTCTGGGTGGGTTGCGCTTCGGCGGGTCGGTGTGGACTTGTTGAGCCGAAGGGCCTGTTTCCACACTGTAAGTAATCTAATCTAATCTAATTCTTCCTGTCAAAGTGAACAACTTCACATTTTGTCACATTACTGCCAGATTTTGCCTCTTGTTGGTTATATGCCAAGGATTTGTCACTGTGTATCAGAAAAATTTAAAATGAGGAAACATTCATCACTCGATGTCAGTGCAACGTTTCCTGTTAACAAAGCCCACGTGTTTGGGATGTTAGAATATAATTGAATCACTGGTAGTATGGAAGCAGGCCATTTTGCCAATCAAGTCCACACCAACCCATTGGAAACAATTCAATCCCATCCCCCTATGCCTGCATTCCCCAGGGCCAATCCACCTAACCTACATACCTTTAGACTGTAGGAAGGAAATCCACAGGAAGAATGTGCAAACTCCACACAGAAAATTGCCAGGGATGGATGTGAACCCAGGTCCCTCACGATATGAGCCAACAGCACTAAACACTGAGCCACTATGCTGTCCAGATCGCAAATGGGGCCTTGTTTCCAGGGTACACATGAGCAATCTGTGTGCAATTGCCTGACTGTCACATGTACCATGTTAATACCTGATGTTTTAGAAATAGCTTTACAGATTTATAGGGCCTTCAAGATAGAGGAACTGATTATAAAAGACAAGAGGCTTTGCTAAACCTTTATAAAACATTTGGACCCTGTGGTAAGTATGAAGGATAATGAGCACCCAAAGGGTGGGGTGTTGGGTGCAGTACAAAGGGCATGGAAACAGGAAGGGCTGTATCCCAGGCCCTGCGAGGAGCATGGAGGATTATATAGGCCTTCAGAATTAGTCCCAACCAAGGTAACAAAGGCAGTTCCTGTCTGAGAGCAAACCCTCACAATATAAAACCAAAATGATGCCAAACAGCCTCTGAGTGATGGTCCAGAGAGCAAACCTTTTCCACTGACTGATGAGAAAGAGGCTGTACCATCTGACTATGTGTCGACATTTTGGCCTCGGACTGTTCCAGCTCTTTCAAAGCTGTTGTGTACATCCCTGGGTTTAACTGGAAATCTACAGGCGGCCCAGGATACACAAGGGCAAGAAGACAAAGTAAAAACACTCGAGTGAGATTTTAACCCCTTCCCTTGCCGAGTATTAAAGTCAGATCTGTGTGTGCCAAAATTGCTCGCATTGCGTGATTAGTGTGTGGAAATTGATCAGCATTTCTCACACCTGGAGGGGTTTGTGCACAGGCAGTGTCACGTACTGGAGTCAAACATTGAGGATTATGAGTGGTCTAACTGTTCGTTGTTCCAACTTAAACACCTGTATCGAGCCTTTGTGTCTCTATATTGAAATTCAGCCCTATGTATTTGTACCCCAAAAGTATGTGAGCCAGTAAGTTCAGTCCTTAGCCCAGCTTGATGCTGTTGTTAATTCAACAGAAGACTGGACGAAACCCCATTCCGACAGCATGTGTGTGTACTATTGCCTCCAATCTTCTGCAGGACCTTTGACAGCCAAGTGGATGGTAAACGCCTCACTGAAATCCCCAGCATCTTTCTTTCTGTAGTTTCAACCTCCACTTGTTTGATCTTTTTTTCTTTGCGAGTCATATGTCTTTCCACACAGGGAAAAAGTGAGGACTGCAGATGCTGGAGATCAGAGTCGAGAGTGTGGTGCTGGAAAAGCACAGAAGGTCAGGCAGCATCCGAGGAGCAGGAGAATCAATGTTTCTGGCATAAGCCCTTCATCAGGAATGAGTTATTCCTGATGAAGGGCTTATGCCCAAACTGTTGATTCTCCTGCTCCTCGGATGCTGCCTGACCTGCTGTGCTTTTCCAGCACCACACATCCATCTTTCCACAAAACAACATTAGAGTCATAGAGGTGTACAGCACAGAAACAGACCCTTCAGTCCAACTCATCCGTGCCAACCAGATATCCTAAATTAATCTAGTCCCATATGCCAGCACTTGGCCCATATCCCTCTAAACCCTTCCTATTCATATAATTGATTTTGATTCAATACATAAATATTTATGTCTTTCTATTATATAAGGGGCCTGAATGATTGGGTGCTTTCAGTATTTTGTAATCCTTATGACAATTCTTTTTAAATGTCTTCAAACTGTAGTTTAAAAAGAAGTTTCTGACAAGTCAAGAGGGGAAGAGCAAATTGATGACTGGAATGGAGTTTACTGCAAACCGTAGTTAATATGCACACACCAAGTACACAGTTGTAACCATCATTTGCTCAAAGGATATTCGAAAAGCCTTGTCCAAACAAGCCCAGTACGTTTACGCTTTGGTGATTGTGAAGGGAAGAACTTGCCCAGTTCTGCACACATAATTGTTTTTCACATAGTGGGGTCCCTGGAGCAAAACAAAATGAGGGTTTACAGCGTGCCTAATATTGGATCCCAGTTGGAATTGCTTCAGTGTCTTGGCAAACAAATGAACTTTCCAACTCTCCCTGTGAACAAATCAAAGTACTACAGACCCCATACAAAGATGTAAGGGAACAATGCGAATGCTAAGCATGTGGAAGCTGCAGGAACAATAGCACCGCACTACAATGAGGGAACCTTGCAGAAATGCCAAGTGGAATGTCGTTCCTTTTGAAAGCTTATTTGAGGGTATTTGGTGGCACAAGTCCCAGCTTGCTATAGGAATGGGCGGTTTGTTCTAGAAAGAATCACTCCATTCTCTATTAGCAGTCTCTGGTGAACAGAGAGATCAGGTGAGCTGCTTTTCTCACTGTAGTGAGCATGCTACATTCCTCAATTGAAAATATAATCCCACAGATTAAACATATTAAATCTTTTCATCAAGGAGTCTGTAACTGCTTCGAGAAATTACATCACTGAAGCAAACCTGCCCTTTCTCTCCACATGGTTCACACTTCACCAATGTTGCGTTTCCCTTTTCCTTTCATATTGTTATTCAATACTGAGGGAATATTAGAGGTTTATGTCGAGGCTGGAGTTGGAGTTAAAAAACTTTACAATTAAGCCTTTAGCTCTTTAAGTTTAAATGTGGGTACATGATAACATTTGCTACTAGCTGTCATTGGATTTAAAAATACAAATTGCTGGAAAAGCTCAGCAGGTCTGGTAGCATCTGTGGAGCAAAATCAGAGTTAACTGATTTTGCTCCACAGTGGTTTAGCACTGCTACCTCATAGCACCAGGGTCCCAGGTTTGATTCCAGCCTCAGACGACTGTCTGTGTGGAGTTTGCACGCTCTCCCTGTGTCAGCGTGGGCTCCCCCCAGGTGCTCTGGTTTCCTCCCACAATCCAAATGGTGTGCAGGTCAGGTGAATCGGCCATGCTAAATTGCCCATAGTGTTTGGTGCATTAGTCAGAGGGAAATGGGTCTGGGTGGGTTACTCTTTGGAGGGTTGGGTTGGGCTGAAAGGTCTGTTTCCATACTGTAGGTAATCTAATCTAAAAAAAATCATAATGTTTTGTTCAGAGGAAGGGTCACTGGACATGAAATGTTAGCTCTGATTTCTCTCCACAGATGCTGCCCGACCTGCTAAGCTTTTCCAGTAATTTCTATTCTTGTTCCTGTCTAACATCATCCCTAGTTCTTTCGGTTTTTATTATAGAATTGGATTCAGAGCTTTTGTGAGATGAATATTTGGTAAAATTCTGGGATTGAGTTGCTTGTCATGGATGCTAATTGTCCTGTCCTATGGGCAATTTAAATTTAACCAAATTTTAACTTCCATGCATGGTCTGGCAGGTTCTCTGCACATGGTGTAAATGTTCTGGATCTAAAGAGAATGAAGCTGACACCCTTGAGGAACCTGAAGGGTTATGGGAGCAGAAACATTATAAAGTTTTAAGTCCATAAACCATAGGAGCAGAAGTAGGCCATTCAGCCCATCAAATCTGCTCCACCATTCAATAAGATCATGGCTGATCTGATAACCCCAACTCCATTTCCCTGCCTATACTCCATTACCCTTGATTCCTTTCCTGATTAAATATCTCAGCTTTAAATACATCTAATGACCCAGCAGTAAAGGATTCCATGGCTTCACTGCTCTCTCAGAAAAATCCGTCCTCATCTCTGTGTCAGATGATTAGATTTATCGAAATGTAGAAAACCTTATAGCACAGACCAAGAAATATCAGTCCATTATGTTTGTACTGGCTGCAAAATAACTATCTCATCTCAAATCTACCTTTCTGCTCTTGTAGTGGATCTCTACGGGTTACAGTGTCTCAAGTTCATAGATTTAGAGAATCCCTACAGGCCAATCAGGCCATTGGGTCCACACCAAACTTTCAAACAGCATCCCATCCAGACCCAGCCCCTACCCTACTCCTGCAACACTGCATTTTCCATGGCTATTCCACCTAACCTGCACATCCCTGAGCACGCTGGGCAAGTTAGCAAGGCCAATTCACCTAACCTGCACATCCTTGGACTGTGGGAGGAAACTGGAGCATCCGGAGGAAACCCACGCAGACACATGGAGAATGTGCAAATTCCACACAGATACCCAAAGGTGGAAATGAACCTGAGTCCCTGGTGCTGAGAGGCACCTGGGACTGGAAAAGTTGAAGAGATTCATTTTGGAAGGTCAAATTTGAAGACAGGTAGTCACTAAGCCATCATTCAAGACATGAACCAACATGCTGCCATATTTATGTAACTATGCTGGGGATCTCTGCTGTCAGCATCCTTTGAGATTCAGATCCTCAACATCTACATCTCTGTTTCGTGGTTATTGACCATCCTGCTATCTGCTCCATTCCAGCACCTCAAAACATTTATACA
Source organism: Hemiscyllium ocellatum (assembly GCF_020745735.1). NCBI lineage: Eukaryota > Metazoa > Chordata > Chondrichthyes > Orectolobiformes > Hemiscylliidae > Hemiscyllium > Hemiscyllium ocellatum. The sequence goes on from NC_083420.1 coordinate 56,115,668, forward strand.
CCTCAACTAAATCTCCCCTCAACTTCATAGAACATAGAACATAGAACATAGAGCAGGACAGCACAATACAAGCCTTTCAGCCCTCGAAGTTGTGCCGACCTTTTATCTTACTCTAAGATCAAACTAACCTACATACCCGACATTTTACTATCTTCCATGTGCCTATCCAAGAGTCGCTTAAATGTCCCTTATGTATCTGACTGTACTCCCACTGCTGGCAGTGCATTCCACACACCCACCACTCTCTGTAAAAAACCTACCTCTGACCTCCCCTAAACCTTCCTCCAATCATCTTAAAATTCTGCCCCCTCATGATAGACATTTCTGCCCTGGGGAATAAAAATATCTGGCTATCCACTCTATCGATGCCTCTCAGCATCTTGTCCATCTCTATCAAGTTACCTCTCACCCTTCTTCACTCCAATGAGAAAAGCCCTAGCTCCCTCAACATTTCTTCATAAGCCATGCCCTCCAGTGCAGGCAGCATCCTGGTGAATCTCCACAGCACACTCTCTAAAGCTTCCACATCCTTCCTATAATGAGGCGACCAGGACTGAACATAATATTTCAAGTGTGGTCTAACCTGGGCTATATAGAGCTGCAGCACAAACTTGAATCTCTTAAACTCAATTGCCTTGTTAATGAAAGCCAACACAACATACATCTTCTTAACATCCCTGTCAAACTGGGTGGCAACTTTGAGAGATCTATGAACATGGACCCCAAGATCTCTCTGTGACTCCACACTGCCAATAATCCTGCTCTGTAATCTGTCTTCAAATTTGACCTTCCAAAATGAATCTCTTCACACTTTTCCAGGTTGAACTCCAGCTGCCACTTCTCAGTGCAGCTCTGCATCCTGTCAATGTCCCGTGGCAACCTATAACCGACCTTCTCAATATCCACAACTCCACCAACCTTTGTGGCATTGGCAAACTTGCACTTCCCTATCCAAGTCATTTATAAAAATCACAAAGTTCCCAAAACAGATCCCTGTGGAATACCATGGGTCACCAAGGTCCAGGCAGAATACTCTCCATCTACTACTATCCTCTGTCTTCTATGCGCCAGCCAATTCTGTATCCAGACAGCCAGGTTTCCCTCTAACCCATGCCTCCTTACTTTCTGAATGAGCCTACAATGGGGAACTTTATCAAACGCCTTGCTAAAATCTATGTACACCACATCTACTGCTCTACCTTCATCAACGTGTTTTATCACATCCTCAAAGAATTCAGTAAGGCTTGAGAGACATGATCTGGCCCTCATAAAACCATGCTGACTATCTCTAATCCAACTATGCTTTTCCAAATAATCATAAATCCTGTCTATCAGAAGCCTCTCCAATAATTTGCCCACCACCGACATAAGACTGGTTAGTCTGTAATTCCCAGTGTTATCCCTATTCCCTTTTTTGAATAACATTTGCCACCCTCCAATCATCTGGTATTACTCCAATGGACAGTGAGGAGGCAAAGATCATCACCAAAGGCACAGCAAATTCTTCCCTCGCTTCCTGTAGTAACCTTGGGTATATCTCTTCTGGCCCAGGTGACTTATCTATCCTTACTTTTTCAAAATTTCCAGCACATCTTCCTCCTTAACATCAACCTGTTCTAGCGTATCAGTCTATTTCACACTGTCCTCACAACGACAAGGTCCCTCCCAGTAGTGAATACTGAAACAAAATATTCATGAAGGATCTCCCCTCCCTCCTCCGACTCCAGGCACAAGTTTCCTCCACTATCCCTGATCAACCCTACCCTCATTCTGGGCATCCTTTTGTTCCTCACGTAAGAGTGGAATGCCTTAGGATTTTCCTTAATCCTACCCGTAATGGCTTTTTCAAGCCCCCTTCCAGCTCTCTTAAATTCATTCTTCAGTTCCTCGTAATCCTCTGGAGCCCTGTCTGATCCCTTACTTCCTCGAGTGTGGACAAAACAGAACAGCTCCAGCCTATCCAATCATTCCTGACCATCAAAGATCCCCCTTACTGGCAACAACCCTGGAAGTCTGCTCTATACCATCCCGAGAGTGATCTCATCGATCCTATACCCCAGACACCAGCATGGTGTACATTATCTACACTGGGGTCTAGTCTTTTAGAGAAATTTAGCAGCCTGTATCCCACTTGCCTTGGCCATCTTATCCATCTGCCCTGATACCTTCAGGGTTCTGTAGATATACACTCTGTCTGGATTCATAAAAGCCTGTCATTATGTGAGGACTGTTGGTGTAATGAATACTGCCACTGCCTGAGGCTGGGTTCTGTGTGTCCAAGTGCCAATCCAGGAGCTGATGGCTAAGGAAGGTGGGTTTATAACCCATGCAGACAGGCTGTGTATCAACATTTTTTAGATTAGATTCCCTACAGTGTGGAAATAGGCCCTTCAGCCCAACAAGACCACACCGATCCTCCGAAGAGTAACTCACCCAGACCCATTTCCCTCTGACTAATGCACCTAACACTATGGGTAAATAAGCATGGTCAATCTATCTGGCCTGAAAGCCTTCCCAATACCCAGCCAATGATAGTTCTGTAAGATCGGAAAAGTGTCCTGGTCAGCCATGAGGATGGAAAGTTGACCATTGCTGCTCATAAAGCCAAACTAAACCACGCCAGCGTGTCAAAGTATACCACACGTCTGAGACAAAACCAAAAGGTGTGGGCGAACCACTCAGCAGGTTAGGCAGAGAAGTTGAGTGTATGGGGGGAGTATCTTGTCGTGGAGGTGAGAGGTGTCTTGTCAGCCAGCTGGGGAGGGGTCTACCAGACTGATGTGTACTTCAATCAGGCAGTGGTGAGGTCACCTTTACCAGAGTCAGGTCCCCAAGGGGCAGAGCTCCTCAGCAGCAATGCAGAGGGGGCTGTGGCTGCTCTTGGAGAGGCAGTTCCTTTCCAGCCCACTCCCTCCAAAGACCCTCAATACCTATTGGAGCAGAGAGGCGATGCAAGAGTGAGTTGGGGGTGAGACTAGGAGGGAGAAGAGGCATCAAAAGCAAGGCCAGGACCTAGGTCCTGATGGGCACACCCTCCCACCCCCAACCCTCAAGACCCACAATACCTATTCTCCCCATTTAGACACTGACTGGCTTCAATTAATGGATCCTCTTTTGATGAGTGGGCCTTCACACTCATTGACTAAGTTTCAGCCTCCTATTTCCAACATTGTACCATTGGGGATTGAGCACAGATTCCTGGGAAATAAAGATTTCACAGCTTCTTTTTCCAGCCAAGTTAAAAAGAGGAAAGTACACTGCAAATGTTGGACAAATCCATTGTCCAGCTGGCACAAGTCAGCAAACCCACTAAAAATTCAAAGTTAGAGAGGGAATCCTGCTTTGCACAAGGATAGCTTTCTCAGGCTCAACGTCCTTGTCCCCCTCCTCAGTCGACTGCTCCCATTTCCCCAATTTCTCAGCATCTATCCCACCACCTGGATGCCTGCTCTCTTTATGCGGACACAGAGCTCGCCACGACAGTGCGGCCCTGTACTGGAGGGGCCCTTCCCCAGACTGCTCCAAACTGAGGACATGGACTTTCAGCAGCCCCATTGTCAGCTCCACCATGGCCCTGCTCACAGTGTGGGCACTGACCTAGCCAACTGAGTGACCAACAACATCCACAGAGTTGTTGTACCCTTCATTTCCCAAAGTCACAATAAAGCACTCCTTGTTCCGTTGCACTCAGTGGAGTCTGTGGTCGTACTTATGTGCTATAGGGAGAGGTTGAATAGGCTAAGGCTGTTTTTCCTGAAGTGTCGGAGGCTGAAGGGTGACCTTATAGAGATTTATAAAATCATGAAGGGCATGGATAGGATAAATAAACAAAGTATTTTCCCTGGGGTGGGGGAGTCCAGAACTAGAGGCCATAGGTTTAGGGTGAGAGGGGAAAGATGTAATAGAGACCTACGGGGCAACTTTTTCACACAGAGGGTGGTGCGTGTATGGAATAAGCTGCCAGAGGAAGTGGTGAAGGCTGGTACAATTGCAACATTTAAGAGGCATTTGGATGGGTATATGAATAGGAAGGGTTTGGAGGGATATGGGCCAGATGCTGGCAGGTGGGACCAGATTGGGTTGGGATATCTGGTCAGCATGGACGAGTTGGACCGAAGGGTCTGTTTCCGTGCTGTACATCTCTATGACTCTAAGATCCTATGACTTATGTTACAATGATGTCACCTTCAGTCCATAGTAAACTTTGCAAACTCCACAAATGAACGGGGACCTTTTGGCAACATTGACTCCCTTTTGAGTTAATGATGCATGACCGAGATGGTGATGTTGGTTTAGTTTTGTCCAACATCTGAAGTATTAACATATTAAATCTGCATGCATTGCGTAAGTGCAGAGAAGGCATTGCAAATGAAACGTAGCTGGATGTTGAAAATACATGCTTCATGTGTTTGTCCCTTCAGTGCCTTAGCATCCAGCAGACATAGATTCTGCACTTTTACCATCAAAGTGGCATAAATTCTGCCCATCTAGAGCATGGGACAAGGAGTAAAAAATGAGGTCTGCAGATGCTGGAGATCACAGCTGAAAATGTGTTGCTGATTAAAGCACAGCAGGTCAGGCAGCATTCAAGGAATAGGAAATTCGACGTTTCGGGCATAAGCCCTTCATCCTTACATCCTTCAGTCCCTACATATGACCCCTGATTGTTCTGTTTGCAGCTCCCTGATTGATGATACATGACCCACCCTGTCTCCTGCTGCTTATGTCCTGGAACACAGTCAGACTGGTCCCCAGACTGTCAGCATCCTGAGCTGATGATGGCTACGCCCTTGGATTATGTTGGGGTTGTACCTGTTACTGGACACCCTGACCAACTAATGACCAATATCGTTTGAATCCAATGATATCTGGAATTAAAAGCTAGCCTAGTGGCAACTATGTAACCACTGCCATCAAAGCCCATTTGTTCTGTTATTGTGATTTGACAAAAGAAATCCGAGATACTTACCTGGCCTCCATGTGACTCCAGGCGCATTGCAATATGGTCAACTCTTTAACTGCCCCCTAAAATGGTCTAGCAAGTCATTCTGTTTAAGGGCATTGCTGATGGGCTAATACTGTCCCAGCCAATGACACTCACATCCCATGAACAAATTTTTAAAAATGAGAACCAATACATTTACTAGCTCTGACACCACCTCATCTTTTAACACTCTTGGATGGAGGTCATCTGCTCTGCGATGTTTGTCACCAATTAGTTTGCAATGCTTAACCATGGATGACTTTAGCTTACATACAAATTGGACTTACCAATTAAGTAATGGTATTGTGGAGGGGGATTTCCTGGAGTGTATCTTTCAGATGATCGTCTTTTAGACTAAAAAGTTGTGGAATTAACTACTCTGGCCTGGGTGCCACGCAACAGGAAAGGATTAATTAGCAATCTTACTGTGTGGGTGTCATGGGGAAGAGCGACCATAATATGATAGAATTCTTCACTAAGTTAGAGAGAGGCGTGGTTGAATCAAACCGAGGGTGCTGAATCTAAATAAAGGAAATATGAAGGTATGAGGAACAAATTGGCAAGGATGTCTTAGGGAAGCTTATGAAAGGGGTTGAAGATTGAACAGCAATGGTTCACATTTAAATACCATGTGCATGAATTGCAATGATCATTCATTCCTATCTGGTGCAAAAATTAAAGAAGTCAGATAGCTTCAAATTCATGCTATGACATGGGGTAAACCCTCCTGTTTAATTTAAAACAGCAACACAGAAAAGATTTATCCCACGCAGTAATCTGTGAAAATCTGAGAGGCCAAGAACTATTTAAAGTAAAAATTAACAACTGCATTTATAAAGAATAACAGAGAAGAATTAACTAACAACTATATACAACACCTTCCTCTCACCTAGCTTTTACTTTCCCTTCTATAATACTTGTCTGATAAAACCCTCAATTAAGATTTACTGAAAAATTCAAATTTCAAAACGAAGCAGCCAGGTGTCGAATCTTCTCGTTGCAGGTTTGCTCTCCAGGTCGGTGTTGATGTTGCTCTCTATGCAAACTCCTTCTCTAGTCAGATACCTCTCAGACAGTTCTGACTAGCAGTTTACCAATGTCATCTACTGGATCTGTAGCACCCGGTGTGGTCTCCTCTACCTCGGGGAGACAGGATGCCTTCTTGCAGATGGTTTCAGAGAACATCTCTGGGACACCCGCACCCACCAACCCCACTGCCCTGTGGCTGAACACTTCAACTCCCCGTCCCACTCTGTCAAGGACATGCAGGTCCTGGGGCTCCTCCATCACCAAACTGTTACCACCCGACACCTGGAGGAAGAACGCCTCATATTCCACCTTGGGACCCTGCATGAGATAAATGTGGATTTCAGTAGTTTCATTTCCCCTCCCCCCCCCCACATTATCCCAGTCCCAAGCCTCCAACTCAGCACCGCACTCCTGACCTGTCCATTACCTTTCCTATCCATCCGCTCCATCCCCCCGACCTATTATCTTCTCCCTGACCTTCATCCACCTATCACCTTCCCCCCAACCCCACCCCCCTCCCATTTATCTCTCAGCTCCCGGCCCACAAGCCTCATTCCTGATGAAGGGCTAATGCCTGAAATGTCGATTCTCCCGCTCCTCGGATGCTGCCTGACCTGCTGCACTTTTCCAGCAACACACTCTTGACTCTGATCTCCAGCATCTGCAGTCCTCACTTTGTCTAGCAGTCTACATCCGTTGCGTTTGTGACAGTTTTCTTCCAACTTTCAATTTTTCCCGGCCTTATAACCCAAAGCCTCAGATTGATTCATTGGTTTTTAATATTGTTTATATATTCAATTCAAACTTAATTGGAGGTTTGTATTTTGGGGTATAATTTAAACTCATTGGCCGAATTCGAATTTGTTTTTATCTCCAGGCAACCAGCTACACTAACAGCTGTACCACATTCTATGTTGTATCTTGTTGTGAACACTTGGTGCTGTCAAGTAGTTCTGCTAGCTTTTAACTTTCTTAAAGGTACAGTACACCCACATTTTCATAAATTAGGGAGAGGAATGCTTCCAAAACGGAGACATACAAAATTTCCAGAAAAAGCAGCAAACTTGAGGATTGAGAGCATTTTGGAATTCAGCAAAAGAGGACAATGAGCTTGAACAAGACAGGGAAGAGAAGGGGGAGAGTAAAATGGCAGGCAGCATAGAAATTGACCTTAAAAGCTTCTATAAATATATGAAGAGGAAAATATTAGCAAAGCCAAGTGCAGGCCCTTTATAGTCAGAAGCCAGGGAAATTACAAACAGGAACAAAGAAACAGAAGAATTGAACACATACTTTGGTTCTTGATTCACATAAGAAGGCACAAATAGCCTCCCAGAAATGTGGGAAACCAAGTGTCCAGTGAAAGGACAGAACAGAAGGGGGTCAGTGTTAGTGAGAAAATAGTGCTGCAGAAATTTGTGGGGTTAAAGGCTCACAAATCCCCAGGGCCTGATAATCCACATCCCAGAGTACCTAATGAAGTGACTCTGGAAATATTGGTGGTCATCTTCCAAAATTTTAAAGACGCTGAAGTACTTCCTGCAAATGTATTTTGAAAAGGAGGAAGAGATTAAAGATAGAATGACAGATGTGTTATATAAAAGAATGATAAAAGCTCTATGGACAGTCGATGCTATTGCTCGCCAAAGCAGGCAAATTCAAAGAGCTATTAAAAAGATTGACAATTACTTTAACCTCAGCTCTACTAACATTGCTTACATATTTCACAAAAGAGTGCAGCATCGAGATTAATCCAGCAATGATTTCTATATTAAGCTTTCTAGGCTAGTGGAGAGATGTGCCTATGGTGACATAAAGTCTGAATTCATGAGAGATTGAAGTGTTGTAGGCCTTACTGATGAATCTTTGTTAGATCTACTACAGTGCAAAAAAGATCTAGACTGTAGAGAACACCATTGAGGTAGTGAGTGAAGTGGAAGTGTAGAAGAAGACAAAACCCAACACAGGAAATCTGCAGAACCTATATTTTTTAAGGTACAAAACCAGAAGAGACACACTAGATAGGCCGATGCAGTTGTTAAAATAAATACCAGGTAATAAAAATCTTTGCCAATGCTGTGGTGGAAGAAATCTCACAGAGCCTAGTTTTGAAAAACCAAATGCTTTTATTGTAAGAATGTAACATGTGTAGAAGTAGGAATTTCCTTCTATTACCATGAAGCTGTTCACAGATTGTTTTTTGGGAGAAACCATATGGCAAACATAGAACAAAGGAGAACCACAAACTCGGACCGTCAGGGAGGGAGTCCAACTCATTTCCCTTCTGCCCAACAAACTACCATCCTTCCAAGTCTGAGGAGAACATGTTATGGGAAGAATGGTGAAACCTGCAGATCATCTGAATTTGCAAAGTGAACGGTTTGCAGGGGGGACAGATGGAGTAATGGCAAATATGACTAAAGTATAAACAAATGCAAAACAATATAATAATTATGAGGAAAAAATACAGTTGAGTGAGATTTTGTATATGGGTCTAAAAGAGTTGAATGAGTGCAGTAGGCATGAGACATTGTGAGAGCGGTCTAGGGCTGGTCAGGATAAAGAAGGAGCATGTTGGAGGTAGACCTGGAACTCATGAGTTTCGATCAGTCTCTGTCATAATGTAGATTCTTACTATGGACCAGTAAGTTGTTGAACTAATGTAATGAATTTCATTCAGTTTACTCAACACCACCCTTCTCATTACAACAGGAAATTGGACATCCTCAACCATGCTGTACAGGTGAGGCTGGGAGGATGCCACACACACCATTACCTTGTTACAATCACCTCTGAATTCCTTATATTTATCATAGTCATGAGCAGTGCTCATCTCCAATGATAAATATGTCAACGTTACAACAGATCTACCACTTCCATTTTCTAAATCTATATTCAAGTCTTCCCTTACCTCCAGGATTATCTCAGAGCTGGTCATCTCTAGGTTGAAGTCCAGATGCAAAGGCCACAGGTAAAGGGGAAAAGGAAGCTGGTAGGTTGCATCATGACTTCCTTGTTTGGGCTGCAGGTCCTATTGATGAGACTTTTAGCATAAATCACAAACTGCCCCAGATCTGACGAATGGATAATATCAGCTTTCCATCCTCTTTTTGATGCACTAACTGTATGTGTGGGTGTTGTGGGGGTGTCTGCAGTTTTAACTTAATCCTGTCAAACTGATTAGCTGCTTGTCATAATCATAGCATCATAGAGCTCTGCAGCATGGCTACAGATCCTTTGATCAACGTCGCCTTGCCAATCAGTTATCCTAAATTAATCTAGTCCCATTTGCCAGCATTTGGGCCTTATCGCTCTAAACCTTTCCTATCACACACCCATCCAAATACCTTTTAAGTACTGTAATTGTCCCAGCCACCACCATTTCCGCTGGCAGCTCATTCCATACACACACCACTCACTGATTAGATTAGATTACTTACAGTGTGGAAACAGGCCCTTCGGCCCAACAAGTCCACACTGACCCGCCGAAGCGCAACCCACCAATTTACCCCTTACCTAACACTACGAACAATTTAACATGGCCAATTCACCTGACCAGCACATCTTTGGACTGTGGGAGGAAACCGGAGCACCCGGAGGAAACCCACGCAGACACGGGGAGAACGTGCAAACTCCACACAGTCTGTCGCCTGAGTCGGGAATTGAACCCGGATCTCAGGCGCTGTGAGGCAACAGTGCTAACCACTGTGCCACCGTGCTGCCGCATGAACAAGTTGCCCCTTAGGTCCCTTTTAAATCTTTCACCTCTAAACTTACACTTATGCCCTCTAGTTTTGGATTCCCCTACCCTGAGGAAAAAACCTTCAAACTATCCATGTCCCTCATGATTTTATAAACCTATAAATGGTCACTTCTCAGCCTCCAACACTCCAGGGAAAACAACCCCAACCTATTCAGTCTCTCCCCATAGCTCAAATCCTCCAACTCTGGCAATATCTTTGTAAATCTTTTCTGTACCCTTTCAAGTTTCACAACATCCTTCCTAAAGGTGGGAGACCAGAACTGCATGCAATATTCCAAAAGTGGCCGAACCAATGTCCTGTACAGCTGCAACATGACCTCCCAACCCCTGTACTCAATGCTTGTGTTGGACTCAACTTGATTTTGCTTTACATTCACATTTTCAAGAAGGATTTAGATATAGTTCTTGGGGCAAAATGGCTCAAGGAATATGGGAGGAAGTGGGAACACATGAAAATATTGAGAATTTTGGTGGACTAATAAGGAAAGGGAAAAACATGAAATCGGAAGTCTCAGGAAGTACAAAGAATCAGAGAGACCTCAGCGGCTACGTCCATAGATCCCCGAAGTCAGGAAATATTTTTAAGGCAGAGGTAGCTAGATCACCAAGAGGATGAAAGATTATTGGGAATATGCAGGACGGTGGAATTGAGGTTAAAATTAGATCACCCATGATCTTATTGATTGGCACAGCATGCTCAAAAGGCTGAATGGCCTAGTTCATTTCCTGTTCACTATATTTCTATGTTGCAAGCCATTGTCAGTTTTCTAAATTTGCCCACATCCCTCTGACTTGAGTCCGTCCTTCTGTTTTGACCATGACCCCGGTTAACAGTGCTGAAGTTTAACCTTGTAGTCTTTTTAGCTACTGGCCGATCCCTGGAGCCCCAGCACAGGAAGGTCAGCTGAAATGGCACTCCTCGGCTAAACATGTTTCTGTTGACCAAAAAACCTTATTAGCTTGAGAATCCTTCCAACCGAAAGGAAGTCAGTACCAAGGTAAGAATGTACAGAGAGGGTCTGTAAAGTGGTCATTAAAATAAAACACACAAACAAAGATATTGAGATTTTAATACTTCAGAATAATAGAACTTATGATGCTAAATATAGATTAATATGAATGAGATGCAAGTCAAAGGACATGAGCAACAAACAAGAATATTCATTAAAATAACAGAAGCAATATAAATATAGATCAGTTTATAAATGAAAGAAATGAGCCAATGGTTATTTTGTCTGTGGTAACCATTGATTCTTATCCTTGCTTACGTTCCTTACCTTTGGTGAATTGCTTAAATAATGTTGACCGATGTGAACATTATAAAATGTTGAAAGCAAATTTGGACTCACTGACAGCGTAATGTGGACGTGTAGGTCACAATTTCTGGCCTGGAAGGTAGATCAGGCACAGAAAGGTCAATCAAGAGGGAAAATGGTCAGCGCTGATAGCAATCTGAGGATTCTTTAATCTGACAGGTTTTGCTTCCATCTTGAGTAACCATGGTGACGGTGAACAGGAGATTTGTGTGGGTGCATTGTCCCTTGGAGTTGAGTGGCTGGTAGTGCCAATGCATGGGGGCTGTCAGAATATTCCCATACCTATCCATCTGTGGCAAATGTTATCACAGCCCATAGCATTTACAGTATCCAATATCCCCGTCCATTTTTTGATTTCATGCGAAGTGAGTCAAATTGACTGAAGTCTGGTATCTGTGATGTTGGAGACCTGAGAGGCATCATTCACTCGACACTTCTGACTCTACACCATTTCTGTTGCTGGGCTTCTCCAGCGTTTCCCACGTTTGTGTCAGAAAATCTTCAGCCTGGACAAGGATTCAGCCTGGCTGTGTGGTTGAAAAAAAAAATTCCAGCCATTTATGATTAAAATTAAGTCAGCACATTTTTCAGTAAAGTTTCCTGTTTTACGAGGTGAGCCTATCTTTTGAATGGACTATGCAATGGGGAACTCCTCAGAGATGCTCTTCAGAGGGTCGATGCAGACTCGAAGGGCCAAATGGCCTCTATTTGCTCTGTAGGAATTCTATGACATTTGAAATACAAACGTTTTTCAACGCTGAAGATTGCAATTTCTTTTGTGGAAATTCTTTTGCCTTTTGGGATGGGAATGTCATTACAGTTGCTGACAGAATATCAAATCTGTCAATTCAAAATGTCAATTTGCAATAACTTGTTCAACCCAGGGTTTCTGAATGAGTGAGTTATACTACAGGAACATCTTCACCTCGAACTATGTACTATAAAAGCACTTTTACATTGTTGATAAACAATAAACAAGGATCCAGCTTCAGCGTCTGCATTCTTCCCAAACAAAAGTTGCTGTTTCCATCAAACCTTCATTCAACTTCTGAAAGGGCACGAGAGATATAAGTTGAACCTAAGGCTTCCCCGTATTGTAAGATTTACTGCATTTAGGCTCACCGCATAATCTGAACATTACAATCAGCATTATCTCCTCAAATTCAAAAATTGTTGTAAAACAGTTCTGAAAAATCTTCAGGGCTTTTCAATAGCTTTGACTATGTCTAACCTTTAAATAATTACTTCTTCACAGCTGGGTAAATTATGTGCCTATTCCCCACATTACCAAATAATTGACTTTCCCAATGTCACTGAATTTGTGTTACGTAATTTATGTAATTTACGGGCTATAATTTCCAACACAAATTGAATTTTTTTTTCACTGTTTAGTATTGTTTCACACTTTAGAATGACAACAATTTTGATTTGTCTTATGGGTAACTAAATTTAAATTACTGTTTCAAAGCTGTATAATAAAAATAATTTGAAGACATCTAATAACCAGAGTCTAGGATATTTCTCCATTTATCTCCCAGCAGGTAAATGCTGTAATTGCATCTCACACCATACTTTTATTCAGATGTCGGAATTCATAATTGCTTTCTGGCATATTTAAAGGGCACTGTGTGTGTTCGGTGCTCAGCTTCAGTATTTGCGGCCAATGGTACAAAGGAGCTACAAACTGGCACCAAGACAGACATTTATGCTGCAGTGATATTGAAAAGCTGCAATCAATGGCAGTGCAGCAGCGGCACAGTTATGTCAGTGAAATGGCTTTTCACATCCGAGATTCAAGACAGATTCACCCACGTTGTTGTTGCGAAGTTCAACTCAAACGTGCAGATCAGCAATTCAGTCTTTCATAAGCTGCCTGCTACTGTGGAATTAAAAACTCAAATGATGTGGAGGTTGAAGTCACTTCCATGTTCCTAAATTTACAAGAATTTGCTGTCCAGCAGGACTTTGTGAAACAGTTGAAGGACTTTAACAATATCAGGACAACACTAGGACAGAATGTGTCTGAAATTGTCTGATGAATACACAGAGCTACATCTAATAGCTCCTATATTCATGTCTTTCTCATGAACAGCCAACATAACTAAGAGTCTCTAAAACAATGGATAATTCATAGTAGATCATTAAACATCACACAACACCAGGTTATAGCCCAATACGTTTATTTGGAAGCATTAGCTTTTGGAGCACTGCTCATTCATCAGGTGGTTGTGGAGTATATTACGATCTTATACTCCATAACCACCTAATGAAGGAGCAGCGCTCCGAAAGCTAGTGTTTCCAAATGCACCTGTTGGACTATAACCTGGTGTTCTGTGATTTTTAACTTTGTACATCCCAGTCCAACAAGGGCACCCCCAAATCATAGAGACCTGCAGCATCTTCCAGCATCTACAGTCCTTACTACCTCTGAGTAATACATAGCGTATTGTTTTTGTTTTCTCAGTGTGACAGGAAGAATACAATTACAACATTGAAAAGGCATCTGGATGGGGGCACGAATAGGAAGGGTTTGGAGGGATGTGGGCCAAGTGCTGGCAAATGGGACTAAGTCAGATTGGGTTCTGGTTGGTGTGGACAAGTTGGACCGAAGGGCCTGTTTTTGTGCTGTATGACTCTATATCATGAACATTGAGAATCTGCTCAGTGCTACTGTTGGATGTGTGCAGGGGAAAAGGCTACAATCCTTCAAATTGGTTTTTGAATTCATTTGGGCCTTCTCACGACAAAAGGTAGCAGAAGCTGATATATGGAAAAGGATATGTCCTCGCTGACTGGTCATTCTAACTACACTGGAATAGTTTTAATTAATGTTCATGTTCTGCAACACAGTAACTTTTTTATCTCCATTATTCTGGTTTACTTATCTATCATTTATTTAACCAAACAAGCAACGTACCCGCAACATGGAATCTTCTGTCTGGGCAATAAAGTGAAAGTTAATTCAAATGAAATGAATATACATTTTCAAATACCTGTTGTAAGCCAGTGCTGTGGATGGTGATAATAAGGGATGGTCCATTAAGAGAGTTAATATTGAGCAGAGCAGAAGGGATTCTGAGCTTTCAGGGAAATGTTACTTGGAAGTCACTTTAACCTGAAAGAAACCCTGCTGACTTTAGCCAACAAAGCACAATAGTCAAAAATGGAAATTTGAAGCTGATCCTATCCCATAGTTGACTTTTGGAACTAATAGCATATAATGTTGAACTGAATTAGCTTTATGGTCACATGTACTCAAATGAGTACAGTGAACATTTACACCACTTACAGTGCCAACTTAGGTACAGAACCTTCAGTACAAATCCTTAGGAAAAGAATTTAGAAAAATAAAGAAACAAAATGTCCAGCATTATAGATCATAGGAATAAACTAGAAAATGGAGAAATAAAAAGTGCAGAATAACAGTCATTCCAACCCAGTCTGTGCTGACACCTAGCCTCCAGTCTGCACATGGATTCTCCTCAAAGCACTTGAAGCCGAGAGACTGCCCAGGAATCACCGAGAGCTGGAAATCCACACCTAGGCCATGACAGGCCAAGAAACTGCTATGCCTGGTAGAAGGACCACCAACACCAGGCCAGGAGACCACTATGCCTGACAGGGAGACCACCACCACCTTGCGTGACAGGGAGACCACCACCACGCCTGACAGGGAGACTACCACCATGACTGACAGGGAGACTACCACCACCCTTGACAGACCACCACCACGCCTGACAGGGAGACCACCACCATGACTGACAGGGAGACCACCACCATGACTGACAGAGAGACCACCACCATGTCTGACAGGGAGACCACCACCACGCCTGACAGGGAGACCACCACCACCTTGCGTGACAGGGAGACCACCACCACGCCTGACAGGGAGACCACCACCATGACTGACAGAGAGACCGCCACCATGTCTGACAGGGAGACCACCACCACGCCTGACAGGGAGACCACCACCACCTTGCGTGACAGGGAGACCACCACCATGTCTGACAGAGAGACCACCACCATGACTGACAGGGAGACCACCACCATGTCTGACAGGGAGACCACCACCATGACTGACAGGGAGACCACCACCATGACTGACAGAGAGACCACCGCCATGACTGACAGGGAGACCACCACCACGTCTGACAGAGAGACCACCACCACGCCTGACAGAGAGACCACCACCATGCTGACAGGGAGACCATCACTATGCCTGACAGGGAGACCACCACCATGACTGACAGGGAGACCACCACCACCATGACTGACAGGGAGACCACCATGCCTGACAGGGGACCACCACCATACCTGACAGGGAGACCACCACCACGCCTGACAGAGAGACGGCACGGTGGCACAGTGGTTAGCACTGCTGTCTCACAACACCTGAGACCTGGGTTCAATTCCCGCCTCAGGCGACTGACTGTGTGGAGTTTGCACGTTCTCCCCGTGTCTGCGTGGGTTTCCTCCGGGTGCTCCGGTTTCCTCCCACAGTCCAAAGATGTGCGGGTCAGGTGAATTGGCCATGCTAAATTGCCTGTAGTGTTAGGTAAGGGGTAAATATAGGGGTATGGGTGGGTTGCGCTTCGACGGGTCGGTGTGGACTTGTTGGGCCGAAGGGCCTGTTTCCACACTGTAAGTCTAATCTAAAAATCTAGAAAACCACCACCACCATGCCTGACAGGGAGACCACCACCATCACGCCTGACAAGGAGACCACCATACCAGGCTAGGAGACCACCATGCCTGGCAGAGAGGCAACCATGCCTGGTAGGGAGACCACCATGCCTGGCCTTGGCTCTCCCATGCCGTGTTGAGAGATGCCCATGCTGGGCTACCCAGAGACTGCTAGAGATTCCTTTGTACTAAATTCACTCGTACCCCATGTGTATTCCATTACTGTGAAGTCACTTTGCCTTGACTGAATTGTCACCATTTTACTCAGCTCATCCACCACCAAAGAATAGGACCCTTAATATTATCCAATGTCTTACTACGACCAACGGTCTGTTAACTGATATTCCTTTTCTGAGAGAAGAAAAATATAACCAGGAGATTCAGAATCCCCTCAGTTGAGGACTGACTCTGAGCTGGCTGGCCACAGTCAGTGTATTGTGCACTAGTAAATAAAGGGTTGACGTAGTGCTGGGACCCGGGGCCTCTGTGCAGTTCCTTCGCAGACCATTTGGCCAACTGAGCTAAACAAAAGCTAAAACACACTCCCCATTCTCACACTCTTTTCTGTCAAAGAGCTGCACCTTCCATTCCACAGTAAATATGAAAAGGAAGCACCTTTTTATTCCCTGACAAGACGTGTTTATTATTCAGTTCTAGAGGCACTTGCATTTGTGAGCTAGGCCCTAGTACTTTGAATGCTAAACTTGGTTTTCTCATCATAAGGCCAGGTTGGTTGGTGCAGGAAAAGCCAAGTCACACTGGGAATGGACCTTCAGACAGCACCAGAACCCTCTCTTAAATCGATTTGCTGCATAAATATTCCATTAAATGTTCATATATAATGCTCACAGCTATCATCATGAGGAGATGCTAGGAATCAGATACATGGTTAAAAAGGTGCAACGAACTCGCAGAACAAAATGCGACTGGGTCTACTCTTATCAATAAAATGCATTGGCATGATTATTAAGTCAGGTCAAAATGTCAAACTCTCACTCCTCATAAAGAAGAATTGACAAATATGAACATACACTTGTGAAAAGGTCTCGCCCAATCAGGAGCAAGGGTTTGGTACGTTGAGGTTTCTCATGCAACAATTTGAATCACGGCAACTGGATGGCTGTAGTTTTGATTGACATCTACTGGATAGGGATTGGCAGCCATTGCTCTTAACATCTGCCAATTGGTTGCCATTCTTGCCACCTTGTGCCAATTGGTCGTCATTGTTCCTGACCTGTATCCAGACATTTAGCAAACTAAGGCACTGAGAGCATTTTCCTGTTCATAAGTTCATAAGATATAGGAGCAGAATTAGGCCATTCGGCCCATCGAGTTTGCTCCTCTGTTCGATCATGGCTGATATGCTCCTCACTTCCATTTCCCTGCCTTCTCTCCATATCCCTTCAACCCATGACCAATCAAAAATCTGTCTAACTCCTCCTTAAATTTGCTCACTGTCCCAGCATCCACCGCACTTTGGGGGAGCGAACACCACAGATTCACAACCCTTTGGGAAAAGTACTTTCTCCTCAATTCTGTTTTAAATTTGCTGCCCCTTTATCCTAAGACTGTGACCTCTCTTCCCAGAATGCCCCACAAGAGGAAGCATCCTCTCCACATTGATTTTATCCATACCTTTTATCATCTTGAATACCTCAACTTGATCTCCCATCATTGTTCTAAATTCCAGAGAGTGTAGGCCTCAGCTGTACAACCTCTCTTCATATGACAAACCCAAAAGTGCATCCAAAGAGATTATATTTTCTTTTGATCTTTTGTAAATCAAACCTCCACCAAAAGTCAAAGACGCTTTTAAAAATGTCTGCTTTTGACTTAGAAAGACGTATGTGAAGAAAATAAGTTAAATTGCTTGAAGTGTTGATATTTTAGGATAAGATCTCAAGATAGATTTCTCACACTGTTGTCGTCAATGTTATCAGACCTTGTAAAAATCTACAGCCATTTTTCATAGGCCCTGATGGCTGCTTAGCACAAAATGTAGAATTCCATGACAACAACTTTATAGTCGACCCTTCCAGTGTTAATTAAGGAGGTTCTGCTTAGATGTGGGCTGTGAGTAAACTGTTTACTGTGATTCAACATGAGGGAATCTTATTCCTCCAGTGCTGAGATTTCTAAGGCCAGTCAGCTACCAATGACTGCACTTTCCCCTGTAATGGCTTGTTTGTCTTCACACTATTTTTTTTTCTGAAATCTTCCATCAAAATGAGGCAAAACGTTGTTGTTTTTCTCTCTGAAAGAAGATGAATTAGCACATCAAAGATGGGCTAAAGTCCTTTTTCCACAAGCCTCCCCCCCTCCCTCGAGATAAGTTGCCCATTGTTGCCACCAGGTCTGGATGCCATTAATCGTCAAAACGTGGGGCGACTCGCTGTTTTATGAGAATTATTTTGTCCCCAGTTTCATTGACCCGACCGATCTCTTCACCTGTGAACTGCTGGCAGGGAATTCATTGCACGCATTTATAAAACAAAACGGCAATAATGGGGAATGAGCTGTCAGGCACAGGGAACTCAGAAAAACAATGCACGAATAGATGAGGTTAAAAACAAAAAAACTTGATGATGAGATCGAGCCTCTTAAGAATTACCTATTGAACTTTAAATGCTTCTTCGAGAGGGGTGGCAATGTCAAGCTCATACAAAAATAAATTTGCAACAAAAGAGCACCAAGGTGAAATCAATTGGACTCAGATTGGTCCAAACTCCTCGGAATGATAATGTTCCCAGCGGATGAGATTTGCACTGCTGTTGTAAGTTTGGTAACAGAGGTAGGTGGGAGGGGAGCAGAGATTGCAAAGGCAGACAGTGGATTTGAACTGTTCCTCCGATCAGAAGGAGAATGGGACAGGTAAGCCCAAGTTCTTTGTGGGTCTCGGAGGAATAGCCCACTCCACTTATCCTGTGGTCACGAAGGATTCTGATTTATTGGAGCAAGCATTCTCAACTTCCTGATCTTTCCTTTTTATTCATTCACAGGACGTGGGCATCACTGGCTAGACTAGCCATTTATTGCCCATCACTAAGTGCCCAAAAGGCAGTGCAGAGTCAACCGCACACTGGTGTGGGCCTGGAGTCACATGGAGGCCAGACCAGATAAGGGTGGCAGTTTCCTTCCTTAAAGGACATTAGTGGACGGGATGCTTCACAATCATCATAAGACTCTTAATTCCAGAATTGCTGTTTTATTTAATTCAAATTCTGTCAACTGCCATGGGATTTGAACCTGGGTCCTCAGAATACTGCCTGGGTCTCTGGATTAGCAGCCCAGTGGTAATACCCAGTCTTGAACACACTGAGCATTCCACAGCCTCTGGGGCCGAGACCTCCAAAGACTTACCACCCTCAGACTGAAGACATTCCTCCTCACCTCAGTCCCAGAATGGCTCAGCTTTTATTCGGAGACTGCGTCCCTAATTCTGGATCACTCAGTCAAGGCGGGGGTGGCGAAGATCCTCCCAGCATCTATTATCCCTTTCAATCAAGTTCACGCACGGTCACCTTTCATTCTTCTGAACTCAGAGGGTATTAGATGCAATCTCCCCAGCCTCTCCCCACAGGACAGTCCCTCTATTCCAGGAATCCACCTGATGGACCTCCGTTGCTCTCTGTCTGTGGTAAAGATGTTTTTCTGATCAGAACTACACCCAACGTTGCAGGCATGATCCCACCAGTGTTCTATAAAAATAAAGCAAGACTGGTTTGCTCTTGTATGAAAGACTAACAGACCATTTGCCTTCCAAATTGCCTGCTAGCTTTCAGGGACTTATAGACAGAAACATCTGGCTCCTTTGGACATAGCACTTTTCAATCTCTCACTATTTAAGAAACACTCTGCCCCTTTGATCCTCCTACAGGAAATGATAACATTACATCGATCCATATTGTGTTCCATCTGTCACACCCTTGCCCACATTGTCTGTCCAAATCACCTTGAACCATAGAACCCCTGCTGTGTGCAAGCAGGACATTCAGTCCATCGAGTTCACATGGACCCTCCAAAGAGCATCCCACCCAGATCCACCCCATTGCTGTAACCCTACATTTCCCATGGCTAGTCTACCCAACCTGTGGGAGGAAACCCACACAGACACAGGGAGAGCATGCAAACTTCACACACACACACACACACACACACACACACACACACACACACACACACACACACACACACACACACACACACTTGTCTGAGACTGAAATCAAACCAACGTCCCTGGTGTGGTGAGGCAACAGTGCTAACCACTAACCATTCCCCTTGTGTGGGAACTCATCAAAATGCTACTGAAAATCTATACACACCACACCAACTGGTTCATCCTCTTTAACTCTGGCTCCTATTATTCTAGAAAAGATTAAACAGTGCATTTTGTTCTACATTATCAAGTCCCCTCAGGAATCTGGGGAAAGGGATGCACGTCACTTTTCAGCTTCCCTTTTCTTACATCATCATGCAACTTTCTGTCGCCTTAAATCATTATGGGCTGTTCGCTTTCAACATCTTTTAAACACTGCGGAGTCCAGAATGGAATACAAAATTCCAAGTCAAATTAATGATTACAAAGTGGCAAAGTTATGTTATTGTTCCAGCTCAATTTTGACATTTTAATACACCCAAACATCTGACCTGTAGGTTTCAGTCACAATCCACGTACAGTCTTTTTGTTCAATTTAAATAAATGGGCTTTCCTACAGTTTTGACCCCACTTTAAATTTAATTTGTAACCTGTTTTCCCAATCCACAGAAACAAAACCAGGATTTCATTTTTAAGGTGAGAGGAGAGAGTTTCAAAAAAGGCACGAGGGGCAATTTTTTTTACACGGAGGGTGGTTTGTGTGTGGAATGAATTCCTGTGGAAGTTGTGGGATGTGGGCACAGTTCCAATGCTGAAAACACATTTGGATAAGTACATGAAGAGGAAAGGTTTGGAGCGTTATGGGCCAGGAGCAGACAGGTGGGATCAGTTTAGTTTTGGATTATGTTCGATGTGGACTGGGTGGACTGAGGGGTCTGCTTCTGTGCTGTGTGACTCTATGACTGCAAATCAGAAGTACAAATAATAGCTTCTGTTTCTGTTTCCAATCTACAAGTTTGTTCCAAATCTCTTCTCGGCAACCTGCTCTGCTTCGTTAGCGTTGTATCACCTTCAGATGTAAACAGTTTAGCCAAAGATGTCCGTCTCCAGATCATCTCTGTCAATATTAATACCTGGAAGTGGCATTTTGAGGGACACAACTTGTAACTTCTCCCAATTCATTGACAATCCTTCTAATTACCTTTCCCTGCCACCAATGGTTTGGCAAGGTTCCACACAAGAGATTAGGAAGGAACATTAAAGCTCATAGTATCAGAGGTAATGTATTGGCATGGATAGCGAACTGGTTGGCAAACTGGAAGCAGAGAGCTGGAATAAACGGGTTACTTTCAGAGTGACAGGTAGTGACGAGGGGGGTAGGGCAGGGTTCAGTGCTGGGACCCTAGCTGTTCACAATACACATTAACAATTTGGACAAAGGGATTGAATGCAATATCTCCAAATTTGCAGAGGACGCTGCAGTGAGGAGGATACTAAGAGGCTGCAGATGGCTTGGACAGACTGGCTGAGTGGGCACATACTTGGCAAATGCAATACAACGTGGATCAATGTGAGACTATCAACTTTGGTCACAAGAACAGGAAGCAGATTATTATTTGACTGGTGGCAGTTTAGGAAAAGGTGAGGTGCAACGAGACCTGGGTGTCATGGTGGAACAGTCACTGAAGGTTGGCATGCAGGTGCAGCAGGCAGCGAGGAAAGCTGGCCTTCATCATGAGAGGATTTGAGTTTCAGAGTAAGGATGACTTGCTGCAATTATACAGGGCCTTGGTGAGGCCACACCTTGAGTATTGTGTACAGTTTTGGTCTCCTAATCTGAGGAAGGGCATTCTTACTATTGAGGGAGTCCAGCGAAGTTTCACCAGACTGATTCCCGGGATGGCAGGACTTCATATGAGGAAAGAAGGGGTCGACTGGGCTTGTACTCACTGGGATTTGGAAGAATGGTGGGGGGAGTCTCATAGAAACATATAAAATCCTGATGGGACTGAACAGGCTAGATGCAGGGAGAATGTTCCTGATGTTGGGGAAGTCCAGAACTATGGGTCACAGTCTAAGAATAAAGAGTAAGCCAATCAGGACTGAGATGAGGAAGAATTTCTTCATTCAGAGAGTTGTGAACCTGTGGAATTCTCTCCCACAGGAAGCTGTTGGGGCCAGGTCGTTAGATAGATTCGAGGGACCCGGACGTGACACTTGCAGCTAAAGGATCAAGGGTAGTGGAGAGAGGGCAGGAATGGGATGGTGAGATTGCATGATCAGCCATGATCATATTGAATGGTGGAGCAGGCTCAAAGGGCTGAATGACCGACTCCTGTCCCTATTTTCTATGTTTCTCTGTTTACCTTCATCAGAAAACCCACCAGACCTGACACCAACCGAACAAGCTGGTTGGCTGCTGATGGATTTCCTGTTGGCATTCCAAGGCCAGCATCTAGCCTCCTGCACCACCCTTCACCCCCATTCATCCTTCATGTCACCCACCCTCATGCTTGCAGTTGCTGGCCAATCAGAGGCTGACGTTTCCAAAAATCAGCAGCACCGCGCCAAAGTCTCCACTGAAGAACACGGCCTCACCGAATTCTCAGGTGGAGTGTCACCGCTGAGGAAAGGTAGGTGTTTTTATTTTTGGAGAGGTTGTGGGGGGGGGGAGGTTCCAGAAGTCTCAGGAACAGGGAGCAGGGTGGTCAGAAGCAAGGGGTGCTCGGTGCTGCCCCTGCTGGAAGTCTTGAAGGAATGAGTGAAGAAGCGACCCTAAAGGACAGCCCACCCACCCTGACTCACCATTCAGATCGGCCAATTCTTTCTAGTTCCAGACACAGCCCCGGCCTAAATGGAATAAGTATCTTATTGGGTCATTCCCCATAACAAGCAGACTCAATGGGCTGAACGGGATTCAATGATTCTAACAGCCTTATAAAAGCCCGGAGCACCTTAATTAGTGATGGATAAGGAAGATTACCTAAGAACATTCCTGCCCAGCGAGTATTTTCAGAGGTGCCGGGATGGGTGCAGCTATCTCCCCAGTGCCAACCCAATTGATTATCTGTCCTTCCTGCCATTTAGCCTCACAACGAATGGGATTAATTCCATGTTATGTTCCAATAGGAAAGCAAAACTGATGAGCACAGCCTCTTGTAAGACCCTAAAGGGGACATGAAATAGCTTTGGCAAATAGATTTAAGGAGAATCCAAAGGGCTTTTACAATTACATTAAGGATAAAAGGGTAACTAGGGAGGGAATAGGGCCTCTCAAAGATCAACAAGGCAGCCTTTGTGTGGAGCCACTGGAAAGGGGGCAGATACTAAATGAGTATTTTGCATCAGTGTTTACTGTGGAAAAGGACATGGAAGGTACATAACGTAGGGAAACAGATGGTGACATCTTGAAAAATGTCCATATTACAGAGGAGGAAGTGCTGGATGTCTTGAAACACATAAAAATGGATAAATCCCCAATACCTGATCAGGTGTACCCTAGAACTCTATGGGAAGCTAGGGAAGTGATTGCTGGGCTTGTTATTGAGTTATTTGTATCATCGATAGTCACTGGTGAGGTGCCAGAAGACTGGAGGTTGGCAAACGTGGTGCCAGTGTTTAAGAAGGGTGGTAAGGACAAGCCAGGGAATTATAGACCAGTGAGCCTGACATCGTTGTGGGCAAGTTGTTGGAGGGAATCCTGAGGAACAGGATGTACATGTATTTGGAAAAGCAAGGACTGATTAGGGATAGTCAACATAGCTTTATGCATGGGAAATCATGTCTCGCAAACTTGATTGAGTTTTTTGATGAAGTAACAAAGAGTATTATTGAGGGCAGAGGTGTAGATGTGGTCTTTATGGACTTCAGTAAGGTTCAACAAGGTTCCCCATGGGAGATTGGTGAGCAAGGTTAGATCTCATGGAACACAGGGAGAACTCACCATTTGGATACAGAATTGGCTCAAAGGTAGAAGACAGAGGGTAGTGGTGAAGGTTTGTTTTTCAAACTGGAGGCCTGTAACCAATGGAGTGCCACAAGGATCAGTGCTGAGTCCACTACATTTTGTCATTTATATAAATTATTTGGATGTGAGCATAAGAGGTATAATTAGTAAGTTTGCAGATGACACCAAAATTGGAGGTGTAGTGGACAGCGAAGAAGGTTATCTCAGATTACAACAGGACCTTGATCAGATGGGTCAATGGGCTGAGAAGTGGCAGATGGAGTTTAATGTAAATAAATTGAGGTGTTGCATTTTGGGAAAGCAAGTTTTAGCAGGACTTATACACTTAATGGTAAGGTCCTAGGGAGTATTGCTGAACAAAGAGACCTTGGAGTGTAGGTTCATAGCTCCTTGAAAGTGGAGTCGCAGGTAGATAGGATAGCGAAGAAGGCGTTTGGTATGCTTTCGTTTATTGGTCAGAGTATTGAGTACAGGAGTTGGGAGGTCATGTTGCGGCTGTGCAGGACATTGGTTGGGCCACTGTTGGAATATTGCATGCAATTCTGGTCTCCTTCCTATCAGAAAAATGTTGCAAAACTTGAAAAGGTTCAGAAAAGATTTACAAGGATGTTGCCAGGTTTGGAGGATTTGAGCTATAGGGAGAGGTTGAATAGGCTGGGGCTGTTTTCCGTGGAGATTTGGAGGCTGAGGGATGACCTTATAGAGGTTGATAAAATCTTGAGGGGCATGGATAGGACAAAGTCTTTTTCCTGGGATCGGGGAGTCCAGAACTAGAGGCCATAGGTTTAAGGTGAGAGGGGAAAGATATAAAAGAGGCCTCAGGGGCAACGTTTTCACACAGAGGGTGGTATGTGTATGGAATGAGCTACCAGAGGAAGTGGTGGAGGTTGGTACAATTGCAACATCTAAAAGGCATCTGGATGGGTATATAAATAGGAAAAGTTTGGAGGGATATGGGCCGGGTGCTGGCAGGTGGGACTAGATTGGATTGGGATATCTGATCGGCATGGCCGAGTTGGACCGAAGGGTCTGTTTCCGTGCTGTACATCTCTATGACTATGGCTCTAAGTGGTCAGCTCTATGTGCTACCCATGCCTTCAACTTATTAATGTGCTTAATTCATTCAATCTTTACAAGTCAAGATTGCCACTTGGCTTACTTTAGCTTGCTGCAAGTTGTTACATTCACATACAGGGCACCTCTCTGCAGACAAAAGATATTTGTTCAAGCCCAGATATTTTATAGAATCACCTGGGAGCCCAGGTAGTCCATAATTCTCTATTGCCTTCTATATTGCAACATTTCAACCAAGCACCTTCCAAACCCACAGGCACTTCCATCTCGTAGGACAAGGTCAGCAGATACATAAAGACACGGAGTCATAGAGATGTACAGCACTGAAACAGACTTTTCAGTCCAATTTGTTCTTGCTGACCAGATACCCCCACCCAATCTAGACCAATTTGCCAGCACCTGGCCCATATCCTCTGAACCCTTCCTATTCATAAACCCATCCAGATGCCTTTTAAATGCTGTATTTGTACCAGCCTCTACCACTTCCTCTTGCAGCTCATTCCATACACACACCACCCTCTGCGTGAAAACGTTGCCCCTTGGCCAAACCTTGTTTTTTGGGATGAAGTTGACCCTAGAAGCAAGAGCTCCTTTTGCACACATGATTACCTTAATCCTTCATTGTCCATGTGTCTGTGTGTCCATGTGTGTGTGCCTGTTCCGTCTCTCCCTATAGCTCAAACTCTCCAACCCTGGCAACATCCTTGTAAATCGTTTCTGAACCCTTTCAAGTGTCACAACATCTTTCCGATAGCAGGGAGGCCAGAATTGCACACAATATTCCGAAAGTCATTTCCCATTGTAATAATTTTCTGAAGCTCCCAACTCTGATGGTACACAGAGCCTCAGAAACCCCGACCCCATTGGCAGTGAAAATACAATCTCCTGTAAGGAGTGGCAGCAGAACGGAGCCTCTGCTCAATGGGTAGCTGCACCCTAACTTCATCACCATTCGCTAGTCGAGGTCAGACCCAACCCAGCTGGAATGTCAGTGAGTGCCCATGCTGCTGGTGGAGATGCTGGACAGCCATCTTGGTGGTGGATGGAGCCTGTTGCTGGGGTCAGATCACATCCCTGAAGAGCTGGGTGCACTGACAGAAGATAGCAAAACAGTTCCATAACAGATTGGCCCCTAAATGGCCCTCCTTAAGGCCACCAGAAACTGAAGTAGGCCAATCAGCCCATGGGTTCAGTGGTTAGCGTCCAACCTAAGCTGATTGCCTGTGTGGAGTTTGCACATTCTCCTTGTATCGGTGGGGGTTTCTTCCAAGTATTCCAGTTTCCTCCAACAGTCCAAAGATGTGCAGGTTAGGTGGATTGGCCATGCTAACTTGCCCTATAGTTGACCATGGATGTGCAGGCTAGGTTAGTTAGCCTTGGGAAATACAAGGTTACAGGAATAGGGTGGGTCTGGGCGAGATGCTATTTGGAGGGTCAGTGTGGACTCAGTGGGATGAATTCCTGATGAAGAGTTTATGCTCGAAATGTCGACTCTCCTACTCCTCGAATGCTGCCTGACTGGCTGTGCTTTTCCAGCACCACATCTTTTGACTCAATGGGATGCAAGGCCCGCTTCTACATTGTGGGGATGCTGTGAAGTTTCCTCCACCATCGATGAGCGCGTGGCTGATCTGATAATTCTCAACTCCATTTTCCAGTCCTTTCCCCATAACCCTTGATTCCTGTACAGATTGAAAATCTGTCTGTCTTAACATTGAATACACTTAATGAGCCAGCCTCGACAGCCCACTGCGGCGAAGAGTTACGCAGTTTCACAGATTGTCTACAGCCCCTTATCTTTATGCTCTCTGAACCTCAACTGTCCATGAGGAGATGCAGCCTTTCTGCATCTCGCCTGTCAAGTCCCCTTAGAATCTTGTTTCAATAAGCTCATCTCTGTCTGGATGGATCATTACCTAGTATGGCAACCTAACTATTCAAGATCAGAGACTGTTACAGAGAGAGATGAACTCAGCCAATCACAAAGGCCAACCTCCCATCTATAGAATTCATCTACCAGGCCCGCTGTCAAAGAAAGGCTGCCAATATTCTCAAAGATCCATCCCACCTTGGCAATGTTTTTCTACAACCACTACCATCAGGGAGAAGGTACAGAAGCCTGAACACACGCACCAGACAGTTTCGAAACACTTTCTACCCTACTCTTATTAGAATACTGAATAGACTCACAAACTCTTAACATTCACCTGCACCTGTGTTTTTGTTTTTGCCACTGTTTACCTATTATTTACTATCTATACTACTTAACTCTGTGATCTGCCTGTATTACTTGTAAGACAAAGCTTTTCACTGTGCCTTGGTACATATGACAATAAATTCAATTCAATTCAAAACACCCAAAGAGTACAGGCCCAACCTACTCAACCTCTCCTCATAAAATAGTCTCTCTGTACCTGGGATCAGCTTAGTGAACCTTTTCTGGATTGCCTCCAATGTCAGTATATCTTTCCTTAGATAAAGAGCCCGAAATTGGTCACTACTATATGGTAGCTGAGTTCAGGAGTCAAATCTTTAACATTTTTGTTGTCTTAAATTCTAATAAAAACTTCATTCCTGAGAAAAAGGCAGAGAGATCTGGCCTAGCCCAGATTCTCCCGATACAGTTTCCAAGATGGTCAATCTTGGTCAATCTTCAGAATCTTCAGCTTTATCTGTTCAAAATAAGGCTGTTGCTACTAACTACAAGCTATTTGTTAGAAATCGCACTGCTTGATTTCTCTTACTGGTTATTACAGCAGCAAGAGTTTCCTCGTTTTTAGTTTTTAACCTTGCCTGACCTCACTAAAATACTGATAAGATTCTTAACATTTTAGATTTGCTGTTCCGAGTTGATGGAATGTTCTCTGAGAGCTCTTGAGTGCTTATTCTTTCAGATGATAAATTATTTGGCTTCTATTTAAAACTTGAAGTCTGAATTGGTCACCATTCGAAAGGACTGAATATCAAGTGGCATTTTGAGTGACTGTTACATCAACCTCTCTGCAAACCCCTCTATAATTTGAATGCTTTCTGTAGCTACAGCTTGCGTTTGAAAGGTTATCAATAACGTATAGTCAGGAGCGCCAAAAATCCTCAGAAAGTTTGCTAAAAATAATGGAATAAGTATTATCGCAAATGTTTGGATGTTGATGCAAAGAGACATATTGTTGAAGATTTTAATCGCATATTCAACAGGACAAATACAACAATGTCAAAATTTCAAAAGATCATAACATTTTTACCACATGAGAATAAGGTGTTGGCTAGTTGACTCTGATTTTTAAAATACATTTTTGGAATGTGGTATTTATTGCCCATTTCTAGTTGCTGTTGTGAAGGTGGTGAATTATCTTCCTTAACCACTGCTGTCCATTTAGTGCTTAAGTAGAGCTCCTGTGCCTTAAAGGAGGGAATTCCAGGATTTTGATCTAGTGGCACCAAAGGAAAGGTAGTATAGTTACACATTGGGATGGAGAGTATCTTGAAGGGGAACTTGCAGGTGATGAAGGATTCTGGGTAATCCCCCAAGATGGAGAATGGGAAAAAATTGTGGTTGTAAGAGCTGTACATTTTTTGAGGTTATTTAGGTGTTGGAGGTGATCTCTTCAACTTCCAGGAGCAGCAATTACTTTTTATCAGCTGTTGCGATGTTTTGAAACTTTTGGAAAAAAAGTCAAAACAATGGTACCTTTAAAAGGGAGGAAGACGGAGGTCAGCGAGGCACAGAGAAAGAAACCTACACTGCCATCTGACACAGCAGTGAACCTGTACAGTTACTGCCTTTGCTGTTTGAGTCCATGTATTTTTCGGACATTGAAGTGCATCTAGGAAAAATTAACAAACAGCAAAATTCACAACTGACCTTGGAGGAACCTGTGTGCAAGAGCTCACAGTGCAGGAACAGATAAGGGCATAGTTTTTAATGTGTAACCCTGCTGTAAGTCTACAGTAGTGAGTAGAGTGGGTTCTTTCTTGATTATGCGCTTTATTAAAATCTGTCTCTTAATCAAATTTTAAAAATATAAACCATAAGTACTAAGTTAACCTGGAGCATTGTTTTTTCGAGCAAAACGACAGTGCTATTTTCAGGGTCTGTTGAGAAGAGTGATATGCTCTTCTTGTTGGAAATGGGAGTTTAGGGAGTTTCCATGTTACTGAAGATTATGTCTGCAACAAGTGTCTTTGGTTACAAATCCTATCAAATCACATGGATTGGTTAAAGCGGCATTTAGAGGCAATAAGGAATTTACAGGACTGACAGGGTGTGATGGATGGCAGTTACAGGAAGGGAGAACAGCTGCAGATACAGTCAGGTACAAAATGAGGTCTGCAGATGCTGGAGATCACAGCTGAAAATGTGTTGCTGGTTAAAGCACAGCAGGTTAGGCAACATCCAAGGAATAGGAAATTCGACGTTTCGGGCATAAGCCCTTCATCAGGAGATGGTTAACTCCTGGAAAGGTAGGAAGAGTATGCAGGTAGTGTAAGAGCTTTCTGTGGCTATACCCAGTTCAAACAAGGCTGCTGTTTTGAAAAATGTAGGGGGTGATGGACTCTCGGGGGAATATAGTATGAACAGCCAAGTTTCTGGTACTGAGACTGGCTCTAATGTGACAGGGAGGTTCCAAACAAGCGATTGTGATTGGAGACTCTCTGGTCAGAGGCACAGACAGACGTTTCTGCAGCCAGCAGTGAGAATTCAGAATGGTGTGTTGCCTCCCTGATGCCAGGGTCAAGGATGTCTCAGAAAGGGTACAGAATATTCTCAGAAGGGAGAGGGATGAGCAGGAGTACATTGTTCACATTGGAAGTAATGATATAGGAGAGGAAAAGGACAAGCTTCTGAAGAGAGAACATAGAAAGTTAGGCAGGAATTTAAAAAGGAGATCCTCGGGCGTATTAATATCTGGGTTATTCCCAGTGCTACGAACTAGTGAGGGCAGGAATAGGAGGATAGAGCAATGGGTGTGTGACTGAGGCGCTGGTGCAAGGGAGAAAGGTTCACATTTTTGGATCATTGGAATCTCTTCTGGGGTAGACGTGACCTGTACTAGAAGGATGGATTGAATTGAAAGAGGACTAACATACTGGCAGGAAGATTTGCTACAGCTGCTTAGGAGGATTTAAATCAGTAAGGTGGGACCTAGGGAAATCGTGAGGAAAGTGATCAATCTGAGACTGGTACCATTGGGAAAAGGAGCGAGTCAAACAGTCAGGGCAGGCAGGAACAAAGCAGTGAACAAGGTAGGACTGATGAATTAAACTGCATTTATTTCAATGCAAGAGGCCTAACAGGGAAGATAGATGAACTCAGGGCATGGTTAGAAACATGGGACTTGGGATAACATAACAATAACAGAAATGTGGCTCAGGGGTGGACAGGACTAGCAGCTTAATGTTCCAGGATACAAATGTCATAGGAAGGATAGAAAGGGAGGCAAGAGAGGAGTGGTGGTGGAGGTGGTGGGGTGGGAAGGCAGGGACATTTTTGATAAGGGATAGCATTACAGCTGTGCTGAGGGAGGATATTCCTGGGAATACATCCAGGGAAGTTATTTGGGTGAAACTGAAAAATCATAAAGGGATGATCATCTTATTGGGATTGTATTATAGACCCCCTAATAGTCAGAGGGAAATCGAGAAACAAATTTGTAAGGAGATCTCAGCTATCTGTAAGAATAATAGGGTGGTTATGGTAGGGGATTTTAACTTTCTAATCATAGACTGGGACTGCCATCGTATTAAGGGTTTAGATAGAAAGAAATTTAAGTGCATACATGAACATTTTCTGATTCAGTGTGTGGATGTATCTACTCGAGAAGGTTCAAGACTTGACCTACTCTTGGGAAATAAGGCAGGGCAGGTGACTGAGGTGTCAGTGGGGGAGCACTTTGGGGCCAGCGACCACAATTCTATTAGTGTTAAATAGTAATGGAAAAGGATAGACCAGATCTAAAAGTTAAAGTTCTAAATTGGTGGAAGGCTAATTTTGATGGTATTAGGCAAGAACTTTCAAAAGCTGACTGGGGACAGATTTTCGCAGGTAAAGGGACAGCTGGAAAATGGGAAGCCTTCAGAAATGAGATAACAAGAGTCCAGAGACAGAATAATCCTGTCAGGGTGAAAGGAAAGGCTGGGAGGTGTAGGGAATGCTAGATGATGAGAGAAATTGAGGGTTTATTTAAGAAAAAGAAGATAGCATATATCAGGTATAGACAGGATAGATTGAGTGAATCCTTAGAATAATATAAAGGCAGTAGGAGTATACTTAAAAGGGAAATCAGGAGGGCAAAACGGGGAGATGAGATAACTTTGACAAATAGATTAAGGAGAATCCAAAGGATTTTTATACATATGCTAAGGACAAGAGAGTAACGAGAGAGAGGGAATAGTGTCCGTCAAAGATCAGTAAGGCAGCCTATGTGTGGAGACACAGGAGATGAGGGAGATACTAAATGAGTATTTTGCATCAGTGTTTACTGTGAAAAAGGACATGGAAGATATAGACTGTGGGGAAATAAATGGTGACATCTTGAAAAATGTCCATATTACAGAGGAGGAAGTGTTGGATGTCTTGAAACGGGTAAAGGTGGATGAATCCCCTGGACCTGATCAGGTGTCCCCTAGAGCTCTGTGGGAAGCTAGGGAAGAGATTGCTGGGCCACTTGCTGAGATATCTGGGTCATCAATAGTCATAGGTGAGGTGCTGGAAAACCGGAGGTTGGCTAACGTGGTGCCACTGTTTAAGTAAGGACAGACCAGGAACTATAGACTGGTGAGCCTGACGTCGTTGGGGGGTAAGTTGTTGGAGGGAATCCTGAGGGACAGGATTTGCATGTATTTAGAAAGGCAAGGACTGATTAGGGATAGTCAGCATGGGTTTGTGCGTGGGAAATCCTGGCTCGCTGACTTGTTTGAGTTTTTTTAAGAAGCTACAAAGAGGATTGATGAGGGCAGAGCAGTGGACGTGATCTATATGAGCTTCAGTAAGTCATCGACTTACTCCAAGGTTCCCCATGGGAGACTGGTTAGCAAGGTTAGATCTCATGGAACTCAGGGAGAACTAGCCATTTGGATACAGAATTGGCTCAAAGCTGGCGGTGGTGGAGGGTTGTTTTTCAGACTGGAGGCCTGTGACCAGTGGGGTGTCAAAAGGGTTGGTGCTGGGTACACTGCTTTTCGTCATTTATATAAATGATTTGAATGCGAGCATAAGAGCTACAGTTAGTAAATTTGCAGATGACATTAAAATTGAAGGTGAAGTGGACAGCAAAGGTTACCTCACATTACAACGGGATCTTGATCAGATGGGCCAATGGACTGAGTAGTGACAGATGGAGTTTAATTTAGATAAATGCAAGGTGCTGCATTTTGGGAAAGCAAATCAGAGCAGGGCTTATACACTTAATGGTAAGGTCCTAGGGGAGTGTTGCTGAACAAAGAGACCTTAGAGTGCAGGTTCATAGCTCCTTGAAAGTGGAGTCGCAGATAGGTAGGATAGTGAAGAAGGTGTTTGGTATGCTTTCCTTTATTGGTCAGAGTATCGAGTACAGGAGTTGGGAGGTCATGTTGCAGCTGTGCAGGACATTGGTTAGGCCATGTTTGGAATATTGCATGCAATTCTGGTCTCCTTCTTATTGGAAGGATGTTGTGAAACTTGAAAAGGTTCAGTAAAGATTTACAAGGATGTTGCTAGGATTGGAAGTTTTGAGCTATAGAGTAGACGCTGAATAGGCTGGGGCTGTTTTCCCTGGAGCGTCAGAGGCTGAGGGTTGACCTTATACAGGTTTATAAAATCATGACGGGCATGAATAGGGTAAATAGCCAAGGTCTTTTCCCTGGATGCAGAGTCCAGAACTAGAGGGCTTAGGTTTAGGGTGAGAGGGGAGTCTGGAACCGAGGATATGGGGCTGATCATTTCGCGCCAAGCTGAGAAAGTATTCCTAAGCCCATATGGTTGTGAATCTTTGCAATTCTCTATTCCAGAGGATGCGGTTATTCTGTGGTCAAATGCATTTCTGGCCGAGAGTCAGATTTTTTCTCTCTCTAAGAGTCAAAGGTCACAGGGGACAAATGACAATCGAAATAGAGATTAGTAACCCGTTACCAGGTCACCCTTTACTTACAGCTACCCAGTACACTGGCTGTGGCCAGCCAGCTCAGAGTCAGTCCCTGAACTGAGGAGATTCTAATCTCCTTGTTTTTGTTTCCCCCCCCCACCAGTACTGCCATACAGCAGTCGTGCTTATATCCCTCAGCACCCATGTTTATGTGAGTGCAGGTGAAAGATACAGTTAAAACCACCAAGTGAAAATAACTTTATTAACATTCCATCACCAGAAAAGACACCCATGCGGCCATTGAACCAATAACAAGCAAAACCCAAAACGAGCAAAGCTTATGTGATAAAGGTGAAGGGGAGGGTAGGGACAAAATCAAAATAGAATTGGAGGGAGAGAGAAGGCACTCCTTTCCCTGTAGTGCCCACCTCTCCCTCTCCTGGTTGTTTTATTTTCTTTTTTTCTTCTTCTTTATCCCCACACTACTGCCTAACCTGCACACACACAACATGGGTACTGGGGAAAATATAAGCACACTATCAAACAGTGAAGGGGAGGGCAGGGACGAAATCAGAATAGAGTTGGAGGGGGAAATAATGCACTCCACTCCCTGTGATCCTCTCCTGGTTGTATCTTTTTTGTGTGATCAACCTCCTGGTTAATTTTTTTTTCTCGTCTTGTTTTTTTCTTTTTTTCTTTACCCCCACACTACCGCCTAACTGCGGTAGTGCTTATTTTTTTCCCCAGCACCCATGGTGTGTGTGTGTAGGTGTGAGACACAGTGAGAGACAAGGTGTACAAATCTTTATTCAATTTCCACCACCAGGAAGAAAGGAAACACCTGAGTGGCCAGTGACAAGCAGTGCCCTTCACATCAAAGGGCAATGCTGTGTGATCAAACAGTGAAGGGGAGGGCAGGGGTTAAATCAAAATAGCGTTGGAGGGGGAAAATGATGCACTCCACTCCCTGCGGTCCTCTCCTGGTTGGAAATTTTTTTTTGACTTTTTTTTTCTAGTGCTTATTTTCCCCAGCACCCATGGTGTGTGTGAGCAGGTGTGAGACACAGTGAGAGACACAAAGTGCACAAATCTTTATTTAATTTCCACCACCAGGAAATAATAGGAAAACACCCGAGTGGCAGGTAACAAGCAGGGCAAAGCTGTGTGATCAAAAACAGTGAAGGGGAGGGCAGGGACTAAATCAAAATAGCGTTGGAGGGGGAAATGATGCACTCCACTCCCTGCGGTCCTCTCCTGGTTGTATTTGTTTTCTCTTTTTTTTGGTAATGCTGAATCCCTGTTTATATTTTTTTTTGTGAATCCCCTGTTTATTTTTTTTTATTTATTTTTTATTAACCCCCACACTACCGCCTCACTGCGGTAGTGCTTATTTTTTCCCCAGCACCCATGGTGTGTGTGTGCAGTTGTGAGACACACAGTGAAGACACAAGGTGCACAAATCTTTATTTAATTTCCACCACCAGGAAGAAAGGAAACACCCTAGTGGCCAGTGACAAGCAATGCCCTTCACATCAAAGGGCAATGCTGTGTGAACAAAGTGAAGGGGAGGGCAGGGACTAAATCAAAATAGAGTTGGAGGGGGAAATGATGCACTCCACTCCCTGCGGCGCCCACCTCTCCCTGAACAACTCCAGGGTGTTGGTGGACACCGCGCGCTCCTTCTCCAAGGACACCCGGGCCCTAACGTAACCGCGGAAGAGGGGCATGGTCACCCAGGGCTTCTCTGATTGGCCCAGGTTAACATACCCAATCAATGACCTCACAGTCAATGAAGTCAACTGGTTCCAATCAAGCCCAAGGGTCAGGCATAACCATATCAAGTGTTAGAGTAAGCTTGATGGTCTATATTGACCACTTCTGCCCCTGGTTCTTATGTCTTTATGTGTTTGAGCATTACGAGCCGATGTCCTACCAGAGGGACAATTCCTACCAGTCCCAGACACTCCTACAACCTCACACAAAGAAAAAATTACAATCTATCATTCCAAATGTCATTGAAGCCACAAGATAAGAATGGCAAAGAAAGATCATGCGCCATCTTACTTTAGAATCTAGTTTCATAAATTCCCACCCCTTATTAGTGGTGAAGAACTTCTTCAGATGATTCCAGACTTATTGCCTCTGTAAAAATTTTGGAGTCAGGAAAGTTTTTTTTAATTTTACTTTGTCCTTCATTGACTGACCTGAAGGTTAATCAATCATGAACCTGAAAGTGTGCCTTGAGTAGTTTGCTGCTTTGGTCTCCATCTGTGACTCCTAGCAGTGGCTTGTTTAAGGCAGTGGTCAGACTATGGGCAGCTGCTTCGACAGGCAGGCTAAACCAGGAGAAGGTATCTAATATCAGTGTGTAGGGGATCTGCCTGTCTCTAGCAGGTGAAGCCTATTTTGCCTGAGGACTGGGCAAGAGACCAAGTCTTGGTCCCAAGTCAGCCAAAGATGTCTTCAGTTAATGGTTTGCTGTACCATTGAACCTAGGATTGCTTCTGTGCAATGGCTTACATTGACTTTGGTACCAGCTCATCCTTGTTCCTTCCGTCCGAAGTCCTGTCGCCATGGGAACACAGCACAGTGACTGTGGAGATGACCATTAGCAGTCATAGCTATAAACCTCCATTTGAGCTATAAGGAGAGGCTAGAAAAACTCAGGCTGTTTTCTTTGTAGGCTGAGGGGAGACTTGATAGAAGTCTATAAAATTATGAGATACATAGATAGAGTTGTCAGCCAGAATCTTTTTCCCAGCGTTGAAATGTCTAATATGAGTCAAGAGCAGAAAGTTCAAAGGAGGTGTGAGGGGTAGGTTTTTTACACAGAGAGTGGTAGGAGTCTGGAATACACTGCCAGACGTGGTGGTGGAGGGAGATACGATAGGGGTGTTTAAGGAACTTTTGGGGAAGTATGTGAATATGCAAGGAATGGAGGGATATGGTCCAAGGACAGGTAGAAAGGATCAGTTTAATTTGATGCCATGTTCCACACAACATCATGGGCCGAAGGGCCTGTTCCTGTACTGTACTGCTGTACATTCTATGTCGTATGTTCTATGTAGGTGGTCCTCAAACCAGAGACCAATTAACTCTCTACACGGGCCAGGAGAACGATTCATCAGCATCCAGGGCAGGTGGGCAACACTTTAGGATAACACTGCCTACCCTATGTGAGAGAGAGTGTTTGAACAAACATTG
Organism: Hemiscyllium ocellatum; assembly: GCF_020745735.1. NCBI lineage: Eukaryota > Metazoa > Chordata > Chondrichthyes > Orectolobiformes > Hemiscylliidae > Hemiscyllium > Hemiscyllium ocellatum. Next base: position 56,151,844 of record NC_083420.1, read on the forward strand.
CCTGCACTATGAACATCTGGCTAGACCCCACAGCTGTCCAACCATCCACTAAAGCAGCCAGATAACATCAAAATTGAAGAGACAAAAATAATTTCTCGCATGAAGCCAGGATGGTCAGGACTTGAAATGACACAAGAAGCCCTGAGAAGAGAACAGCTATAATGCCCAAAGATCTGACACTCTGTCACACTGACACTGCTGACCTCATTGAACACAATGAGGAATCACTGACAAAAGTTCATTAAAGAAAAATGAAGGTGTTTTCACTTTTGTCCTGAAGTGAAGACAGGATACATAGGGATCATAATCAGATCATCTCTGTTGAAAAGGTGACAATACAATGGCTTTAAAAATGTATTTTATCCTGGTTCTATTGAAGAGTGATTTTAAGCCAGAGACGATGAGCTGTCTATTAGAAGGCCAGTAAAGCAAACACCTTGTGAGCCCTTGGGTATTTTTTTAAATGTTGGGGCAATAGAAGCAGCCTGAATGGGTGTGGTCAAGTTCTCATAAAACCAGGTCTTTTAGGTTTTCTGTAACAGTTGTTGCTTGGTTTGATGCTGCAGTACATCTCTCCCTGCTACACTCTCTCAGACTTCTTTTGAGTTTTTCCTCCCGGGCTGCTGGAGTTGCATGTGAGGCAATCTTTTTTCTGAATTTGCCTTTGCCAAGGGTGTGTTTATAGAATGTTACTATATTGGAACAGGTAATTTGTAATAGTTACTCTATGTATTATTTTGTTAAGCTTCCCAATAGAGTTACAGCTAAAAGCCAATTCTTCTTTTAATGGTTTTTTTTGTTGTATTTTAACTGTTAGGTTACGAATAAATTGTGTTTTGCTTAACATCAAATAGTTTGGCCAATTAAATTACACTTGGAATGCAACACCATACATTTACCTTTAAAATGAGAAAGACATTAGGGTCTAGGGGCTACTTTCTTAATATATTTTGAGGATGTTTCATCTGGTCCATACCAAAAGCCTTAATTCCACCCTCCATTGGGATCACCATATGAAACTGTGCTTCCCACTGAACTGAACCTGTCACAGCCCCAACATCAGTGCCGACACACCGACTCTTGATATCGAAGAACAATTCTACAAGGAGCTAGATCAATTCATTGAACCCATGCCTGTCTGTGATGCATTCATAGTCTTGGGAGATTTCAATGTGGGAACACTCAGAGATCACCGGAAAGGAATTCTGGGTAAACACGAGTTGAGAAACTTAACAATAGCAGCCTGTTAGCCTGAGCAAATGTGCCAAGCTCATTTTGTTCATTAACAACATCATGTTCAGACAGATCCATAAGGTCAGATTAATTGGATGCATCCAAGGTCAAATAGGACACATAGTCAAACATATCACTGTGGGTCAGAGGGCTCTCAGGGATATAAGGATCCCCCATCTTTTTCTTCATCCTTTCGTTCACAGGATGTGGGCATCGTTAGCAAGGCCAGCATTTATTGCCCATCCCTAATTGCCCAGAGGGCAGTTAAGAGTCAGCCACTATGCTGTGGGTCTGGAGTCACATGGTCAGACTGGACAAGGATGGCAGCTTCCTTCCCTAAAGGCCATTATTGAACCAGATGGGTTTTCCAACAATCGACAATGGATTCATGGTCATCGTTTAGACAACATATCGACAGGATGGTTAAAAAGGCATTTGGCATGCTTGCCTTTATTGCTCAGTAGTTTGAGAATAGGAGTTGGGAAGTCATGTTGAGGATGTACAGGGACGGGGGTGAGGCACCTTCTGGAATACTGTGTCCAGCTCTGGTGTCCCAATTATAGCAAGGATATTATCGGCTGGAGAGGTTTCAGAAGAATTTTAACAAGATATTGTTGGGTATGGAAGGTTTGAGTTATAAAGAAAGGCTGGATAAACTGGGACCTTTTTCACTGGAGCTTAGGAAGTTGAGAGGTGATCAGATAGAAGCTTATAAAATAATGAGAAGTGTAGATAGAGTTAATGGGAGATGTCTTTTCCCTAGAATGGGAGATTCCAAGCCTAGGGGACACATTTTTTATGTGAGAAGAGAGCAAGTTAAAGAGGCAAATGTTTTACACAGAGACTGGATCATGTGTGGAATGAACTTCCTTAGAAAGTGGTGGATGTGAGTACAGTTACAAGGTTTAAAAGACATTTGGGTAAGTGCATGAATAGGAAAGGTTTGGATGGATATTGGGTAGGAGTAGGCTGTCGGGATTAGTTTATTTTGGGATTATGTTCAGCATGAACTGGTTGGACCGACGAGTCTGTGTCTGTGCTGTATGCCTCTATGACTCTATAGGTCTCTGTATTGAAAGTATGTATGCAAATAGGAAAGGTTTGGAAGGATATGGGCCAGTGCTGAAAATGTGTTGCTGGTTAAAGCACAGCAGGTCAGGCAGCATCCAAGGAACAGGAAATTCGACGTTTCGGGCTGGAGCCCTTCGTCAGGAATGAGGCTCATTCCTGACGAAGGGCTCCGGCCCAAAACGTCGAATTTCCTGTTCCTTGGATGCTGCCTGACCTGCTGTGCTTTAACCAGCAACACATTTTCAGCTCTGATCTCCAGCATCTGCAGACCTCACTTTTTACTCGAGGATATGGGCCAGTCACAGGCAAATGGGACTAGTTCAGTTTGGGAAACTTGGTCTATATGAATGAGTTGGACCAAAGGGCCTGTTTTTGTGCTGTATGTTTCTATTAGACTCTGTCCAGTGAAACTGAGTAACATCGCCTGCTTGAAATAGTTTCAGAACTGGCTTAAACAAAACCTCACAGCTAGTGTACCCTTCGCTGGCGACTGTGTCAAAAAGGGGAGAGACATTGTCACTGAAACAGCAAATAGTTCTTAGACCGAAGAAACCAGTGCATCAAGATTGGTTTGATAAAAATCAAGAAAATATCTCTCAAATCCTGCAGGCCAAAAGCATTGTGTTTATGGAGCAGCAGAACCATCTACCTGCAGCTGCAAAAGGGACAATTCCAAAACTTGAACAGCAATGTTCAGATAGAGTTATGCATGATGCTAGATTGACCATGAGAAAGAAAAGTTGAAGAATTACAACAATATGCCGACTCAGAAAAGCTGAGCAGTGAAGTGTCCAAATCTGCACATGGACCCTTTAAGATCAATTGTATGATGTTGCTCCTAGGTGATTGGCAGCCCTTGATCAAAGCTCAGGCAGGAATAAGAGACAGGTGGGAAAAACACTGCACAGATTGGGGAACAGGGTGTCCACCATCAGCCCCACAGCCCTCAACTAGACTCCTCACTGACCAGGCCTTAACTTGCCTTCTCCCAAGATGGCGGCAGAGTAGGGGAGCTGAGCCCAGGGCTCGTTCACTCCGTTCTCTTTCTTTCCCTTCTTTTTACTTTTGCTCTTTTTCTTCTTTCTTTTCTTTAAAGTCTGGTGAAGGAGGAGGCCTCTAGTAGCAGCAACACCAGGACGAGCTGGACATGGTTCCACTTCAGCCTGGGCCCTCCCATCGAGCAAGGAGCAGACCCCCGGGCTCAAAGGCTGGGCCGAGGCTCTGGGTCCACCGCTAGGCCTGGGATGCCTGAAGCGTCAATGAAAGGGAAGGATGGTGGTATGCCTGGAGGAGTGTCAAATGTGGGACAGGAGACTTCTTCCAGCCTAGTGATGAGGTTGCTTCCAGCAACCTGGCCTTCTTTGGTGGAGGCTTCTGGCCCAGTATTCCAGCAGCCCGCCATAGTTTTTTTGTCATGGTCTTCCATCATTCCTTAATCAACTTTCCCGGAATCCAGGAACCGCTAACTGAACTGTGATGAACTTTTATCTCAATTTTACTTTTTAAAACTTTATTATTGACTTCTGTCATTAATGTGGTGACTTATAAAACTTTTCACTGTACTTTTCTTGCAAAAATACACATGACAATAAACTTCTATTTGTTTTTTCATGTTCTGCTAATGAGTCCAAGAAACCCATTGACCCATTGAGCAGATGAATTCTGGGAAGGCTCCAGGGAAAGTCAGAGTCCTGGTGGGAATATCTAAAGTCTGACTCGATCGATGATATCTTCTCCTGTGTTTGGATTGAAGACGTAACACCAAAAAGGGTGGCATAATGGTTAGCACTGCTGCCTCACAGTGCCAGGGACCCAGGTTCAATTCCAGCCTTGGGTGACTGTCTTTGTGGAGTTTGTACATTCTCCCCATGTCTGCATGGGTTTCCTCCCACAGTCTAAAGATGTGCAGGTTAGGTGGATTGGCCATGCCAAATTGCCCATTGTGTTAGTCAGGGGTAAATATAAGGTTTCTCATTGATGTGACTTGTTGGGCCAGCAAAGGGCCTGTCTCCATACTGTAGGTAATCTAAAAGACTCTTGCAATACTATAACTATTGCTTGCTACTAAATACAGATTTGGACAATACAAAGTTATCTCAGGGAGCCCCAACATTTTACAATTTATATCAAAGACTTAGAGAGCAAAGGCTTGGAGTCTAGATTTGCAGATGACTCAAGGTTAGGGATAGACGAAAGTTGTGAACAGGGCATAAAGAGGATGCAGAGGTCATAGATCGCTTGAAAGAGTGAACAAAGATCTGACAGGTGGGGGAATGTGGAATCTTTCAATGCGGCAGAACCAAAGAGCAGAATATTACTTAAACAGAGAATGACTATTAGGAATCACAAGAAATTAGAATGCAGGTCCAGCATGCAATCACGAAGGCTAATGGGATACAGTTGGGAGCAGTTTTAGTCCCCTTATTTAAGGAAGAGTGTAATGTCTTGGAGGAAGTTCAGATGCCGGGGAGGAGTAGGTTGAATTCTGAGGATGTTTGAACAGTCTGGCATTGTTTCTACTCCAGCTGAGAAGGGTGAGGAATGACTTGATTGGAGTGTACATGGATGTGATCTTTTTTTGACAAGGCAGTTGGGGAAAGGTTGTTTCTTTAATATGAGTGAGTCCAGAACCAGGGAGCACGAGTTAAAAATTATGAAGTCACCCTTTTAGGGCAGAGACAAGGGTTACACAACTTTGTAACTCTCTGCCTGTGAAGGTAGCAGGTCTACTCAATATTTTTAAGTCGGAGGTAAATAGACTGCCAGACTACTCAGACCCATTGGCATCGTGGTAGCCCACAAACCCACCAACACACTAAAACAGCAGCTAATGAACTTGAAAAACCTTATACAGACAACAAGCAAAACTAATGTCATTTACAAAATACTGTGCAAGGACGGTAACAAACACTATATTGGACAAACAGGCAGAGGACTAGTCACCAGGATACATGAATACCGACTAGCCACAAAACGACATGACCCTCTCTCACTAGTATCCTGACATACAGATGAGGAAGGACATCACTTCGACTGGGACAACACATCCATCTTAGGACAAGCCAAACATACATGCATGAGAATTCCTAGAAGCTTGGCATTCCAAATGGAACTTTATTAACAAACACATCGAGTAAGAGCCTATCTACCACCCCCGAGAAAAAGAACAGGAAATGACATTATCATAGGAAATGATATCACCAACCCAAAGAAACTCAAACATATTAAATGGAAAGTAGGAATTATCAGCCTGAGTCCCACTGCAGATGTTACCTAGTTGGCTGACGAAATGTCTGGAAATGAACCTTCCAGCTCAGTGAGCAAACCTACATGCAAGATACCTGTTAGGCATGGGAATCAAAGCCTGCTGGGGGTAGACAGAGATGTGGAGTTTAAAATACAAACAGAGCAAGCACATTCTTATGAAATAGTAGAGGCAATCCAATGGGATAGAAAGCCCTCTCTTGCTTTCAATTCCCATGTTTGTATCTCACCTCCATCCAGAGCAGGAGAATCCTTGCTTATATCATCTGAAAATACAGAAAACTGGGGAAAAGACCCTACCTGAGACTCAGTGTGACTTTCACCAAGGTCTCAGTACTGTGGACATAATGTCACAGTGAGACAAGTCCAGGAAAAATGCCACATGGTTTTTGTACCTAACTGTTGCACACAATAAGCATTCATTATACCAAAGCACAGGTAATCATGATGGCAATTGCAGGAAGGGGCTTGCTTGATAACTCATGGCAGTTGGAAAGCAAATAATGCAGTTTGTAAAGTGGATGTGTACCTGTCATTTTGGGATTGTCAACATCCCTTGACCTCTATTCAGACCTCCTTTCCCAAACTGAGACATTTTTTAACACTGGCGTAAAAGTGTCCAAACATAGTTACCTCCAGGCTCCAGTTCATTTCTAGCACCCAGTCTCAATAATCTAATAATCATGAATTGCTCTGTCGGAGATCTTCACTCTATTAATGGATCTAAGAAAGAAATGGTTTATATTATAAGGTAAGCCCTTGCAAGTAATTCACTAAAGAAATCAATTCACAGCAGTAATTTGAAAGGTTTGTGTAGCGTGAAACAATGCATTTGGAATGCATGTTACATGTCAAAACATGTAACTATGAGCAGAGTCCAGGACTGACAAGTACTCTGTGTGCTGGAGATGTGAAATGAATGAAAGGACGCTATGACATCGAACTCCTTGAACACTGAATCACTGCTACCCAAGGACTGGAGTTGGACTCTGGACTGGAGCCTACTTTGTAATTGAAATTCCATTTGGAATCCTCTCTAAAGCTGAGAATATAACTGTAGCTTTTGCATGTACATAAATTTAAGGCAGGATCACATCTGTGTACCAGAAAATTCAGCATGTCCATAAGGACCCTCACTAACTGTACAGCGGCATGGTGGCTCAGTGGTTAGCACTGCTGCCTCACAGCACCAGGGTAGCAGGTTCGATTCTAGTCTCAGGTGGCTGTCTGTGTGGAGTTTGCACGTTCTTCCTGTGTCTGCATGGGCTTGCTCCAGTTTCCTCTCCCAGTCCAAAGATGTGCAGGTTAGGTGAATTGGCTGTGCTAAATTGCCGATAGAGTTAGGTGCTTTAGTGAGAGGGGACTGGGTCTGGGTGGTTTGCTCTTTGGAGGGTTGGTGTGGACTTGTTGGGCCGAAAGGCCTGTTTCCACACTGTAGGGAATCTAATCTAAAAACTTTTCCAGATGCACCATGGAAAGCATTCTATCTGGGAGCATCACAGCCGGATACAACAACTGCTCTGTCCATAAGAAGCTACAGAAAGTTGTGAATACAGCCCAGATCAGTCCCCAAGCTGACCTCCCATCCACAGGCTCCATCCACACTTCTTGTTTCTGCTGAAAAGCAAATAGCCCAGTTACTTCTCTTCCAACCTCTTCCATCATGCAGAAGATACAAAAGCTTAAACACATGCATCAGCAGATTCAACAATAGCTTCTCCCCTGCTGTTGTTAGACTTCTGAATAGACCACTCAAGTTTCAGATCTCATGTTGATCTTGTTCTTTGTGCGGCTCCTTTGCAGCTGTAACTTAGTATTCCTCGCTCTGTTCTATCTTGGAATGATACGATCTGCCTGTACTGCACCCAAAACAAAACTTTTCACTGTACTTAGATGCATGTGATGATACTAAATCAAATCAAGGGGTGGCATAGTGGCTCAGTGGTTAGCACTGCTACCCCACAGTGCCTGGGATCAGGGTTTGAGTCTAGCCTCGGGTTGAGTTTGCACATTCTCCCCGTGTCTGTATGGGTTTCCTCCGGGTGCTCCGATTTCCTCCCACAGTCCAAAGATGTGCAGGTCAGGTGAATTGGCCAAGCTAAATTGGCTGTAGCATTAGGTACATTGGTCAGAGGGAAATGGGTCTGGGTATGCTACCCTTTGGAGGGGTCGATGTGGACTTGTTGGGCCGAAGGGCCTGTTTCCACACTGTAGAGAATGTAATCCAATCTAAAATAATATGGATTCATATTACCTTGTCAGGACTGAACACTAATAGGGCTCAAGTACAAGGAGTAATGGTGGCTCAATACTTCTGTTGCTATTTTTACACTGGAATCTTTCCTTCAGGCAATGAACTGAGTGAGGGAAATCCAAAAAGACTTCTGAGGAAGGATCACTCAACCTGAAACATTAACTCTGATCCCTCTCCACACAAGCTGCCAGACCTGCTAAGCTTTTCCAGCAATTTCTTGTTTTTTCCCAAAGAATTAAAGCTGCTCCAGTTCAAAAGATCATCACTCAGCAAGCTGTTTTCCAAATGACTACAGGCTACAACTCTACTGGAATATGGCCTTTGACATAGGTTCAAAGAGAGATCAGACAGGCACAGGTCCATCAATAAAGGTGAATTGACTGCAACAAAGGTAAGGGAGGTCATCAACTCAACAAACAGTTGGAGACATGGATGAAACAAGACCTCGAGTGGTTGTCTAAGAGGTATGCTGTCGCTTGAGGAAGTCCTAGACACCATAGAAATCCTGTCGGTCATGTTAGAGCCAGATATTGAGTATACAGTGAAGGATTTTCGCAGATTTTCGCACTGCTGTTTACTAGTTTATCAAGGGCACAGTTCCAGGTGCTGATATTACACTCTGAACTCATGCATTGGAAATGGGCATCCCTGCAATCTCTGGAAGCAGGGCCCCTCACCCCAGGAGGTGTCTAATACAAAGACTGTGATCCTGCACAATGGCAAACATAGCCAATACAACAGCTACCGAGCCATGTCCCTGCTGAACATCATGGGGAAAGGACTTGCATGTGGCCAGGCAGCAGATTCTGGCTGGACGCGTCAATCCTCTACCCAGTGTACTTTCAGAACTGGAAAGTGGACAATGGGATTGGTCTGCTCAGTCCCAGCAGCTGCCAAAGAAATTCCGTGAACAAGGGAGTCGGTATAATATATACTGCCGTCATCGATCTCACCAAGACATTTGTCCATGGGAGCAGGCTGCTTGCTGATGTTTCTCTGCGTGACTCCCCTCTTTAAATGACACCATGATGTTCCTGGACAACTGTGAAGGGCTACAACAAAAACCTTTGCGATCCGCAGTGGACTCAAACAGGATGGTATTCGGGCATTGACACTCTGTGGTATTTTTCTCTTTGACACTGTTGAACAGCTTCAGGGCAGATACAGAAGGTGCCAACTTATAGGCTATAGCTAGTGAGAGCTCGTCCACCTTCCTCACCCAATATCCATGAGACTTATGCTAGCAAGGAGAAACAAAACTGTGTCAAGACATATCATCAGCATGGGACCGGGTCAGCAAGTCAGACGGCCTGAAGTTCCTGGTTCCATCATCAGACACTCATTGCTAAGCCAATAGCATCTGTTACTGGCTCAGTCATGTTTATTGTTTAGAATGATGACCTATCTATCCAAAGACATCCCATGTAATGGCCTGGTCACTGGGTCATGATCTCTTGGACTCCAATATCTCTGCCCGAAAGGGACATGATTTTGTGTGTGAGAGATCATGCCTCACAAATTTGTTTGATTTCCTTGTTAAAATTAACAGCAAGGTTGACGAGGGCAAGTCAGTAGATGTAGTCTGTATGGATTTTAGTAAGGCCTTTGATAAGGCTCCACTCAGTAGGCTGCTCTGGAAGGTTAGATTACATGGAATCCAGGGCAAGTTGGAAAATTGGATATATAGGAAGCAGAGAGTAATAGTGGAAAGATACTTGTCGGACTGGAGCCCTGTGACAAATGGAGTGCCTCAGGGGTCAGTGCTGGGTCCATTGCCGTTTGTTATCGATATCAATGATTTGGATGAGAGCGTACAAGGCTTGATTAGTAAGTTTGCAGATGACACTAAAATAGGCAGTATCATGGACAGTGAGGAAGTTTCTCAGAAATTGCAGCACGACCTTGAATAGCTGGGGAAGTGGGCCAAGAAATGGCAAATAGAGTTTAATAGAGATAAGTGTGAGGTGTTGTATTTTGGAAAGTCAAATTAATGTGGAATTTCCTGGTGAATGGTAGGGCCTTAAGGACTGTAGTGGAACAGAAGGACCTTGGATTCAGATGCACGGTTCTCTGAAAATGGAGTCACAGGTGGACAGGGCAGTGAAGAAGGCTGGCCTTCATAAGTCATGGCATTGAGTGTAGAAGTTAGGAAGTTATGTTGTAGTTGTACAGGATGTTAATGATGCCACACCTGGAATCTTGTGTTCAGTTTTGGTCACCTTGCTGTAGGAAGGTTGTTATTAAACTGGAAAGAGTGCAGAAGAAATTTACAAGGGTGTTCCAGGACTCAACGGTCTGAGAGAGAGGGAGAGGTTGGACAAGCTATGAACTTTTTTCATTTGAGCATAGGAGACTGAGGGGGGACCTTATAGTAGTATCCAGATAGGGTGAATGGACTCAGTCTTTTTCCCAGGACCGGTGAATAGAGGACTAGAGGGCATGAGTTTAAAGATTAAAGGGAAAAGAATAGAAGGGAATGTGAGGGGCATTCTTTTTACACAGTGGGTGGTCACATATGGAATGAGCTGCCAGTGGAAGTGGTTGAGGTGGATACATTAACAACATTTAAAAAGCATTTGAACAAATACATGGATAGGAAAGGATTGGAAGGATATGGGCCAAGTGCAGGGAAATGGGGTTAGCGTGGGCAGACATTTTGGTCGGCATGGACCAGTTTGGGTCGAAGGGCCTGTCTCTGTGCTGTAGGACTCTATGACTCTTTTACATTATACACAGCATATAAAGATGATGGGCATGGACATTGATAACAGGGACATAAGCACTGACGTCGATCAGCTCTGGAGGCCGTTGAAAAACCTTGTTAAAATGAAAAGGCTGAGGAAAAGGTCCAGAGTTAACAGAGGCGATTCCCTCCACGACACTAGGCAATGTTTAATACAACATTGATCCACTGCACAGAAAACACCATTTTACTGAAGAAGCAATGAAAAGAACTGCTGAATGTCAACGTTAAGACTTTAGTTTAAGAAATTCAACACAAGTTAAGAAGGTTAACTGCAATAAGTATTCCATCAAGAAAAGATACTTGAAAATAACCAGCAGATCAGGTCAAAGTGCAAGGGAGATCAAGAAACCTTCAGTAAAGTAGGCAGTCATTGGGTTTCAGGCCTTGATAACTGAACCAGTCACATCTTTCTGACTTTATTTGTATCTTTCCCTCTGCACTGAGGATTTATGCTTTAGTGGTACCTGTGTTTGAATGTTCTTTTCTCTCTTCCATGACCATTCAGGTCTGCTGCTCGACTGCTTCACGTCTGCTCCTGATGCCACACCTTACACCTGATAAAAGTGAAAGGAACAATTTGTTCTTTCAGTCAGTGAATTCTGCTCGAAAATGCAAATCCAAGTGATCAAAATATTCAATCCCCCCCCATCCCCTGCTCAGCAGGAGAATTCTGTCAGTTGAATGCATCAGTGAGATAGGAAGTGTATCTACTGTATCAAAGGGTCATGGCCCAAGTTGCCACATTCTCAAATCAATATGTATTTGTGGAACAGAGTCATCCTTGGCAGAATTTCAAGAACAGTTAAATCTCTGATTGAATGATTAAACAGACAATTAAAATTATTGCAGGATAATGGGCAGCACAGTAGCTCAGTGGTTAGCACAGCTGCCTCACAGCGCCAGGACCTCTATCTAGGTACCCACCTCGGGTGACTGTCTGTATGGAGTTTGCACATTCTCCGCGTGTCTGCGTGGGTTTCCTCCTGGTGCTCCGGTTTCCACCCACAATCCAAAGAGGTGCAGGTTAGGTGAATTGGCCATGCTAAATTGCCCGTAGTGTTCAGGGATGTGTAGGTTAGGTGAATTAGTCAGGGGTAAACTTAGAATAATGGATTTGGGTGGGTTACTCTTTGGAGGGTCGGTGTGGACTTGTAGGGCTGAAAGGCCTGTTTCCACACTGTAGGGATTCTATGATGATGCACAGGCAAAATTGATCAAAGAAACTATTCTAATAATTTATTTTTTCTTCAAGTACTTTTGTACAGCTAATAAAACAACTCTTCAATATAACAACCCACTTCCAAATGTGGTGAGAAATGTGCACTGAAGAGGTCATATTGGATATTCTCTCTCCGTGGACACTGCCAGACCTGCTGAGTATTTGCAGCATTTTCTGTTTACATGAAATAAATATGCTCATACTATCATCACTGTACCATGGCGTGTGATGGTTAAAAAGTCTTACTCTCCATCTTACACTGGCCACCTGCAGCATGGCATGCTGAGGGAAGTTTGTAACTGAATTGCTCAGTAATAGCCCAAACAGACATACCTATGATTGCCAAATATCAATATATAGTTGTACGTAATAAACATCTATCGTTTCTTTCAGTACCTCATCGTTATTTTATTCATTCACAGGATGAGGGTATCATTAGTCTAGTACTTATTGTCCATTCCTAATTACCCAGAGGGCAGTTAAGTGCCCCACAACCTGAGCCGCCTCCGAAGTTTTAATTTTGTTCCCTTTCAGGGGGTAAAAAGGCGGGCCCTGTATAGACTGCTGCTGCACACCGTCCACCTCTTCTCCCTCATCCACCGTCCGGACACGCCTTGGCGTGCCCATTTGCCACCGGGCGGTGGGGATCCCCAGGGGAGGGCCCTCTAAGCGGGAGTCCTCCCCCTTTCTCTCAGGGATCTGGGGTGGAGGTGCTGCATGCAGCGGTCCCCTGCAACCGCAGATTGCGGTGGTTCATGGACTCCCAACCCAACTGCCTGTTCTATGGCGCTATGGAGTCCTTGGACCATGTGTATATTGGGTGTGGGCGTTTGCACTCCCTTTTTGATTTTCTTAAAAACCTTCTCCTCTGCTTTTGATTGCTTCTGATCTTCGGGCACCCGGTGCGGAGGAGGGAGGGCAGGTCTGAAGACCTCCTCGTGGGTCTGCTCCTGGGCCTGGCCAAACTGGCCATAAACAGGTCCAGGCAGCGGGCCGTGGAGGGGGTCGTTAGGGCCAACTGCCTGCCCCTCTTCTGCGGTTACGTTAGAGCCCGGGTGTCCTTGGAGAAGGAGCACGCGGTGTCCACCAACACCCTGGAGTTGTTCAGGGAGAGGTGGGCACCGCAGGGAGTGGAGTGCGTCATTTCCCCCTCCAACTCTATTTTGATTTAATCCCTGCCCTCCTCTTCACTGTTTGATCACACAGCATTGCCCTTTTTGATGTGAAGGGCACTGCTTGTCACTGGCCACCCGGGTGTTTTTCTATCTTCCTGGTGGTGGAAATTGAATAAAGTTTCATACACCTTGCGTCTCTCACGGTGTCTCACACTTACACACACAACATGGGTGCTGGGGAAAAAAATAAGCACTACAAATAAGGATGTGGAGGCATTGGAACGAGTGCAGAGGAGGTTTACCAGGATGTTGCCTGAAATGGTAGGAAAATCTTATGAGGAAAGGCTGAGGCACTTGGGGCTGTTCTCATTGGAGAGGAGAAGGTTTAGGGGAGATTTGATAGAGGTGTATAAGATGATTAGGGGTTTAGATAGGGTCGACACTGAGAACCTTTTACCGCTAATGGAGTCAGGTGTTACTAGGGGACACAGCTTTAAATTAAGGGGTGGTAGGTATAGGACAGATGTTAGGGGTAGATTCTTTACACAGCGGGTTGTGAGTTCATGGAATGCCCTGCCAGTAGCAGTGGTGAACTCTCCTTCTTTATGGTCATTTAAGCGGGCATTGGATAGGCATTTGGAAGTTATTGGGCTAGTGTAGGTTAGGTAGGATTCGGTCGGCGCAACATCGAGGGCCGAAGGGCCTGTACTGCGCTGTATCTTTCTATGTTCTATGTTCTATGTTCTATGTTCTATGTTCTACCGCAGTTAAGCGGTCGTGTGGGGGTTAAAAGAAAAAATAAGCAGGTGTGCCAGACATCCTGTTCACTCTGAGAATTGCCTCTAGAAGAAAAGAAGAAAAAAAGAGGCAACCCCATTGCTGTGAGTCTGGAGTCACATGTAGGTCAGACCAGGTAAGGATGGTAGCTTTCTTAACTAAAGCACAATACTGAGCCAGATGGGTTTTTCCAACAATCAAACAATGGTTTCACGGTCATTAGTAGATATGTAATTCCAGATTTTTAAAGTTGAATGTTAACTATCTGCTTTGGGATTTGAACCCATACCCCCAGAACATCACCTGGGTCAGTGGATTAATAGTCAAGGCATAATGCCACTAAGCCATAGACACCCTGCCTGCAGTGCTGATGTTACCTGAGTTAACATAAGTATCATTTCATAATGTATGAAGACCCCACTGAAGGTAAGATCTCATCACAGCATCTCCTGCGGGTTGTGAGGGCAGATCTGGGTAAACTTTGGTTTCTGGTTATGGAGAAAGGTGTCCTCAGTCCCAGATGCTGCATCCAATCATTTCCCAGATGCTTGTCGGGACCTGAGTTGTAATTGATTAAGTTCATGAGTGGGAAGCAATCAGGCCAAATTCACCGGAAGGGAGAATGCAGGTCAGAAAACAGCAATAAGAGGCAGCCATCCTTCAGGACCCACACAGAAACTGGAGGTCTCCTTTTCTCCAGGATTATCCACAACATCACTTCCATAGTTACCTCCCTACCCCCTCTCTGCCTCACTGACTGCTGTGACTGTCCCCTGAGGTCAACTAGCTGCCTCCTGCGACTGAATGTCCTCCAGCCAGGTACTGAACCTGCCTGGGTTCATGAGAAAGCTGAGGGACGTGAGGCCAAGCCATTGATAGCAGTCAGACCTCCATGACCCTACATCCCTCAGGTACACTATCTGCTGTAGATATACTGCACATGTGACATTCTACTCTACATTTAAAATTAAGACCACCACCTGAGTAAATATGCTGCATTTCAGTAAAGCAAGAGCTGTTATCTAGTGCAAGAGGCATCGAGTACCACTGCCAAGGATTTGGACTAACCATAAGCAGCGCTATAGAAAGACGTTGGAGTAATTGAATGGCATCAATTGTTTGCAGTGTGCGATTCAAAGGAAATGAAGATTAGAAATGAGCAAAACTATAGCATGCTCATCTTGGGCAGCATGGAGGCTCAGTGGTTAACACTGCTGTCTCACTGGAACCTGGGTTTGATTCCACCCTTGGACCAGGAGAATCGATGTTTCGGGCATGAGCCCTTCTTCAGGAATGAGGAACGTGTGCCACACTTTCCTCATTCCTGAAGAAGGGCTCATGCCCGAATCGTCAATTCTCCAGCTCCTTGAATGCTGCCTGACCTGCTGCGCTTTTCCAGCAGCACATTTTCAGCTCTGATCTCCAGCGTCTGCAGTCCTCACTTTTTCCACCCTTGACGACTGGCTGTGTGGAGTCTACACATTGTCTGCATGGGCTTCCTCCAGGTGTTCCAGTTTCCTCCCACAGTCCAAAGAAGTGCAATTCTGGTCTCCTTCCTATCAGAAGGATGTTGTGAAACTTGAAAGGGTCCAGAAAATAATTACAAGGATGTCGCCAGGGTTGGAGGTTTGAGCTATAGGGAGAGGTTGAATAGGCTGGGACTGTTGTTCCGAGAGTATTAGAGGCTGAGAGGTGATCTTACAGAGGTTTACAAAACCATGAGGGGCATGGATAGGATAAATAGACAAGGTCTTTCCCTGGGGTGGGGGAGTCCAGAAATGGAGGGTACAGGTTGAGGGTGAGAGGGGAAAGATATTAAAGAGACCTAAGGGGCAACTGTTTCACGCAGAGGGTGGTACGTGTATGGAATGAGCTGCCAGAGGAAATGGTGGGGGCTGGTACAATTACAACGCTTGGATGGGAATATGAATAGGAGGGGTTTAGAGGGATATGGGCCGGGTGCTGGTAAATGGGACTAGCTTGGGTTGGGATATCTGGTCAGCATGGACGGGTTGGACCAAAAGGTCTGTTTCTGTGCTGTACATCTCATGACTCTATGACTCGATGTGCAGGTTAGAGGGATCGGCCACGCTAAACTGACCATAGTCATGGAGATGTACAGCATGGAAACAAATCGTCCATGCCGCCAGATATCCTGAATAAATCAAATCCCATTTGCCAGCATTTGGCCCATATCCCTCTAAACCCTTTCTATTAATGTACCCATCCAGATGCCTTTTTAAATGCTGTAATTGTACCAGCCTCCACCACTTCCTCTGGCAGCTCATTCCATACATGTACCACCATCTGCGTGAAAAGGTTACCCCTTAGCTCTCTTTTAAACCTTGCCCCTCACCTTAAACCCCTCTCACCTTAAACCACCACCCTGAGAAAAGACCTGTGCTCAGAGATGTGTTGGTTAAGTGTATAAAAATGGAAAATGTTACAGGAATTGGGTGAGAGTGTGTCTGGATGAGATTGTCTTTGGAAGGTCAGTGTGGACTCGATGGGCTGAATGGCCTGCTTCCACACTGCAGGGATTCTATGATCGTTTCCTGATCTATTGCCTATAGCTAAATTCTGTTTTCTGTTGTTTCTTCAGTGCAGTTATTTGCCCCTTATTTGCAGCATCTTTTCCTTTCTCAATAACATTCCAAATTTGTTAGGAAACACCTTGCTTGCGGATGGCCATGCTAACAACTGCGAGTTGCAGCCGATGTTATTGTCCGGGTTTAATGCATTTGTAATCAAATTCCTCACTGTTTGGGTTTAAACAATGATTTGAATCCATTTAAAACAGACAGGTTAATGTCCCTGATGAAATGGAGCAGAAAGGAATTTAATGCGAGCAATGCTAAGTTTTATCAGCAACTGCAGCTTTTATCGTTATCCTTAACAATTTTCAAAGACCAACAATTCTGTAATCTTGGAAGAAATATATTTTCTGCAGTTCAGCTTGTTACACCGGCTAGCTTCTTTATAGTGTAGCAGTGGCCTCACAAAACTCAGCCACATTACCTCTACAAAGATTTGTAAACGCAATTTGTTTTTTTTTATTAATTAACTAAGAATCAACTTGATTGTGTCAGAAGATTTCAAGAGTTGACAAAACTAAGAAAGATGCCTATCTGCTCAAGCAACTGTAGAACGTAACAATGAAAACAATAAGTTGTTTAAAGAGCATTCCAGGATAAAAGTCTAAAGTGGCCTTATCCACGACCAGTCAGGGACATACTACATCTCCATAATGTGTTCTGTTTTAAACTTAATTTGTGACAGGCTTTTCTTTGGACTGGGCTGATCTCTTGATTGGCAAGTCATCATTGGCCAAATTCTCAAGATAGGCCCTGGCAGTGCAGTTTTCCTGAGAAAGGGAAGGTGAAGGAGGCTATATTGTCCAATGTCATGCTCCCGAGGATTAAAAATACAAAATAAAGCTCAGGGCCTGACTGTGAGAATGCCCAGATACATTTGATAATGACCAATAGCCTCCTTACATACATGAGCGTATCTTACAGTAAGTACACATAAGAAATGTGTTAATCCGAGTTTGAGGCTGTACATATCTGAAAGGATTAATACCAACAAGAGCCTTAAGCACCACCCACGGTGATGATGTGATACGGATTTGAAGGCAGAACCCATCTGCTAAAACCCATCTGGTTCACTTAAGCCTTCCAGGAAAGGAACCTGCCATCCTTACCTGGTCTGGTCTACATGTGATTTCTAACCCACAGCAATGTGGTTAACTCTTAACTGACCTCTGGGCAAATAGGGATGGGCAATTAATGTTGGCCCTGCCAGAGACATCCATATCCGATGAATGAATATAACAAAAAGATTAGGATTGCTCAGGAGTGAGACTTAATATCCTAGTCCTGCTTGTAAACCCAGTGACAATATCTGTGAAGATTTACAAGGTTGTTGCCAGGATTGGAGGGTTTGAGCTATAGGGAGAGGCTGAATAGGCTGGAGCTGTTTTCCTGGGAGCGTCGGAGGCTAAGGAGTGAGTTATTGAGGTTTATAAAATCATGAGGGACATGGATAGGGTAAATAGACAAGGTTTTTTCCCTGGGGTGGGGGAGTCCAGAACTAGAGGGCATAGGTTTAGGGCGAGAGAGAAAGATTTAAAAGGGACCTAACGGGCAACTTTTTCACATAGAGGGTGGTACGTGTATGGAAAGAGCTGCCAGAGGAAGTGGTGGAGGCCGGTAGAATTCTAAAAGGCATTTGGATGGGTGCACGAATACGAAGAGTCTAGAGAGATATCGGTCAAGTACTGGCCAGTGGGACTAGATTAGGTTAGGATACCTGGTCAGCATGGATGAGTTGGACTGAAGGGTCTGTTTCCATGCTGTACATCTCTATGACTCTATAACTTGGTAATAGAAAAGCAAAATCAAACAGCCACTCAAAGTTACACAAAGAAGTTATTGAAGCAAAAAAAAACAAGTCAACAAGTCAAGGAAAAGCAATAATATTTTAAGTGAAAATAGATAATTCAGACCCAGCAGGAGATTTATATCAATGGTCATCTGATAAATGTTAAGGTAGAGAGCAGGGTGACTGTTACTATATCAATAGATAGTGAGCCAGGACTGAAAACGATATTGTCTACAGTAAACACATGGCCTAGGCATGTACCTAAGGCTAAATGTAGGCAACAAGCACCTCTCCAAGTTAAAAGAGACAGAGAGTGGAAAACATATTTACATCACAATCAACACTTCTCGCTCTTGAGTATAAGTATGTGTTGCCGTCAATCTTCTTCAAATGATAGGAGTTGAATTAGTTAAAGTCAAGAACCAAGTGGCCTAGGAGCAACCAGTCAGGAAGCAATGGCCCAAGGAACAAGTCAATTCAGCAAGAGCTGATCCAGACACAACTGATAAAGGATTTAATTGGGCTCCCTCCACTTATGGTGGAACTCAAGACAGAATCAATTGGGATGACCACATTCTAGACATCAGAAAAGTAGTTTATACAGTCAACAAGTTGGAAGGTTGTGACTATATTGGATTGGCATATGTATTTTCCACTGCCAACAACACAAAGGAAATCAAGACGACAAAGTTTGTGATGAACACACGGACAGTGGTACAGCCAATGAGCAATGCACCTTACTTCAGATACCTGATGAATCTTTACCCTGTAAAACTATGCACACAGCTTGGTGACAAAATAGGACTGACAGATTTAAATCTGTTACTCTACTAGGGTGGCCCACAAAAGACAAGTTCCGGCAAAGGACTTAATTTCTTCATCTTCCTCAGTACCAGTGACAAAGCTAAGTGAGAAACCACCCTCAAATAATGGAACTGAAGAAGTGACCATTGGTAAATGGATATGATTTATTTGCTATTACAGACATATAGCTACAAGGTGACCAATATCCAATGATATTGTACATTAAGGAAAGATAGGTAAAAATGGATAGGAGGTAGGATGGTGCTCCTAATATGGGATGATCTTAGATTGAAGAATTAAGATATAGAACCAGCTACAAAACAGCAAGAGGAAGCAAACGTGAGTGGAGTTGTTTATAGAATATCAAATTGTACAGCGCACATGTAAATAAAGTGTGACCTGGTTTCAGGATACTGGCCTCTGTACAGTTATTTCAAAAATATTTCCTCTTCTTGTTAGACCAGGGACTGGTTTTCCTCTGTCACACTAGAGCAAGTTGGTCTTGTTGACCCTTGCTCTTAAAGAGGGTGGTAGCAGCTAAAGTGCGAGGCATAGACTTGGTTTGGCTGCACATACAAGATTGTTAACCTAGAAGCGTTTATCAGAAATTATTGTTCAAATTGCACTTCTGTCATGTAGGATTCCTACAAACTGTATCAAATTGTTATTAGAATGAACACTAATTTTTGATAAACCAACGGCATTGATTCATTGTTATTGTCAACATCTTTCCAATCCACCTAAAGGTACCATCAAATGGAAGCTAGCATTTGAATATACAAAGTAAGACAAAACATTTGGAGGGTAAATCACCAACCCCACAGTTCTCAAAGTGTCAGAGCAAATATAATTGAAGGCCCAGCAGGAATTTGATTTCAGGTAAGCCTCAGAAACCAAATTCTGGATTAGTGGTGCTGGAAGAGCAGCATCCGAGGAGCAGTAAATCGACGTTTCAGGCAAAAGCCCTTCATCAGGAAGAAACCAAAGTATAAGTGAAAGCAAGTGGGGGTGACTGGGGACATAACCATCAAACATGGGCCAGTGGGAATGGAATGAGGAAGGAAAGGAACATTTTTATAAAGGTGTGTACATAAAATAAACAAGACATTTGCTTATATTCACCAGTTAAGTTATCATTTCGCTTGCTAACAAAGTCAGGATAATATATTAAATGAGATTAGTGCCTAAAGAAATTAAGCAGATTAAATCAATGGTAACACTTCACTAGTATTTACAATCAGAGCACTGAAACGACCAGGTAATACTAAAGAACAATTGCAATAATGTTTTTAGCAAGTTGAGATCTACTGATATAGATGTCAGAATCACCTTTGGGCATGATGTACACCTCAATATCCTTTAAATCTCAATAGAACATTGTTGGTCCTGACATTGCCCTGAGTTTTCAAAGGGTTCTATTGTGAAAATCTTTTTACTGTGTTTTACATAATGCTTTAACGCCACAAAAGTTTTTGTTTGGAAATTAAACAGCTTCATCGTAATTCTCTTTGCCAATTTTCTTTTGGATCTGTGGGGTACATGGACACAATTGCAATTGATCTGCAGACTTATTTGAGTTAATAGTGAATGGTAGTCACTTGCCTGCTCCTGTTGGCAGAGACCAGGAGAGAGAGAGAGAGACCCTTCTGGCTGAGCGCTTGAACGTAGCAAGCGAAGATCCCACTATCCTCTTTGATGGCCTAACAAGAGGTTTACGAGTATACAGCAAAATTGGATAAAGGCATGGCCAGCAGTGATGGACAAAGGCAGTGAGTGAGATGTCTTAGAATCATAGAATCCCCACAGTGTAGAAGCAGGCCTTTAGCCCATTGAATCCACACCGATCGTCTGAAGAACATCCCATCCAGACCCACACCTCTATTTTTGTAACCCTGTATTTCAAATGGCTAATCTAGTTAACCTACACATCCCTGGACATTATGGCAATTTAGCATAACCAATCCCACCAAGCTGCACATCTTTGGACTGGGGAGGGCATTGCTTTGAGTATCTGTGGGTGTGCCTCAGCTACCGAGCCTCACAGTATGGAATCTCCTTCAGTTGCCCTCCTCCCTCATTCCTTTCTCCAGACCCTCCTCAAACCTACCCATTTTGACTTAGCTTTCTCTCACCTAACCTTATTTGGCATCCACGATTTTTTTTTTGTGTTGTATTTAGCTGCTCTTTATTTTACTCTCAGAATATATGAACATTTGAAGAACAAAAGTGGAATATACCCATGTAAGTGGAAAGATATTGAGAGTAGCTCAGTGGTTAGCACTGCTGCCTCACAGTGCTAAGGACCTGGGTTCAATTCCAGCCTCAGGTGATTGTCTATGTGGAATTTGCACATTCTCCCTGTGTCTGTGTGGGTTTCTTCCCATAGTCCAAAGATATGCAGATTAGATGAATTGGCTGTGCTAAGTTACTTATAGTTCCGGGGGATTAGGCATGGGGGTTGCAGGGAGAGGCTTCGGGTTAGGGGGCATCTGGGAGGGATGCTCTTCAGAGCATCGATGGGCTGTAGGGATTCTGTGATCTGTATATAGGTAATGTCTGGGGTTCAGTGACGCAACTTGAAGATAGTTCTCTACCTAATAAGATTATAAAAGATTGGATTTATTCTGTGCTTAAATATACTGTTTTCAATGGTTATCACAGACTCTCTACAGTATGGAAGCAGGCAATTCGGCCCAACAAGTCCACACCAACCCTTTAAAGAGGGATTCACCCACCCCTACCCTAACCCTGTTATCCCATGGCTAATCTAGACATTCATGGGCATTACGGGCAACCTCACAATGCCAATCCACCCTAACCTGCACATCTCTGGACTGTGTAAGGAAATCCACACAGACACGGGGAGAATGTGCAAACTCCACACAGACAGTCGCCCGAGGCTGGAATCGAACCCGGGTCCCTAGCACTGTGAAGCAGCAATGCTAACCACTGAGCCCACACACAAGTTCTTAAATTATAATTACTCCTTTCATTTATTTCACAGAAATGTTATGTTTTGGACTGCTGTCATTTTGAATGTCAAAAAGAGATTTAAGATGTACCAGAATCACTCTGAATTGT